>NC_052047.1:198530042-198838971 GCF_903992535.2 Arvicola amphibius
GCCTCCTGAGTAGCGAGGATTACAAGCCTCTATTACAAGTCCCTACTTACATTCACATCTTTTGTGTAACTAACTTCTGGCAAGATAGAAGTTTTAAATGGAACAAATCATAAAAGGAAAAAAGCCACCAACATTAGGCGTTTCTCCAAAGAAGTGTAAGTATATTTTAAAAGTTGTTATCTTCACTGCTTCTGAGGGAAATACAAATCAGAACTCCAATCACACGTAACATGATAACACCTGCTATCAAAAATGAAACAAACCGAAAACAGTGTGTTAGCCGTCATGGAGAGCCTGGAATCCTTGGCTACTGTTGATAGGAATGTAAAATGGTGTCATCATGGAAAATACTGTGGCATTCCTATCAACAGTATTGAACAGAACAGGGGATCACAAGTTCAAGGCCTTCTTTAGTGACTTAGCAACACCCTATCTCAAAATAGTGAGGTGGCATTGGAAGGAGTTGGTAGAGTTCAGCAGTAGATCGCCTGACTAGCATGTAGTGGTGTGGGACAATGGTTTGTAGTCTGTCAATTATATTTTAAATAAATGCCGATTGGCCAGTAGCCAGGCAGGAAGTATAGGCGGAACAACCAGACAGGAAGTAGAGGCAGGTCGAGGAGAACAGGAGAATTCTGGGAAGAGAAAAGCTCATTTTCCACAGTCCTAACCGGATCACAGAGGAAGCAAGATGTGACTGCCTTAATGAGAAAGGTACCATGCCATGTAACTAACATACATAACTATAATGGGCTAATATGTTATAAGAGTGAAAACTGTTTGTAGTAACCTTGATGTATATCTTTCCACAATTAAACAGGACTAGGTATGGTGGCACACATCTGTGTCAATAGGATCAAGTGTTCAAGGTTATCCTTGGTTATATAATGAATTTGAGGACAGCCTGGGAAGCATAAGACTGGATCTCAAGTAAATTTTCAATCAGTTAAAGTAATCACAATTATGTGAGTTCAATTAGGAGTTCAGAATTCAGAAGAGGAGGAAGGCGATTCCACATAACTGTGCGTGTTACTTGGGTTTGAAATCCCACCTACCATCTATCCTTTAAACCAAATGCTCAAGAAAGGGAGAGGGAAGAAAGGAAAGGAATTAAGGAAGGAAAGAGGGCACTGTGGGACAATAGTCTTTTATCCTGTCACATTATTATTTTTAATAAAACGCTCATTAACCAATACCCAGGCAGGAAGTATAGGCGGGGCGACCAGGCAGGAAGTAGAGGTAGGGCAATGAGAATTCTCGGAAGAGGGAAGTTTTAGGTGCAGTCGTGACCCATATGCAGAGAACACAAGATGTGACTGCCTTGCTGAAAAAGGTACCAAGTCACGTGGCTAACACAGGCAAGAATTATGGACTAATATAAGTTATAAGAGTTAATAAGAAGTCTGAGATACTAGACCAATCAGTTTATAAATAATGTAGACTTCTGTGTGATTTCTTTGGGACTTAACGACTGCAGGAATCAGGCAGGACAGAAAACTCAGTCAACAAGAAGGAAAAGGGGGAGAGAGAAAAGGGGGAAGGTAAGCCAGTAGAGCCAGGGGAAGAGACAGAAGAGAGGAGGGAGGAAGGGTGGCCTCCCGGATGGCTCCACGTAAATGCACTTGCCTCCAAGCCTGAGAACCTGAGTTCAATTCTCAGGACCCACATGGGGCAAGGAGGGAGGTGACTTCTGCATACTGTCCATGTGTGCCACGGCAAACCTGTGTGCATATACACACAAGTAATAAATGTAAAAGTATTTTTTTAAGAAATGGAAAGAGGAAATTCTATACAAGGCGGGGCGTTCTCAGCGCTCCTGTTTGCGAAGCCTCTGGCCCTGAGAGGCTGGCGGGGGCTGTGCAGTTGTAGCTGCACCAGGTATTCCTAAGGAAGAACAGACGCGGCCCTGGACAGCCCTTGTCCTTCTCTCAGGCATAACAATCCCACCAGTTCCCCTGGGGGCTCCTTCTGAGGGGAACACACTGCAGCAGTTAACATGTCGATGGTTTTTGAGCATCCCCTTTTGTACCATGAACTGGATTACATCCTGATATATCCCAGGTGTGTGTGTGTGTGTGTGTGTGTAGTGCATACAGAAGCACTTGCTTGGGCAGGCATATGTGGAAGTTCGAGACTGACATTTGGGTGTTTTCCTCAATCACTTGTCCACTTTATTTTTATTTTACTTTGAGGCAGGGTCTCTCCCCAAACCTGGAGCTTGCTATTTCAACTAGAGTGGTTTTCAAGAGAGCCCCAGGATCGACTTATGCCCATCTTTCAGAGCTGGGGTTATAGGTCTGAGATGCCACACACAACTTTTTATGTGGGAGCTCAGAATCCAAACCCAGTTCCTCATGCTTGTGCAGCCAGCTCTCTCCCTGTGGAGCCACGCCCCCAGCTTGGCAAGCTCTCTCCCTGTGGAGCCACGCCCCCAGCTTGCTCTGGAGGTTTTTCAGTTTCTGTCATGTGTCATGTTTCCCTCCCTGTGTATTCCTTCATGTTAGTCATGCCATGGAGGAAGCAGTTCCCTTTCCACTTCTTCCAGAGGATTCTGCTGTGGTCATCGGGACCAAAGTCAAGTACCGTCCTCCTCAGGGACCTCCCTTCTCTGACTTGTGAGAAGGACCCTAGATCACCCGCTGTATGTCTCCCATGTGATATTCACGGCACGGGAGCTTACACATGGCTCATGTTCAGGACACATTGCTGGTTTAAAGCCACAGACTTCAAAGTTCCCTGATGCCTGCGTGAGTGCAGAAGTTGGTGGTGACTTGGGCCTTGCCCGGCTACCAAACCCTCACTGTGGTAATCACGCCAGGCTACCTAGATATGCCTCTGCCTCTGCAAATGAGAAGCCGTGATTCTCTAGCTTCCCATACTCCCCCCTCCCATGCTTAGAATTTCCAACAAGTAAGATGGTTTGTAAGAGTAAAATATTCCTTTGTCTTTAAAATAAACCATTCCACACAAATGTAGGCGCAGTATTTAAAAACCGTAAAACTTATCTCCTTTGGGGATGAATTAGCTAGTCAAAGGGAGAAGAGGGCATTTTCCAGGCCCATCTGGCTGTGCCCAGTGTAGGATCTGCCAATCATCTGGCATCAGCTCCCAGCTGGTCTGGGGCATTGAGCAGAGAGCCGCACGCCGACAGCCTACACACTGGAATAAAGCAAGACAAGCAATTACCGTTTTCTGGGAAGGCGTAGACTTTATTCAGGGTTAGCTTCCCCCATTGCTGCCTTTGGAGAAAAGAATCTTAGAAGTGAGGGTCAGATAAGGGGAACAGAGACCAAGTTTTCCAAGGGCAGGGACTTGGCATGTGCTCGCCAATCTCCACCATAGGAGAGGCCTGTCCGAGGAGCAGGTTCCTCCAGCTCCTGTAACAGGATGTGAACCATTTTGCTGAGTGAAACCTCAGTAACTTGTAAGGTCTCATAACAAATGGCACCTTGACAGCTAACTTTAAAAGTGCTTGGGAAGCCAACATGGTGGTGTTTTCATTTAATACCAGAAGTACGGAGGCAAGTGGAACTCTGTATGTTCAAGATCAGCCTGGTCTACATAGTGAGTTCCAGAGCAGCCAGGGCTACTTAAAGAGACCTTGTCTCAAACAAACTAACATAAAACAAAACCAAATTAAAAGTCTGCTGTTTTAGACTCTGTGTGATGTGAGGCAGGTAAGATAATGTATTTCTTTAACATTAAAATTAGAAACATTATTTTATGTGGGGGATATGTTTATATCTGTGTATCATGTAACTGCCTAGGGCCCACAGAGACCAGAAGAGGGTTATAGGATCCCCTGGAACTAGAGTTACAGACAGTTGTGAGCTGCCGTGTGGGTGCTGAGAATCACCCCAGGGTTCTCTGGAAGGGCAGCCAGTGCTGTTAACGGCTGAGCCATCTCTCCAGCCCCAATGTACATACATATTCTTACACAGTGCCTGCTACTGAGTGCCCCTTCAGTAAGCATTGACGGTCTGCACTATGAGTGTCGTGGCTGTGGTGACGGGGTTCATTATAGGGACCGTGGCTGTGGTGACGGGGTTCATTATGAGCACCGTGGCTTTGGTGATGGGGTTCATTTGTTTATCCCTCACAGAAACACTGAGTATGATGCCATTGTCTCACATGTGACGTGAGCTCAGGCAGAGCAGGCACCACACCCAGGCAGATGCAAATGGAAAGTGGAGGCTCGGCAGACTTGGTCCCTGCAGCAGCTTCCTCTGTAAAAACATTAGCACCCACCATGGGTAACACACCTGCCTCCAACAACCCTGTGCTATTTCGTGTGTATTCGTGTGTTATGTGTGCCTCCTGCGTATAGACACTTGCGAGCCCTCTGCCATGGGTGCCAGGATCTGAACCCAGTCCTCTGTAAGAGAAGAACGTACTCTTAACTGTTCCAGCCCCACCCTTGTTATCTTTTTTGTTTGTTTCTTTGTTTCATTTCATGTTTGGAGATATGGTTTTATTACAAAGCTTTGGCTGTCCTGAAACTCTCTCTGTGTAGACTAGGCTGGTCTCAAACTCACAGAGGTCTGCCTGCCTCTGCCTCCTGAGAGTTGGCATTAAAGGCATGTGCCACCATGCCTGGGTCTCAAACTCACAGAGATCTGCCTGTCTTTGCCTCCCAAGAGCTGGGATTAAAATCGTGCTCCACCAAAGGGGAGTTTGTTGCGTTTGCTTCACTTTTGCTATCTTTAATAACAAGTCCTGAAAACCATTATTACTGTCCCGTTTTGATACAAAGGCTTGAGCTAGAGAGATATCTCATCAGTTAAGAGCATGCACTGCTCTCCCCACCCCATAGAATTTTTTTTTTAAATTTATTTATTACATATACAGTGTTCTGCTTGCATGTATACTTGCAGGCCAGAAGAGGGCATCAGATCTCATTATAGATGGTTGTGAGCCACCATGTGGTTGCTGGGAATTGAACTCAGGACCTCTGGAAGAGCAGTCAGTGCTCTTAACCTCTGAGCCATCTCTCCAGCCCCCATAGAAAAAATTTGAAACTAGTCAAACACATGGCAAGGGCAGACACATATACATGCATATGTACATACTACCCCAGGATGTATAACCTTACACATATGCAGAGAACATAGCAAACATATCAGCTTACACACAACAACAAATGTAACTGAATAGTGCCTCCACTCTTCTTCCAGAGGACCAGAGTGTGGTCCTCAGCACCCATGTTTGGCAGCTCACAATTGCCTGTAATTCCAGCTGCAAGGGATCTGAAGCCTTTAACCTCAGTGAACACCTGCACTCATGAACACACACACACATACACACACACACACACACACACACACACACACATAAACACACATAAACACACTTAAAAATAAAATAATTTTTTTGGAGGCAGGTTTCCCTGTTTAGCTCTGGCTGTCCTGGAATTCGCTCTGTACACCTGTACACCAGGTTGGCCTCAGACTCAGAGATCTGCCTTCCTCTGCCTCCCAAGTGCTAGAACTAAAGGCTTAAAAAGAATACAAAGACATCAAGGTTGAAAAACAACAACAACAACAACAACAACAACAACAAAACACTCAAGGCTTCCTAGTGAATACGGAACTGAAAATAAATTCAAACTCACATCTACCAGACCTCAAACACAGACTTTCTTCGGTTGTCTCTACAAAACCACAGCTGACAATGAATGGGGCCATACATGTTGGGTACTCACGTGTGGATGCTGGCAGATGACAGTGCACAAGTAAGGAAGTCGTATGGGAACTTAAAGGCCAATGCGATTTTCCATGCATAACTATAATTCATAAAGAATGTGAGAGCTGGCACATGGGGAGTAGAGATGCTGCCGACTGGATATAGTGTTCTTGCCAGGAAACCCCAGGGAATCCCGGTATCCTCCCCAGCACTAGGGTTACAAGCATAGGCTACCCAGCTTTTGTATGTGTGCTCTGAGCAGCGAATTCAGTATCCTTCCTACAAGCACTTCAACCACTGAGATATCTCCCTACGACAGAAAGACATTATGTTTGGAGACTTAAATGGTATTTACTACTAAAATCAAAATTTGAGGCCAGGGTACTGTACATGCTAACCACAAACTTTCTCTCTGAGCTTCACCCCGACTCCAAAGTTAACACATTGTCCACTACGGGGAACTCAGACTATGTGGGCTTCTCTGAACACAATAAATCATGCCCCCAAAACAGCTCTGTTTCTTGGCCACTCTGGGGAAAAGTGCACCCTCAAAAACAAAAAACAAACCACAACAACAACAATAAAAAAAGCAACGAAGCAGATGTTCCAAGGACGAGACACTATAGCTTCAGCCTTGACTGGTTTGGGCATCCGAAGATGTGTTCCCGGGAGAAGCCAGTTGTCTCCGCATATTTCAGCTCATGTGAATTCGCCCATGCTGTAAGAATCGATGGATCTTACTTCATCAAAAAAAAATTAACAAACTGAATTTCAGTACGGTTTGTTAGTTTTTCCAAGGATGAACCTTCCCCAGTGTTCATTTAATTTTGAAACAGGTTCGGTGTTTCTCGGGGTAACCTGGTAACACTGTATCTCTTGGCCCTTACCACGTGTCTCCTTTGAGCACTGGGATCTGTCATCTAATTAAGAAGCCCTGTTGACACCCCCAAACGATTGTTCTGATGATGGCAAAATGTGTTCAGAAGAAGTTTCCCAGATCATCAAAGTTTCTTAGCCTTTTTTTTTTGGTTTGAATTCTGCAATGTAAATAAATGTAAATCATGAAGTGAGCTGTGATTTTTATAATTACTCAAAAAAAAATGTGATTAATTCCGATAAGGATCACTCTAAAGGTAATAAAGATAAAAGCTGTCAAAATTAATTAAACACATATTCATTAAATCCAAGGTAGCTTTGGATTCTTTATTGCACAAATACAATTAACGCTTAATCTGAATCTTGGTGAGTTACATAATCATGTGCCTTGGAAATAAAGGGAGGGTACAAACTTGGCCTTCTCCGGTTTACATGGGGAAACATTAATGACGCTGACATCGGAGACAATTAGACAGTGTCAGCCGATTGTTTTTCGCCAGCTTTCTCTCACATCTGTGGTGTCTACAAGCAAGAAGGCTCATTGTTTGCACCGGCCTCCTTCGGGCCTTGGCTTTTTGTGTAAACCGTCAATCTCTTGGCGAGTATCAAAGCCATGAGGAAATTAGACCGGACCAGCTCTGCTGCCCCACACTAAAGCTTAGCAGGGAGCATCCACTATTCTTCTAATTAGGCAGTGACCAACAAAGTAACCTGTCAATGTCGGCTAGCCATTTCCCACACACCTGCACTCCGTACCCTAATAAGCGTTCAGCAAGAGGGAGAAAGGAGCAACCGCTGAAGGGTGAAAAATGAACAAATATTACAATGTTTCCATCCCACCTATGCCTCTGGCAATTTCCATGTAACATTAGGGGTACTCCGCATGTCTGGAGACCTCACAATGCAGTATCTGGAATCCCAGCCCAGGGGGGAAAGACACACAGTGAGATCATATTAAGGTTTGCTTCAAAAATACCACATGGAGGGCTGGAGAGATGGCTCAGCCGTTAAAAGGCTAGGCTCACAACCAAAAAAATACCACATGGAGAAGAATCTAGAGTTATGTATGAAATCCAGGGAACTGAAAATGACTGTAATTTAGATTAGGTAGCAAGAGACTGGCTGGGAAAAAACACAACAAAACAAACAAACAAACCTCCCAAAACATTTTCTATTGGTGCATATTACTGTCTTTGTCATTTCCATTCATAAAACAAAAAGATAATAGGACAGAGCATTAAATGTGGCACGTCTGTGTTCCCAGCGCTCTCCATCCTGCCTCAGGAAGTCGGGAATGCCAGTCATCATGTGACTGCCATACTTTAATTATTTTCTTTTACAGATCTCTGGTTTTCCATGGATTCCCACTGTCGTCCTTTGGAGACATTTCGGCAAACAGCGTTACCATGTCTAGTAGTTTTATTCACAGAGAAATTCCTCAGCCTTACGATTGAGGAACCCACAAGGGTGCAAGATCGAACAGACTTAAAAACATTCAGATTACGCTCCGACTTTAAAAGGAGCCCGGACACTCACCACCCAACCACAGAAACATCCCCTTACATCTTCAACAATCCTGTTCTCGGAAGATTCCAACCAGATCTGAGTTTGTCCTGAAAGTCTCTGTTTTAACACTAATGTTTATTGACTTCAGTATTTCTGAATACAAGATACACTATCTCTTAAACATATGTGCACTTGTGTGTGTGTGTGTGTGTGCGCGCACACACACACACACACACACACACACACACACACACACCTGAGACCAAAGAAAAGCAATTTAGTAGCTCTACTTAAAATGGCAATGACTATAACTCTCTAACTAAAGGCCTATGAAACAAACTTTACACAACACCACTCTCTACTCTTTTGCCCCAGACAAAGACTTCCTGATACAGGTACCCACATGATAGATTCCTTATGGAAAGGCTTCTAAGACCATATGTCCTTTGCAGCAGCTCTTCTGTGTGGAGAGAGGGGGGGGAGGGAGAGAGAGAGAGCAAGGGAAACATAAGAACAAAATTGTTAGGGGAGGGACATCTCTGCATCGCATCTCAATGTGCCAAAGGAACAGGCTACATTGTGTCAGCATCCTCCTGGACCACAGACAATGGAGACCAAGGTGAAATTGGCAGTTAGTCGATACTTCTGAGCTCTACTTTGCTTTTCAGTAGACTTTATCCAAAAACAGCATTTCCAATTATAAATAAAAACTTTCTCCACCTCTTCCTACTTGAAGCAAGTACAGAAGGCCCCTGTTTAAAATGCAGCCCCCGAGCTGCCACCAGCCTGCGTGTTCAGCTGCCAGTGGCTTTTGTGTACAAAGATGTTAATTGGTGCTAATCCCCTTGTAGAAGCTGTTTTGGTAGCCTGACCTGGCACCCTAAAGAAGGACACCTTGGTGTGAAAAACTAAAGGGGCCATTGAAGAGGGAGTGAAAGGCAGGCAGGCATTCCAACACATTTTAATTTTAGGAATTAAAAAGAGGAAGATCATGATGGAGACCCTAGAGAAATTTTACAAAGCTTTTACGCTAGTGAAGTAAGTCCTACAAACACCCAGGCTACAGCTACACACTCTCACACACACAGAGATGCACACACGCACATGCACACACACACACTCACACACATGAGAAAGAACACACACGTGCACACATACATATGCACACATTCACACACACATGCATACACACTCACACAGGAAAGAAAACACACACACATACAATGCACACAAGAGAGAGAAAGAGAGTGATCCCAAAACGGGGGCAGCAGGGACTGATTCTATTTCTCTACTTCATTGCTTTAGCTTATGAGCCATTTTTTCTGAAATCTGAAAAGTAAATTGATTTATGTGACTTATTGAAGTGTCTGGCTGTACCCGCCCTAGCTGAACAAACCAATGTGCTTATGAAAATCAAATTCCTATCCTTTCCAGCCCCCGAGGACTCAGCTGGAGGCTTCATTTGGTGGAAGAACAGCATCCAACTCAGTGGCTTTGGGTAAGTTTGTATGAGAGGTTCATTTTAAGAGAAAGATAAAAAGAAACTAGCAATTCCCGTGGCAACTTTTAACTCTCTCTACTGCAGTGGCAAGGGAACAATGTCTTGACACAGGGTATTACCCTACACACCAATTTAGAGATTACACATTCACACCTTGGGTGGCAAATTATGCTAATGGAATGCATGATGGACAACCGTGAGGTTGTAAGGTTTTTGACAGAGTTCACAGATCAGCTCCTTGGGAGAAATGAGCTGGTCTTTCACCAGCTGCAAACTGAAGGATGGGAAGATCAGAGACCACTAAAACTGTACCAACTGCCAATTTTTTTTTGGCAGTCAGTCATGTCCCAATTTTTTTGAGGGGCAGAGACGGGGATTCAAGACAGGGTTTCTCTGTACCTTTGGAGCCTGTACTGGAACTCGCTCTTGTAGACGATGCTGGCCTCGAACTTGTAGAGATCCGTCTGCCTCTGCCTCCCGAGTGCTGGGATTAAAGGTGTGTGCCACCACCACCTGGCAATTTTTTAACCTCACTGGGTTTTGACGTTTCTCTCTTGCCCCAACTAGCCCAGCATTTGTAGATGACAACATGGGGTCAGGAGGTGGGGTTCTGATGAGAAGGCTTGAACGTCTTCAAACCTGGAGAGAGGGTGTCAAGCTTGTCTGGTTCTAGCAGCAGAAATTACTCCAGGTGATTTCTTTTTACTTTAGATTCTGTGCGGAAGAGGAGGCTGAAAGAATCTAAGAGCCAGAGGTGGAGGATGACTCAAGGAAGCGGCATCTCCCAGACACAACAGGACAGATGCATGTATGACCTCACAGAGACCGCGACAGCACACACACTGATGCACATATAAACTCATGGACACCGTGACAGCACACACAAGACCTGCACAGGTTAAAACAAGACAAAATCCCAGAGCTGGGAAGCAGAAGTCAACACAAAGCCCCACCTCTAACGAAGAAGCTGTGTGTAATTGGTACCTGCCAGGAAAGGAAGAGCAGCTTTCTCCAATGAAGCATCACTGGGTAGCTGAACCACACTCTAGGGTAAGCGTCATGCCGAGGAGTAGTTTGTCAGCACGAAATGGGAGCTGTGGTTTCTGTGTGTGCCCGTTCGGGGTTGGGAGCAGGATGAGACAGGTTTTCTCTGTGTAGCCTTGCCTGTCCTGGAACCAGCTCTGTAGACCAGGCTAGCCTCAGACTCACAGAGATCCTTCTGCCTCTGCTTCTCAAGTATTGGGATTAAAGGAGTGTGCTGTCACTGCCTAGTTTGTATGTGAGCTTTTTGTTTGTTTGTTTGTTTCATTTTTGTTGTTTTGGATATTTTGGTTTCTGTTGTTGCTTTGTGTTACTAGTTTTCTTTTTTAGTTTGTTTTCATTTTTTGTTTTATTTTTGTTTTTTCTGAGAAAGTGAGAGAGAGCCAAAAAAACATTAAATTGGGTGGGGGGGGGGAGGTGAGGAAGATCTGGGAGGAGTTGGGGAGAGGAAAGAATATGATCAAAATATATTGTCTGGAAAAGTTTTAAAGAGAGATATGCCTGGGATGTGAAGAGATGGAGACCCAGCTCCAGAAAGATTGGGTCTGGTCATCAGGTCTGGGCTGCAGCTGGTAGGGAGGGGCTTCCTACACAACCCGCTCAGAATCCCGGGCTCTGTCTGCAGCACTAACAACAAACTCAAATTCTTTTACTATTTTAAGTAAAAACAATTTTGTGTGCAGTGCATGCACACGAACACATGGGTGCACACATGAAAAGTTCTGCCTGCTGCCTTCCTCTCGTGCCCTCCGCCTTGAGACGGGGGTCTCTTGATGAACCAGAAGTTTACCATTTTGGCTAGTCCATCTGGCTAGCTCCTGACTTTGCCCCTCAAAGCAGGGCTTACGAGATACAGCAAGCACTCTCACCCATCTCTCCAGCCCCCCAGGTACCTAAATTATGAAGACAGCCCTCAAAATAATAAGTTTATTTTTAAAAATGATTACCACCTATGGTTACCCCTCAGCAAACCAAAGTCTACTCTAAATACAAATCTTTCAAATATAAAACTATTTCAAAATTATTTGATGGAAGCTGGGCATCTACCATTACCATTTCATTTGTTTCTCGTGTTCAGTTATTAAAACCAGAACTTAAATATATTGACCAATTCAGAACACTGTTAAATTGTGAAGTAAAAATTCAGCACCCATATTCACCATACACTTACTTTAAAATCATACCAGATAATAAAAATCATAAGTGAAACAGAGGCTGGAGAGATGGCTCAGAGGTCAAGGGTGCTGGCTGCTATCCTGAGGACCAGAGTTCCTGTCCCATCGTCCCTAACAGGTGATTCATATATAGTTGAGAACACAGGTCCAAGTCATCGGGTGCCCTCTTCAGACTTATCCAGGCATCTGCACACGTGTGTGGACATAAACTCACACAGGCATACACACTAAAAATAATTTTAAAAATTAAATCTTAAAAATAGGTGTAAAAAAGGTGCTAATGTCTTCAAATGTTTAACCATAATTTATAGTAGATATTCAATCGGTATTTGTCGAATTAATCCTTACTGACCATTTCCTGTGTACATTAGAAGCCTAACTCTGTCCCTACACGGTGGGCAGGCTTTTAACATTACTTTGTCATTCCTGTCCATCAGATTGTTCTAAAAGTCCTGGCACACACAGGTCCAAGCCTGCGGGGAGGGGGGTTGGGGGGAGCAGCCAATAGACCACGATCATCTTCATTGTTATTTTAGCTTTGCAGCAACACCACGGATGATTCCAAGGCCTAAAACATCTCAGAAGCTAGGCAAGTGCGATGTCTTCCACTGAGCTGCACCGCAGCCTACCCTTGCTTTTTTGTTACTGTGTGTGTGTGTGTGTGTGTGTGTGTGTGTGTGTGTGTGTGGTGCCTACAGAGATGAAAAGAGGGTCTTGGGTTCCCTGGATTTGAAGTCATAAGTGGTTGGGAACAGCCCACTGCCAGTTGCTGGAAAATGAGCCCTGGTCTTCTGGAAGGGCAGCCAGCAAGTGCTGAGCCATCTGTCGCCTCTCCCCCACCTCTATTTTTATCAATAAAGTTTTATTAGATTCTCAGACTCATCTTTTGTGTTCGCCTTATGGCTATTTTCTTGCTTCGATGGCAGTCAAGTCATTGCAACAGAGACAGTATGCTAAGTCCTGAAGTAGATATCCAATAAACACACTTCTCTTGTTTATTGTCCTTTGCTGACAGTGGTGGCTTTGGGTTCAGTGAACCAAAATATCTAAGCTCCAGGTGCTGCACCATTTGCAAAAGGTCTACATGGCCAGCATGCATGGAGTTGAACCTTATGGACCACAGGGAAAGACCCCACAAAGAGCCATACTGAACTTGACCCACAGTCTAGGGCTGTGTGTTTAGCATTGGCCTCGCATGCTCATGGCCCTGGTTTCTGTCCTAGCAGCTAGAAGTAAAACACACAAACAAGCCAAGAAGCACTGGTCTAAGCTAGACTATGTTTGTCCTCAGGACCTCTTCACAAAAAACAGTATCTAACAAAAACCTAGAGACTCAGGGTTAGCTGGGCAGAAAGTGTGGATCCACGTATTTGAGAGTCAAGGGCAAAGTGTTAGCTTCTGCTTGGCTCTGGTGCACAATGACATCAGAGGAGTGATTACAAAGAGAGATAGGAAGCCACAGCCAAGCCAGACCCCTTCTTAACACTTCACATAAGAAACCAAGCCTCCACACCTGAGTAGAGTTTAGTGTAACACAGAAAAGGGGTTTGATCTTAAAAAATGAGGTTGACCATATCCTTGATGACCTTTAGGCCTCAGTAAAAAGTCTGGATATTAGACGGGGACTAAGTAGGTCATGGGATTATTGAAGGATTTAAATGAGACAATCCAGTGTCGATGTAAAGTTCCCTTTGACTGTTACAGAAACGGGTAAAGGAGAATGTGCTGGAATAGGGAGACTCCGTGGCTTAGACAAGTCTAAAATCCAGGTCTCTGAAATCTCTGTTGGTATCCTTTGTGCTACTCTGGGCTGTTGGAGGAACACTGTGCCTAAGTCTCTATCTAGGTTCCTTCGTCTGAATGAGGCAACTTCCGAGCGGCGATCTGATTGTGACTATCCCCTCCCCTCCCCCTTGTAGCTTTGGGGCCTGTCCTGGAACTCACTCTGTAGACTAGGCTGTCCTGAAACTCCCAGAGATTCACCTGCCTCTGCCTCCCCAGTGCTGGAACCGAAGGTGTGAGCCGCCACACTCGGCCTGGCTAGCGCTATTAAAAAAGACTAAGAGAGCAGGGCTGGAGAGATGGCTCGGCGGTTAAGAGCCTGGCTGCGCTTCCAGAGGTCCTGGATTGGATTCCCAGCAATGATATCGGGGCTCACAACAATCTGTAATGAGATCTGGTGCCCTCTTGTGGTCTGCAGGCAGACATGCAGGCAGAACGCTGTATACATAAAAAGTAAACAAATCTTTAAAAGAGAAAAAAAACTAGGTGTTACACTACAGATCTGTCATCAGGCTCTTGAAATGAATTGAGAATGGGGAAATATGGTTCGAATTCAAGGGATGAGAGGACAGCTGTAGAAGGCATGGTCCCAGTCCTACGGAGGATGGGAGGAGCCAGCCAATCAAATGGCTCAGTTCTGTGGTTTTGTTTTGTGATGAGGTCTCACTCTGTAGACCTGACTGGGCTTGGAACTCATAGAGCTCTGCCTGCCTCTGCCTCCTGAGTACAGGGATTGAAAGTGTGTGCCTCTGTACCCAGCTGATACCTCGGTTCTTAATGCTGAAAATGAATGATGAAATTCTCAAATGGAAGAGGAAGATGGACCAATTCTTCAGATGGGCGTACAAGGCTCTTGAGGTAAAGGAAATCTGGAGGGAGACAGGGGTTTGCTCCTAACCTGGAGCACAACTTTCCAGAGCAGAGGGTTTTGAAGACAGGGGTGTTTTCCTGGCATGCTGGCTGAGATCCCTCAGCCTCACCCAGATTCTGAAGTAAGCAGTAAATAAAGCAAACTCCTTAACCCTGAACACATGGCTCAGCGACCTTAAAGCCCCATCTATCATGAGATTTGATGGTGACCACAAACCTGAAGATGTTCATATGCCAAAGTACACCTCTCCTCCCCTCTCCATTTCAGAAACAAAACTAGAACACTAAACTATTTCAAAGCGATAGAAACAAAGCCTCCGGGAGGCAGGGCTTTTTTCCTTTTGAAAAACTGCCCCTCGGTCTAGAGACATGGCTCAGTTAGTGAACTGCTTACATTAAAAGCGTAAAGTCCTGATTTGGGTCCCCAGGACCCATCTTATGAAAGTCAACTATGGTGCTTCGCACTTGTAATTCCAGTGCTACGAAGACCAAGATAGAAGGGTTCCTGGGGCCGCTGGTTAGCCAGCCTAGCTGACTTGGCAAGGTTCAGACCTATTTTTTAAAAAAATAAGTTACAGGAAGGTTGTCCTCTGTTCTACGTACACACCTGCATGTACACACAGAGACACCTGCTCACTCACACACAAACATGCATGCACACGCAAGCACACACGCAGATACCTGCACACGCACACACAGGCACGCAGGAGATGAAAAGATGAAGTATTGCAGGCTATCATCAATGCTCCTGGTATGACCAAATACATTGCTAACAGAACCTTCATACAGTGTCCTTTCCCTCCCATAAATCATTTCCTGGATTCCAAACTTATTTCTCTTGGCAGAATTCGTTCTTCCTTCAGTTCTGCAAGCGGTGAGGGGATGCTGCTTAAGTCTTCCCTGCTACATTCAATTCAGCCGGAAGATTCTGGGATTTGTTTTCCTCTAGCTTCAAATACCTGAGGAAATGGTCCTGGGTGAAAAGCCCTGCATTGTTAGCAAATCCACTCTCCGGCCTGCTTCCTGGGATCTGAAAATTAGCAGGGAGCACCCGGCTTCCTGCCCTGGTGTTGGCTTGCTTTTCTCTCTCCCTCCACCGGGATCTAGTTACCTTTGTTCAGCCTCTCAGATATTTTGGCAATTTCCCTTTTCTTCAGAGGAAGAAGAATTGGGTTCCTTTTCTTAAGAGTCCGAGGCAGGAAAAGCAGGTGAAAAAGTTAACTGAGGAAAGAAAAAAAAAAGGCAAAGCAAAACAGTGCCAGTACCATAATTACCCAAGTAGTGTAAAGCTCTATTCTCTCTGGGATGAAAAAGGGGAATTACACATGTAACTTCCATTAACATTAATGGCACTTACCTCCAAACTCCCCAGAGCATCAGCAGGACAATGGCCTTAGAGCAACCGCTGACCCTTTACCCTTTCCGCTCTCCTGTTGTCTGTTTAAAGGGCAGGGAGACTGGGGGAGCTTCACAAACCAGTGAGGAGCTGAAAGTCTGGGTTTATCACACCTGCCTCCGCCCCGGCCATCTTGACATCCTGTAAGAATTCTGAGCGCCCCGCCACCACCTGGTTTTCCTTGTTTCTGTTTTATTCCCTGATGGAAACGGAACCCAAGGAGCCACGTGCTGTTGGGGCATGTGTTTTTCCCTTAAAGGTTGTGGGTCTCCAGAACTACGGCGTGGGTCCTAGAGTGTAATTATCAGGGAATGTGCCCAGAACCAGTTCCTGCGGAGAAGACATTGTTGGAACCAAGTAACCAAGAGACTGACCAGAAAGTGGGTGATTCCTGCTGGGGATGTAGGGAAGACTTTTAAGATGATATTTTAACTGACACTTGGAGAAATGGCCTCTAAGGCAACCTTCAAGATGGAAATAGATGGAGAAAATGTGGGACTGGGGTATAGAGTGTAGAAATAGGTAGAACCCGTGCACAAAGCCGTGATTCCACTGCTCCCGCTGCAGAAATCACACACGGAAACTTAGTACTTCAGAGACAGAGGCAGGAGGATCAGAAGTTCAAGGTCAGCCTCAGCTGCTCAGCAAGCTTGAGGCCAGTCTGAGCTACACAAAATCCTATCTCAGAAGGAAGGAAGAAAGGGAGGGAGGGAAAGACGGAGAGAGGGAGGGAGGGAAGAAAAGAGGGAGGGAGGGAAAGAGGAAGGAAGAGACTTTTAAAACAAGCAAAGAGCCACATAGTCATGGTGAGGTGGTAGACTAGAGGCCAGATAAATATGGATTTGACTTCTGGCTTTGATCAATCACGTGAGCAGAACAAGGCTCTGTCTCCCTCACACACAGGGGATGAAAACACTCCCTTCATATGGCTCATCTGAGAAAAGCAAATGAGGTAATCAAGGAAGTTAGTGAAAGCCTCAACCCCGAGCCTAGTACTAGTAATTAATTCATAATTACCATTAAAATGATTTGTCATTAATAGCCTCCTAATTATTTTTTTCTTCGTTTGTAGTCTGAGTGAACTGGCATTAAGAGCGCCCTGATGTTTGATGCCTCTGGCAATCACATGAATTGGTTTAGAGTTCAGGCAGGCTCGGCTCCCTTTCCTCCAGCACAGTCTTCTCGTCCCAAAGCCACGATCTCTCCTCTCCACCACACGCCTTTCTCCAGACTTCAGGTGTCCACACTGCTACACAATCAGTTTCTCTGACTTTCACAGCCCAGATCCACATCCCTGCCCAGACAGCACACAGACTTCCCAAACCCACTGTGAAGTCCAAACTCCAAAGCTCTTCCCAGAAGATGTTGTGTTAGGTGTTGGCACAGCTGTGTGAGCAAATCAGGGCCTCGACTCCACGTCTAACTCTCTGAGGCCAAGCCTGGTCCTTTACATCAGAAGCCTCCACAGCACCCAACATAGCGTCACCTAACAGACAAGAACCACCATACCAAGAACACATAAATGGGATTTCATAAAGTTAAAAGCTTCTCTGTACAGCAAACAAGCACAGTGCAAAGACAGCCTGTAGAATGGAAGAAAACCTCTACGAGCTCTTTGTAGGGGATTAATATCTAGAACGTGTAAAGAACTCAAAAAGTTAATTAAAACAGCAAATAATCTAATCGATAAATGGGTAAATGAGTGGAATGAACACTTCAAAAGAAACAACATAAATAGCCAACACACATGAATAGTGTCCAACATCTTTACATAGAAATATATTGCCATGGATAGCTAATGTAAACTATAAAAAACTGAAAATGGTATAAAATGATTATATCCATTACTATGCGCTTTATATTAATCAAAAAGGTGTAGATTGTCTTGCTTAATACTCCTGAAAGTTGTATTAACTAAGCAAACTAAAAATATTTTTTGAAATAAGATTCACATGGTAATCCAGACTAGCCTCAAACTCACTACATAGCCAAGAATGACCTTGAATTTCTGACCTTCTGGCCTTTACCTCCCCAAGTGCCATATTACAAGCATTTACTACGCCAACACATTCAGCTTACCTGAGGCTAGCAAGCAAAGCCTTGTTTCATGTAAGCGGAGACTGAACCTTCATTTCCTAGCAGCCCAAACCTGAATAATCACACATAAACTATATTGACTACAACGCTGCTTGGCCAATGGCTTAGGCGTATTCCTACCTAGCTCTTACATATTAAATTAACTCATTTCTATTCATCTGTGTATCGCCACGAGGCTGTGGCTTACCAAAAGGTTCTGGCATCTTTCTCCTTCAGCAGCTACATAGCATCTGCCTGACTCCTCTCTTCTTTCTCTTTGTTTGGGTTTCCCACCTAGCTATATTCTGCCCTGCCATAGGCCAAAGTAGCTTCTTTATTAACCAATGGTAATAAAGCATACTCCTAGCATACAGAAGGGAATCCCACACCAGTTTCGTGTGCACTAGGCAGACACTCTACCAACCGAGCAGCCTCCCTGCCCTACAAATAAGGAATTATTATTCTTATTTATAATGAGGTAATCAGAGCCAGAAAGTTCAAGCGGCTCATCCACGGTCACAGAACTGACATCTGACAAGCAGAACAAACCTGCTCTTTGGGTTCTGCCTTAGTCAGGATTCTATGGCTGCAAAGAGACACCATGATCACAGCAACTCTTATAAAGGAAAACATTTAATTGGGCCTGAGTTACAGGTTCAGAGGCGTGGTCCATTGTCATCACGGTGGGAAGCATAGTAGAAGGCAGCCAGACAGGGTGCTGGAGAAGAACTGAGCGTTCTACATCTGGATCCACAGGCAGCAGGAAGAGGATACCATAGTGCATCTAAGACCTCAAAGCCTGCCCCCAGTGGCATACTTCCTCCAACAAGGACACACCTCCTAATATTGCCATGCCCTATGAGCCTTTGGGGGGGTCATTTTCTTTCAAACCACCATGGGTTACTAGCTCTGTTCTCATAAGCTCAAGTTGAGCTCAGCTGATAGACAGCCTACCTGGGTATGAGGCCCCAGATTCAGTTCCCTAGTACTACATAGAGGGGGTGTGGTGAGTCACACAAGTTGTCAGCCTGACCTAAAACTGAGTATTTACAATAAAGATGCATTTAAGTATGGCCCTGGAGCTGAAACCTCTACTTATCTCCCTAGCCTTGATTCATGTCAGGTAATGAGGATAATGATTAGATGATCAATCAATTGAGCATGGACTCATAAGTCTGATATGGTGCCCAGCTCTGTCGTGGATGAGGGCTGTTCAGGGGTCCTCATCATGACTCTCAAAATGATTCCTACGTGAGGAAAGGAGCCCTGAAAGGTGAGATGGTGCATCCACTCCTCACGACTCCGTGAGGCTCTAGAAACAGAGATGGCCGACCACATATCCCCTCTGCTCTCCTTCTACACCTCACGCCTCCAGGTTTCATTCATTCCCCCCTTTCCTTCTGACACAGCCTGTGGCAGGCGAGTGGGAAGTGGACCCAGCCCCAGGAGGCCAGTCAGCTGAGGACTAACCAGTTCCCCATTTGCCATATGCAACAAACAGAACACGTGCAAGAAAAGCCCACCACAAACCGATGGGAAAGAAGCAGGTGCTTAAAAGGGTGGTGAAGCTCATGTCTTTCTGAGTTCTTGGCACACTATCCGGCTAACATCTTCTGGACCAGTTTTCCTTTCAAAGTAAAGGAAATTCTCTATTTCTATTGGCTTTTATTAAAATATTTTTTAAATTTGTGTGTGTGTGTTTATGTGTGTGTGCATGCGCGCTTGCCTGCTGGTTTGTTTGTGCACCGTGTGTGGGTGTCCATGTAGGGTGTTGGATCCCCTGGAACTGGAGTTAACAGGTTGTAGTGAGCTACCCAGTGTGGCTGTGGGAACTGAACCAGGTCCTCTACAAGAGCAGTACATTCTCTTAGCTGCTAAGCCACCTCTCTATCTCTCTCCTGCTCTTGTCTGTCTGTCTGCCTGTCGTCTGTCTGTCCCTGTCTCTATTTCAGATCCTGCATCCCTGGTGTCGTTCTTTCTCCTGTGACACGGGGCCCTGGCAATTTTGTCAGGTGGCCTCTCAGCTCAGATCCCTGCCTGGACCCAGGAGAGAGAAGCAGTAGAGAACGAAGATGAGCATTGCCTGAATCCCATGTGACTTCCACATCCAGCGATAAAGTGCCTGTCCTATCTGATTTATTCTGGATATGTAGGTCAGTGTATTTTCACACAGTGTCATAACACGATGGGAGGCAGAGACCTGAAAGTGAGTCAGAATGTGTTTGACAACCGAGGCCAGCCTCAACCCCACCACATCGCAGGAAATCCTGTAGGATGCACTAACTAGGCAACAGAAAAGAAGAGACAGAAGGCAGGATGCTGGAACACCAATTCTGCAACTTCTCCATCCATAGCTATGAAACACCAATTGTAAGTGAAACCCAAAAGGAAGACTTTCCCTCAGCAAATCTCAGGGGTGTTTTTGTTGTAGTTGTTGCTTTGTTTTCAAACCAGGTCTCATGTAGTCCAAAGTGGCTTCAAACTCACTACATAGCTGAGAATATTACTGAACCGATCCTGATCCCCCTGCCTCCACCTACTGAGCGCTGGAATTGCAGGTGTGGACCACTACATGTGGTTTTATTCAGTAGCAGGGACAGAACCCAGGGCTTTGTGCAGGCTGGAACTGCGCTGCACCCAAGCTTGAGAGTTTTGATGAATTTTTACCTCTGGCTGCCCAATGCTAGCTACTCATGAATAGTAGGTTGAACCAGGCAAAATACCTATCTGCATTTCTGATTACTATTTTGTGTCAAAGGTGAAACCAGGAGCCTTTTCCTTAATCACCATTTGAAAGTGCTGAGAGACTAGAGTGTTGAGAAACTCTGTGTTACCATGGTTACAACTTAGTTTAAATGGATGGGCATTAGCCTGGTGGCACTGATTGAGTCAGGGAAATGGAAAAGTGAGGAAAGTTTAGGGGCTGAGCAGCCCCAGAGCCACATCCTGGCTCTGTGTCTCTTGGGATTTTACCTTGGCCAAATTGCTCAATTTGAGCCTTGGGGTCTTATTTATTTGCTTGTTTATTTGTTTTTCACACCTATAAAATGGTGTGAAATATATAATCTCCCCCAATGATTCTTAAAGTTTCCTAAACCAACACAGGTACCTGATGGAAATGCAGTTTCTCAGACCCTACCACAGGGCACCAAGTGGCCGGGTCTCTGGGGAAGCTCCCAGCCACCTGTGTTTCCACAATATGCCCTGTGGACAGTGGTGACATCAGCCTTTGAGAGCCGCTGGCCTGACATCAGCCTTTGAGAGCCGCTGGCCTGGGCTGCAGATGTAGCTCCGTTGATAGAGTCTTGCCTGCCTTACATGAAGCATTGAGTTCTGTCCCTAGTACTTGGTGGTGCTTGCCTGTAACCCCAGCCCTGGGAAGGAGGAGGCAGGGGGACTGGCGTTGTCACTGGGGTTGTGGTGGGATACTTAGGGTCAGAAAGAGAGAGAGAGCGTGAATCAGTGGTCCGCCTCATAGCAAGTATTTAGCTTTGACTGTGTCTTGTCCTTGTCTGGCAACACTGATGTCTTAGTTCTTCTTGCTATACAGATTGTGACAGTCTGGAGGCATGGACCTCCAATTTCTAAATCAAATCTTTAAATATGAACTCAAAAGATGTGTGCCTTTAACCCCAGTACTTGGGAGGCAGAGGCAGGTAAATCTCTGGGTTCAAGGCAAGTCTGGTCTATGTAGTGAGTTCTAGGCCAAACAAGCCAACAGAAATGATGCTCCTGGTGCCTCTGCTGTGTAGTCACGGTTGGAGCCCATGTGCCACAGCTTTGTTTAGCATTAACCAAGGTAATGTGTCCTGGGGATCAGCACATTGTCAGGCACACAGCAGATATGGTGCAGGTCAGCCTCCTCTATCAGGCACTGATTGGATTCCAGACTGTTTCCATTGTAGTTTCAGACCACATGGAAATTCACCCACAACCAGACTCAAGTGGGTTTTCTCCACATGGCGCAATGATGGCTGGTTTTAAAATACTCTTGTTTATCCTTTCCTGAAGTTTGGACACGTATTACAGCTGAATCACAAAAATAAATGAAGCTAAATTTTTGTTTTTCCCTTTTAAATTTTTATGTCTATGTATTTACATATGCGCGTACAAAGCGTGCTTGTAACAGTTGAGAGGACAAAAGAAACTAAGTTTTTGTTTTCCATTTTTAAACTTTATTTCTGTGTTTATTTACACATGCACATGCCCTAGCACGCTTGCGGAGGTCAGAGGGCAACCTGTGGAGTGGACTCTCTCCTTCTACCATAAAGGCTCTGGGCATTGAATTGTCAGGCTTGCCAGCAAACATCTTTACCTGCTAAGCCACCCCGCCAGCTCCGACTGCAAATTTTAATAGAGCAAGTCTTTCCTCAGAGGCTCTTTGCTTGTGACTGTCCTGTCGATTGGTTACTGTGGAAATCACATCATTTTCACTTAGATGGTGAAGGAACTCGATGGTGAGCATCTACCGCACCTGAGTTTGTTCTGGATTCTGCTGAGAGCATCGGAAGAGTAAATGGATAAGACCAATACCACAGAGTATCTCTCCTTCATCAGAACAGAGTCCACCCCCCCTCAGAGCCACCCTGAGCTCCTTCAGAGAGAGAAACAGCGAAATACAACATGAACATGTATCCACCCTCTACTGTCACGAGTATCTCCAGTCCCCTAGCCACCATATGCTGAACCATATCTGATTTATTCTGGATGTATGTGTCATTTTATTTTCACACGGTACTAATACGACGAAAGTCAAAGACTGGGAATTAACAGTCTCTACATACACTTCCAAAACCCTACCAGCAACTGCCCTCACATGGATGCCTCGGTGGGTGAGCAAGCTCTGCCACGCAACTCAGATTTACCTACTTATCTACTCTGCATGAGGAACTGGTTATGTGGTTCCTGTGGTTACGTGTGTGAGTCCACGCAGTACATCTGCACATGTGCATGCACACACATGTCGGCCAGAGGTCTACACGGGTTCTCCACCTTCTTGTTGAGGTCACTCACTGATCTTGCAAGGCTGACAGCCAGTCTCCCTGTCTTCCCCCAGCAGCACTAAGACTATGGTTGAACACCATTGTGCTAAGCTTCTTACATGGGTGTGAAGGAATTGAACTTGGGTCTCCATGCTCAGGCAGCAAGTATTTAACTAAGACATCCCTCCATTCCCCTGTATTGATTTATTTAAGGACAGGGTCTCATGAAGTCCAAGCTGATCTCCAACTAGCTATGTAGTCCAGCATGGCTTGGATTTTTGGTCCTCCTGCCTCTGTCTTCTGAATGCTGGCATTTTATGTGTGTACCACCACACCAGGTTTATGTAGTGCTGGGATCAAACCCAGGGCTTTTGGCATGCTAGGCAAGCATTCTGCCTACTGAGCTACATCCCCAGCTGGCAACTTGTATTTTTAAATTTTAATTGTTTAAATTGGCATGCAAAGAAATAGGTATCATAATGACACTTTATTTTCTCAAAATTTTATGGATTTGTTTCCTCTCTCTCTCTCTGTGTGTGTGTGTGTGTTGTGTGTGTATGTGTGTATGTGTAAGTGATCTCCTGAAGCTAGCTAGAGAGGCACAGGCAGTTGTTAGCCTCCTGATGTGGGTGTTGGTACCAAGCTTGACTCTGCTGTGTAAGCAGTACATGCTTTTAACCACTGAGAAATCTCTCCAGCCCCATAATAGCACTTTCAAACCTTGTGTGTCCTAATTGGTTTTCCTCCCACACATCCGTCCCCTCCTCTGCCCCCTTGTGTCCTTTCCCACCTGATTCCTTTCTACTTTCATGTCACATGCGTTTGTCTTACATTTTAAAAGTGTGTGTGTGTGTGTGTGTGTGTGTGTGTGTGTGTGTGTGAACAACAGTGTGTCCTGGTGCACACAGAAAGTGTAAGATTACTTGGAATCGTCAGTTCTCCCCTCTGCGGTGCGGGTCTTGGAGTAGAACTCAGGTTGCCACGGTTAATGCCAGGCACCTTTACCCACCAAGGTATCCTGCCAGACTGTGCTACCTTTATTTTAAAGGACCCACCATTGCACAGTGTGGTGTCACAGAAAAAGTAGCCACCACCAAGACGTCTGATTCTGCTTCTAGAGTTACTGCCCTTGTAGACACGCTGCTTACCACATATTTATATTGGCTTGTCACTTCACAAGGTGGACAGCGGAGTCTGAGGCTGTGTACAAGGATTTACAAATGAGCGGCTCTCAAACCTGAGGTGAGTCAGAATCATTTGTTCAGCACCAAGTGTCTCAGTCAGAGCTTCTGACTCAGTGGACAGTATGTCCAACAAGTCTGCTTGTCTGCCTGACATGGATGTTTCATCATGCTGGAAGGACCACATTTTCATTCATATATGTCCTTGGAGCCAGACGTGGTGGCACATATTTTTAATCCCACTATTCGGAGGCAAAGGCAGGCAGATCTCTGTTAATGGAGATTCTCTGTTCTGCCCAGTCCTGCAACCAAATAATGACTTCCAAATAATCACTCAGAGGCTGAAATTAATTATAAATGTTTGACTGATGACTCAGGCTTATTACCAACTAGTTCTTACATTTAAATTAACCCATTTCTGTTAATCTATGTGTAGAAAAATAACAATGTTTCCCGGAGCTGCAGGAGATTGCTACATTTCTGCAGGGGCCTCCCCTTTAGCAGAGTGTTAGCAAAAGAAGAAACATCTTGGGCCAGAGAAGAAAAAGATAGCTCTTCTAGGACGTTCCCTGAAGGGAACAGAGCAGAGCTCAGCTGTAACCACTCTCCAGGAGAAGACCAGGATCGCAGGCTATGTCCTGCGAGGAAACCATCCCTCACCACACCCCAGCTTCAGGTAGCCTGGCTTCCCAATAGTCAGGACACCTGTCCTCCAGGGCTGAGCTGTCCTATTGTGGCTCTACCCCTCCAGAGCTGTCCTATTGCATATCTAAGTATATATAGCCTGGCTTCCTGATAAGTCAGGATATCTCTGCAACCCTGCAACTGTAACACATAACCCAACACTATGTATTGTTACGTGGCTGTGGCTTTTACCACTCTGCTGCAATGTTATTTCTTGGGCAGCTGCTGGCATCTCTCCTGACTCCACTCTCTTCTCCTGTATCTCTGTTTAGATTTCCCACCTGGCTCTATCCTGTCTTGCCATAGGCCAAAGCAGCTTTATTTATCAACCCATGAGAACACTACATATTCACAGCATACAGAAAGACCACCCCACAGCAGATCTCTGTGAATTAGCACTCAACTTGGTCTACACAGCAAGTTGTGGGCTACATAGTGAGACACTCTTTTAAAAAAATTAAATACATGTATCTGCCATAGTATTTTGTTCTTGTTCATCGCCTCCTCTGCTGACTTCCCCCACTCCACACCCCCACCCTTCTTTCATGTTGTGTGTATTCTATTGCTCTGCCTTTTCTGCTCCATCTTCCTTTCTCTTAAGATCTCTTCTTCTCCTTTTCTGGTGTCCTTTCTACTTTCATAACCCCCCCCCACACACACACACACACACACACGCACACACACACATGCATACTTCACATAAAAGATGTGATGTTCATGGGACTGAAGAGATACCTCATAGGTTAAGAGAACTGGCTGATCCTCCAGAGGTGCAGAGCTCAATTCCCAGCAACCACATGGTGACTTGCAACCATTTTGTGATGAGATCTGGTGCCCTCTTCTGGCATGCAGGTGTACATGCAGGCAGAAATGTGATATTTATCTTTCTGAGCTTGACTTATCTTCTTAACATAATTTCTAGTTGTTTTCATTTTATTGCATGATTTCATTTTTCTTTATATCGAATTAAAATTCCATTGTGTGTATGCATGGCTAATTATCTAGACTGATTCTGTTTCTGAGCTCTTGTGGATAATGCAGCAATAGACCTGGATGTGCACATCTCTGTGTTCTATTATTTACTGAAGGTAAGGTATGTATTGTCTGAGTGGTATCGCTAAGTCATATGGGAGTTCTGTTTTTATTTTTTATTTTTTAGGAACCTTCACACTGACTTCCATAGTGGCTATACTTACACTATTTCCCCAATAAATTATTGTCAATCCCCATAAACTCCTGTCACACCAACAATGGTAGGTAAAGCCAGCATGTCACTGCACCTATCAAAGATGCTTCTAGAGAAGAGACCTCCCCTGCAGTGTCAAAGATCTGACAGCATTGATCTGTCAAGGGGAATTGTGGAAAAGACAGTCAGGGGCATGTGGTCATGCTGAACCCACCCTTTATTTCCTCTTTCCTTCCTTCCTTTCTTCCTTTTCCTTCCTCCTTCTCTTCCTTTCTTCCTTTTCCTTCCATTTCCTTCCTCCCTCCCTTCCTTTTTTTTTTATTGAAAATAGGCTCTTTTCTCATACAATACATCCCCTCCACAATTTCCTCTCCCTCCACTCCTCTCAGCTCCACTCCCCATCTTTCCTCCCTCTTCCCAGATCCACTCCCCCTTCATTTCCCTTCAAAACAGAACGGGTCTCCGAGACAACACAACCAAACACGACAAACTGAGATACAATAAGATAAGGCAGATGCCCTCAAATCAAGGCTGGATAAGGCAACCCAATAGGAGGAAAAGAGTCCCAAGATCAGGCAAAAGAGTCAGAGACCCACCCTCTCCTACTGTTAAGGGTACCACAAAACAACATGCTAACAGCCACAACCTCTACACAGAGGACCTGGTGCAGATTTTTACAGGCTTCATGCTTGCCGCTTTAGTCTCTGTGAGCCCACATGAGCCCTGCTTAGCTGATCCATGCGCCATATTGTCCTGTGTCCTCCATCCCCTCTGACTCCTACAGTCTTTCCCCCCAATCTTCCACATGGTTCCCTCCTGATTGAGACCTCCAATTTAGGCTCTATCTTGACATAATGTCTGGCTGTGGGTCTCTGCTCCTGCTCCCGTCTGCTGCCCGAGGGAAGCTCTCTGATGATGGCTGAAAAAGGTATAACAGAATAGCAATAGGAATCATTTCATTTATTTATTTGTTCATTTGTCAGTCATGTTTAATTCTACCCTAGGTTCCTGACCCTGCAAAGCCACCATTGTCTCAAGGCCAAACTGTTGCTCACCACAATAATCCCCAGAAGCAGTTATTCCAGGATACCATGACGCTGAAAAACTGCTTGCCTAGTCATGTAGAAACCCCACGAAATCTGTCATTTCAGGGGCCAGGAAGATAGCTCAGGGATAAAGGTGCCTGCCCCCAAGAGGACAACCCAAGTTCTGTCTGTGGAAGCCCACAACAGAAGGGAGAGTTGTGACGGCATCAGACATCTTTTATCTCCACACTTGCATGGTGGCACTTATCCCAAATAGATAAATTTAATTAATTTGAAGGCTTCTGTGTAGTATTTCTCCACTCTCCTGCCTATTGTGGCTGAACTGTTGTGCATCTAGCAGACTGGGCTCTGCCTCTTCCTCTACCACCCGCATTGCCAGCCTAGCTCTGCCGCCCCGCACGGCACTGTCAGTCACAGACTGGTCCAGCACAGCTTTCTCGTTCTTTATGGCTTTTCTTCTCTGCTCCACGAAAGCTGATATGGTACCTTAATATCTTCCTCCTCCTACCGACAGACGGCCTGGCCTGCAACAAGAAGCAAGACGCCCTCTAGGTAAAGATTAGGACTCGGCACTGTTGAACGGATCTGCACTGCGTTGCTACACCCAAGCTTTCACCGCGGCTTCAGAATGGCCATTGCCAGCCAAGGGCACCATGGTTCAGGTAAACACCGGCGATTCGGCAAACATGAGCAACACAACTTCCGCAGCTCTGACTGGGTTCTCCCGACGTCCACCCTAGCTGCCTCTCTAAATTTCTCTCCCCGACTCTCTTCTTCCCTTCGCATATTAGCAGGAATGATTCATTATGAGTAAGTAGACGAGGAGCTCTAATTACAGGGCTCTGAATGGGAATGTTTAATTACATAGCTACACGTATGATTTATCAACCAGTTTTGATCGTTGACAATTCCCTTTAAAGAATTCCTTTCCCCTAAAAATTAAAATAATGTATTTTTTAATTGGCCCTGGGATGCTTTGTTTGCATTCTAATAAAGAGCTGACTGTTTCATATAAGTGTCATGGTATGGAAGCAATTGGTCTAATGTCAGACAGGCATTCATTCCTGGCAGATGGCTCACGGTTCAGTCTGAAACTTCACTGGCTCACCTAGGAACAATAACAGTTTTCTAGACTAAGTCATAGGAACTTGGGAGGCGCCAACCTTCAAGAAACCCCTAACATCTTGCTCTTCGCTCTCTTTTGGCAGGCACCTTTCTAAATAAATACTACTCAAGAATCAGACTGGCTTTGCCTTGCGGAAGGAAGATGTGAGGGCCGTCAAAGCCAGGACAACAGAAAGGGTCAAAAGTGCCCATGTCACCGAGACAGGCCAAGAATGAGGAATCAAATCAATGCTCCTGAATCAAAGGCACAAGTTAGACTCAAGACTGGGTTTCAGGAACACAGGTGATGCCTGGAAGGTGGCTGGGCTGGAATTGTCACTCAGCTTCTGAGTTCCCCAAAGCGCCACCTCCAGATAATCCTTTCTCTGGATGCTGAGGCTGTCTTGACCGTCCCTGAAACCTCCTGCCTTTCATTTTATAGGCTGTCATATCTACTACTGCTCAGAGAAGTCAAATGAGTGTGTGTGTGTGTGTGTGTGTGTGAGAGAGAGAGAGAGAGAGAGAGAGAGAGAGAGAGAGAGAGAGAGAGACCAATACAGCCTATAAATGGAAGAAACCAAGATTCAACTGTGAGTAGAATTTCATTAATTAATGTGGTCAATAAATACTGACTCGGAGACAGCTGAATGATCAAGAGTGTAGTGGGGGCTGGGAGTGTAGCCCAGGGGTAGAGAGCTTGTCTAGCATGCAAAAAGTCATAAACTTAATCCTCAGTACTGGGAGAGACAGTCCTGAGGAAAGGGTAAGGCTTCTGGTGAAGGAGGAAGGAGGTATCCTGTAAAGCTTCACAGGAGAGAAAATGTGCCCAGGAAGAGACTCACAACCTGGCTTCCTTCTATTCCCCCCACTGCTGTGTCCAGCCAGGGCCTTGACTGGTGCCCCTTTCCTCCCTTCCTGAACAAACTCTTCATGGGAAAGCTGACTCAGAAGACCATTTAGAGCTTCTTGTGCCTGAGGAGGAACTGTACCATCAGCCGAGAGCAAGCTAGGGGTGGTTGGGTCGCAGTGAGGCACTGGTGGCATCCAACACCGGGAACCGTTTTCCAGTGAGTGCTATCACAGCTTCTCATCCTAGAAGAGATCTCCAGCGCTGCCCCCACCTGTATCCTGAAACAGCTGCTTTCCCTCTAGTTTGCCTAATTTTGAAGTGAGGACTGTGAACCTTTGATATCTCGGGTTCTAACACCCTGGGACACAACACCCTTCCTTCTTTTGGGGTTATGGTTTCTCTGAGATTCCGCCAAGAACCATCTTCTTCAATAACTTGGCTGTGAAATTTTAGAAAATTCACGGGAATCCTAAAATTCAAACCAAGATTCTTGGTTCGAAATGAAGTTAGCCATATCTAAAATGAAACCCTAGATCTCCTCTCTCTCTCTCTCTCTCTCTCTCTCTCTCTCTCTCTCTCTCTCTCCTTTCTTCCCTCTTCTCTTCCTCTTTCTCTCTTTCTTTCTGTTTCTTTCATCTATTACTTTACAGCCTTGTGAAAAATAAAAAAATTAGCACCAATACACCAATATTACAGTACTACTAGTACAAAAAGAAAAAGCCGATTCTGCAGTACCTGTTCCTAGAAGATGCCCGCGGATGTCTGTGAAAGAAACCAAGGTAATGGCGCTTGTCGCCGGACTCGGGGATGCTCCTTTTCTTTCTTCCCACACTAAGCGGCAGTTATCCGCGCACTTCGGGTGTCCCATAAAATCCTCTATTGACTCTTGGACCTGCCGGGCAATTCTTCTCGGTGATGGGGCCACTTGTTCCACTTAGAGCGACTCTGGCCAGACCCCACACCACTTTGCCTTCCATCTCCTGGCCCTCACCCCATTCGATGGTCACAAGAAGCTTTCTGGAACCCAGATTTGAACTGTGACGCACTTCAAGCATTAAGTATTTTTTTTTTAGCATTTCTTCAAGGAAAATAAAAATGGCTGTTCACTGTCTAAAGTTCTCAATATAAGTCAGGTACTGACTAAATCAGGTTTATATATCTCTCTCTCAGTAGCCTTAGACATAGATGTCTAAGAGTCTAACCTCTCAAGTTGGCTCGAACTCAGTTCAGAATCTAACACTTAGTAGTTGTCCACAAATCAATTTACTTCTGTGTATCTGGTGTCCTCTTCTGTAGAGTAGGGATGGTTGTAGAAACGACTTAGAGGGACACCATAAAGATCAAAGGAGAACATATAGATTTCCAAGTTATATGTAATATGTCAGATCATATTTTATAGGCATATTTTTTGGAAACAGGATTTTATATGTCCCAGGACAGCATGGAACTCACAGTATAGCCAGAGATGAGCTTGAACTTCTAGTGTTTCTGCCTCCGTCTCCCTGCGCTGGGCTCTCAGGTAGGTGACACCATCCTTGGTGTCTTAGTGACTGGTCTGTTGCTGTGAAGAGGCACCATGACCAGGATAATACTTATAAAGACAGCATTCAATTGGGGGCTTGCTATAGTTTTAGAGGGTTAGTCTGTGATCATCCTGGCAGGGAGCAGACGGGCATAGCCCTGGAGCAGTAGCTGAGAGTTTACTTCTTGATTCATAGGCCAGGAGGCTGCTTCAAGTATCCTGCCAGGAAAGAGACTTGAAAGCATTTTATGTGCACGGGTGTTTTCCCTGCCAGTATGTCTGTGTACCGCATGTGCGCAGGGCCTGACAGAGCCAGAAGAAGGTATTAGACACCCCCTGAAACTTAGTCATGGGCCGTTTTGAGCCGCTGTGTGGGTGCTGAGAATTGAGCCTGGGTCCCCTGGAAGAGCATCCAGTTTTATCAATTTCTGAGTCGTCTTTCTGTTTCTTAAATTTTTAAAAAAGATTTTATCTTTAGTTATGTCTCTGGACACGTTTGGATGTATGTGCACATACATGTATATGCAGGTGCCTTCAGGGGCCAGTAGGGGGCATCAGATTCCCCTGGAGCTAGAGTTATAGAAAGTTACCAGGCACCCCATGTGCGAGGGGTAAGCAAATTCCAGTCCTCAGCCAGAGCTGCAAGTGCTCTTTACCACTGAGCCATCTCATCAGCCCCAACAGCAATAACTTCTCAATAAATACTTATTAAAACCAACTGTAACCCAAGCACTTTCTTAAGGGTGAACGTGGGTGAGTAGATGCAGTTCCTGTTGTTATAGCTCCTGCAGGGTACTATGGAAGCAGACAAGGAAGCCGATCATCGCATAAAAGGCAAGAGGAAGAGCCCAGGCTTCTGTGAGAACACAACCTGTCAGCTTCTGACCTGGAAGATCTGAGAACGTGTCTCAACAGATGTGACACATGGCTAAGTCCTGAAGGAGGACCAGAAGTCATTAGTGAGGACTGGGAGGAGCAGGTAGTAGTTCAAGCTTCCTGACACAAGGTCAGGTGATCCGAATGTGTAAAACCGCGAAGACCGAGCCGTAACGCACCCGTGTGTAGGAACGAAGAGCAATGGATAAAGCTCCATGATGAGTGGTCTTGACAACCACAGAAGGAAGCTGAGTGCGTCGTCTGGTGGAAAGGAGACCACTGAAAGCTTTTAGGCGGTAGAGGAACGACAATCCAGAGTTGGAAACTGTCGCTGTGGCCGGTGTGGCTGCAAACCCAGATGAGCTGAGAAAATGAAGTGGAGACGCCACACGACACACAATGGAAAATTTACCAGATTCATTCATCATAAATCAGCTAGATTAGTAAAGTCTTAAGTGCGGTATACATCATAATTCATTTAAAACATCACACGATAAGAAAGAAATAGAGAAATGGAAAGTTCTTGCTTACAAGCATAAAGGCCTGGGTTTGATCCCCAGCACTGCATAAACTAGGGGCAGTGGTGCACACCTGTAATCCCAGCACCCAGATAAAGGCAGGGGGATCAGGCGTTCAGTCATCTTTAGCTACACAGTGAGTCTGAGGTCGGCCTGGGCTATATGAGACGCTGGACAAGACAGGAAGAGGAAGAGGAAAAAGGAGGGAGGGAAGGAGGGAGGGGGAAGAAGGTAGGAAGGAGGGAGAGAGGGAGAGCGGGGTGGGGGGAGGAAATGGGAAATGGGAAAAGTCAGTCCTGAAGTTGAAGTTCAACCCTAAAATAAAAGGAGTTCTAGGAAAAGGCCACCTGAAGAAGAAGGAAGGGGGTTATAATATAATAGGAGCTAAATTCAAGATAACATCCTAACAAAGCATACGAGTTGACAAGTTAAGAAAGACCAGTTGTCTTTTTCCACATCCAACCCAGTTCTTTCTTAGCTTCAGGCTCCACAAGTACTTCCCATTTTGGGGCCAGGGAAATGGTTTCAAAGCTCCATTTGGACCCAGTCTTGAAAGCAATCGATACCACCACCACCAGGTACCTCGAGTCTGATACGAAAATATGGATTCTTTTCATGGCAGAATGCCTTGAATCCATGTCTCTGCTGCCTCTGGACCAGCAGATCATCACCAGTGGCAACAACAGCAGCGGCACTTCCTCAACCTAAAGTCTCAATAAGAGTGAACTCACTAATGGGCCTTTGCCTCAGGATTCAAGCCCTTCTGTTCCCCACAACCTCCCTTGGATTTCTCCCCCAGCTTCCAGGAAGATATCTGAAAGGTGAGACTAGCTTCCATCATCTCCTGGGGAGCACTTCCTGGTGACTTCCTCTTCCACCTTTATGGTAAATTCTAAAAGTCGTTCTCCTAGTTTCCTGACTGCTATTCGCTTCCAGCATCTCACACTCTAAGCCCCCAGGCTTCCCCACTGCTACCTCTTACTTGCTCTCTCCTATATGGATTCCCAAGTTGACTTCCCCAGGAAGCTAAGAGATGAACACACAGCTCAACAGCTATGGGCGGGGGGGGGGGGGGGGGGGGGAGAGACGGACGGGAACGGAAGGAAGCAGGATTGGCTGGAAGTCAAGTATTGCTGGACTCCCAACAGAAACCTCATGCAACACATCAGGGAGTTTGAAGGAAAACTATTGAGAGGTGAGGTGTGTAGTGATGAGCTGCGGGCAGGCCTGCTTTTCATCCCGCCTGGCTCCCAGCCACCGGCTAGCTTTACCCAAAATAATTACACGGAAACTGTATTCTTTTAAACACTGCCTGGCCCATTATTTCTAGCCTCTTATTGTCTAATTCTCACACCTCTTGCTTTAACCCATATCTAATAATCTGTGTAACACCATGAATGGTGTCTTACCGGGAAAGATTCAGCATGTCTGACCTGATGGCTGGCTTCATCGCACCTCTCTCCCTGAGGAGAGGCACAGGCACGGCAGTCTGCCTCACTTAGGAGAGGCGTGGCAATTGTCTGAGCCATCTACCTCACTTCCTTCTTCCTGTTCTGTCTACTCTACCCACCTAAGGGCTGGCCAAGGCAGTTTCTTTATTAACAAATGAAATCAACAGATAGATAGAAGACACACCTACATCAGAGGTGTAAGATCCATGTGTACCCCTGTGTCTACAATCATTGGTGACTCCTCAGAAGTGGGGCCTGACTTGGCAAGAAGCCCTCTTTGTGGAGGCAATCAGTCTCCATAGGACGGACAGTTAAGGGTCGGCAGCTGAAATCTGTCAAGTTGCTGCAATGATTATCCATCATTTGGAAAGAAAACAAAAAAGGTTGTGTTCACTAATGTGTGTGGTATTTAGTCTAAAAGCAGGACTGGAATCCCTTATGAGTGGGCCAGCCATGCTCCAAGCACCCATTCCTTCTACAGGTAGGTAAACTGAGGCTAAGAGGGAGTCTCTCTGCCATAGTTTTATAATAAATAACTAGTACTTGAGTATAAGCTTTTCATTCTTTTGTTTTATATTTTTTTTTTTTGGTTTTTTGAGACAGGGTTTCTCTGTGGCTTTGGAGCCTGTCCTGGAACTAGCTCTTGTAGACCAGGCTGGTCTCGAACTCACAGAGATCCGCCTGCCTCTGCCTCCCGAGTGCTGGGATTAAAGGCGTGCGCCACCGCCGCCCGGCTTGTTTTATATTTTTAAGACTTACTTATTTTTATTTATGTGTATGGGTGTTTCGCCTGACTATGTATGTATACCATGTATGTGCTTGGTGCCCATGAAGGCTAAAAGAAGGCATTGGATCCCCTGGAATTAGGCTTACATTACAGTTGCTAGCCACGGGGGTAAGTGAACCCGGGAACTGAACCCAGGTCCTGTGCAAGAACAGAACGGGGTTTTAACTGCTGAGCCTCCAGTCCTTAAGTGTAGACTTTGCGCAGAGCTTTCACTGTTTGCTTTCTGTGTCTTAATCACCCAGGACAGTGCTGAGTGGGAAGGACCACTAATGTCTTCATTTTGGCACAGAGACATAGGCTTAGAACAACCCACTGTGTGCTCCATCCGAACTCCAACTATTCAGTGGTAGACCTGAGGTTTGAACCATCTGACCCCAGAGTCACAAATAACAACCACTAGCACAGATGATTTTTCCTCTGTTTAGCAAGCCAGAGTCGTCAGTCTTATGAGACACGGAGGGACATGTGTTTGTTTTTGTGTTGTTGCCGTCTACATTTTTACATGCATGACAAATGCTTTCAGTGAAATTTTTTCATATGCCATTCTATGGGAGGAAAACCTTTTTATATTAAAATTGCACATATATATGTATATATATGTACATATATATATAATATATATATGATGTGATTTTTTCCCCCGAAGAATGGGTAAACACTGCTACAGTCAGCACAATAATTTCTGTGTTCTGGGGAAGGGGAAAGGCTGGGATGGAACTCAGTGCTGGGGCTTTGCTGTGTATGCATGATAACCTCTCAGGGGACTCCACATTAGAAAGGGGTATAAGCCAATGTGCCTCACTGGGGTTTCTGTTCTGGTGACCCCCCCCCCCCCGCTCTGGTGTTTCCCCAACAAGGACATAAGTTCAGCAGACCTAATGGGCTCCTGTCCTGTTCTTTCTTAATCACCAGGCCTGAAAGACAGCAGGGATGTGTTCAGCAAGGTGGTCCAAACTGAGCTTACAAAAGACCCTCACAGAGAGCCTAGAACCCAGACAAGATTCCTCTTTCCTCTCTGATCCAACAACCTGACATTTATTTAATTAATGCTGTAAAGTGTATAAAAATGTCATTAAATTACAACGTATAGTCCAAGAAACCCTACACTGGGTCAGAAAGGGGAGATTAATTTGTTTACCAAACATTCATTGCGTTTCCAGCAGCTCCGGAGTCCCTGGGTCACATGTTGGAGACTGTTGTAGTGGGAAGGCTGTCAGTTAATGCAGTGCTTCTCAAACGTTAGTGCCTGTAAGAACCTTTGTGGAAACTTGTTTAGAATACACAACCTGGGGCTAGGGAGATGGCTTAGAGGCAAAGTGCTTGCCACACAAGCATAAGGACCTCAGTTGAATCCTCAGCACCCATTTAAAAACCCTAGTATGGTGACAGGCACTTGTAAGCCTAGCACTTCTGGGACAGAGACAAGAGGATCTCTGAGGCACCCTTGCCTTCTAATGTGTTGAATCCGTAAGCTCCAGGTACAGTGAGAGACTCTGTCTTGGTGGAAAATGAGAGAGGAGACTCAACATTTTTCTCTGCCCTCCATGTGCAACACACACACACACACACACACACACAAGCACAACCCCCAAACTTCTGATTCCCCAAATAGGAGAAGAGCTAAGGAATTGTTGCTATGAGAGGCTGACCCAGGTGGCATTGAAGTTGAATCTTGGAAGGCTTTGAGCTAGTTAAGGGTTTACGTTCTGTTCAACTGTGTCTCTTAGACACAGGATGTCAGGAAGTTAGTACGTGCCTTGGAAATCTCTTCAGGGAACCTTGGATGACTTCTTAGAGTGGGCAGACAACATAGCAATAAGATAGAAGGGCTCTTTCCAATCATGAAGAAGACACAGTGTCCGCATATATCCAAGTGGGAAGAAAAACAAGGAAAGTGGGTTTCACTTGAAACAAGTCAGGAGTGTGTGAGTGTGTGTGTGTGTGAGAGAGAGTGTGTGTGAGTATGTGTGTGTGAGTGTGTGTGAGTATATGTGTGTGAGTGTGTTCACTGCATGTGTGAGTGTGTGTGAGTGTGTGTGTGTGAGTATGTGTGAGTATATGTGTGTGAGTGTGTGTCACTGCATGTGTGAGTGTGTGTGAGTATGTGTGTGTGAGTGTGTGTGAGTATATGTGTGTGAGTGTGTGTCACTGCATGTGTGAGTGTGTGTGAGTATGTGTGTGTGAGTGTGTGTGAGTTTATGTGTGTGAGTGTGTGTCACTGCATGTGTGAGTGTGTGTGAGTATGTGTGTGTGAGTGTGTGTGAGTATATGTGTGTGAGTGTGTGTGTGAATGAATGTGTGTGTGTGTGTATTTGTGCATACCTGTTTGTAAGCCCTAAAGAGTGACCCACATCTGACTGGGAGTTAGGCCCACCAAGAAAGAGTGGGCTTATTTGAGTCCCTGAGCCACAGGCTTCCTAAGAGACTTACCAGACCTGACCAGCAAAGCCACAGGGGGTTTGAGGAAGGCTTTCTTTCCTTTCTGCTCTACCACCATCGATGACAACACTTTGTGGGGCCTGAGAATGACAGTCCTCTTAGCAGCCCCCACCCCAGCTGTTCCTATCCTCCCAGGAGCCCTCCCACCTTCTCCCAAGTGGAGCCAGCTGTTGTCACCAAAGCCACCTGCCTCTTCCCTGGCCTATGAGTCTCCAGTTCCAGAGGCCTCCAGAAAGTAAGGCAGCTTGCTTGAGGCCCTTGCAGAAGGAGGGAAAACAAGACAGCCACTAAAATTAAATGGATTGTCTGCAAACGTTTTTTTAATTAAAATTGTGATTCATTTTCATGGGAGAAGAGGCCCCTTAAGAACAATTGTGCTCCCTAAGTGGCAGGCGCCAAGCATAGTTGCTTCACTCAGGGCCAAAGAGGGAAGGGAGGTGGCCTGAGAGGCATGGGTGAGGGTACTTTCCCTTCTGGGGTGAAGAAAGCAAAATGGGAAGTGGAGGGAGCTGGGAAGAAAGCTTCCTGGCCTCTGCTGCAGTGGGACCAAGCTTGTTAGGGACCAAAAGCTGGGATCTTGTGTTTTCTTTTGTTCCATAAGATTATGCCACCTTCTCCCTCCTTTTCTTATCCCAGGAGGTCCCCAGCCACCAGCTTTGACAGAGAAGACAGAGCCACCTACAGTCTTGGCTTCGGGGCAGCTAGGGTAGGGGAGAGATGGAATCTAGGAGAGGGAGAGGGAGAGAGGGAGAGAGGAAGAGAGGAAGAGATGGAGAGAGGGAGAGAGGGAGGGGAATAGGAAGGGAGAGAGGAGAGATGGAGGGGGAGAGAAAGGAAGGGAGGGAGGGAGGAGAGAGAGAGAGAGAGAGAGAGAGAGGAGAGAGAGAGAGCAGAGGAGAGAGAGAGAGAGAGAGAGAGAGAACAGAGAACTGAGGGTGTGAGACCGACTTTGAAAAGCAAAAAAGTGAACTGTGTGTGGGCTGCTGTTCTGACGTCAGCAGAACCCAGAGCCAGAGACACCCCCACACACACCCTGTCCCTCCTCAGCATTTCAAGGAACTGCTGTACACACTGACACCTCTCCCTGTCTTGGATTCTTCCCCTGAGGAGTGCAAGCACAGCATATGAATTGGGGTTCAGGGGCTTGCCCTGCAATGACCGACTGGAAACTGTGATCTCTTCACCAGTAACACCGGCTTGTGGGGATGCCACCCTGTGGACCCTCTGTTACGACCACTGCTTGAGATTTTGAGGCCGTCATGTCCACTGCCAGCATCTTCCAGGACCACTCCCACCATCCCCAAGTCCAGACCAAGGCCTCAGTCCTAGGAGCGGGAGGAAGAGTCCCTCGCCCACACACACCAGGGATTAATATCTCGTTCATGTTCTTTCACTTTCAAGGTTTCTGTTTAATGGCCAAGAGATTTCTAAGTCAAAAGAAATTAATTAAAATCCTGCTTGTCCGGGACGGCGGATTTGTACAAAATCCCAATGTTAAAGCAGCTGGAAAACTCTAGAAACACGGAGAGCGTTAGACAGAAACTTGTGCAGGACAGAAAGAACAGCACTGAGAAACCTATATTTCGGACAAAGAAGGCAAGATCAAAAAGGACTCAGGACCAGAGGCAGGTCACTCAGGGACAAAATGCCGCCCCACCCCCACCCCTGCTCCGCAAAGTTCACTCGTCTGAGTGTCAGTGCTGGGCCGGCCCTCCTCCCTGCTCTTCCGGACTCGCGTCCTAACCCTGAGACTCATCATTTGCTAGACCTTTTCTTTTTCTGTGCGTGTGTGCGTGCGTGTATGTGTGTGTGGGTTTTTTTTAAATCTTTCAAATATAGGACAAAAATACACTTTATCATCATAGATATATATTTTTCACTCTCACCACATAAATACAAAAACATCCAAAGAGCCAAGACATCCAGAACACAGTTAGTAGCCAGGATTCAGTGACACCTACCCGCGTTTGAATCGTTCGTTATTTTCTTCACTATTTACCTAAGAGCGAGAGAGAAAAAGAGAGAGAAAAGAACAAAAAGAAAAAGTGAAACAAGAAAAGAAATGGGAAAAAGAAAAGGGAAAAATCTTCGCATGTAAATAATTTACAATAAAGTTACTAATTTTCCTTTAACGTTTTGCGCTTGTTTCAGAAGGGTGAATACATTCTAGACACTGAGGAGACACTGAGGCACCTCGCGCTCCGGGCCTGTGGTTTTGGTTAAAATGCAGTGGAGGTGGCTCTGGGGGCTGGGGTTGCGGTTAGGGCTGAGGCTGCACCCACGTGGTGGTGGTAAGGGTTCTCACTCTGAAAGACTGACACCCTGGGGTTGAGGAGGAAGAGGTCTCCGGTGTGCCATGCAGGGAACCACTGGCAGCCGGGAACTAGAACTGGTGAAGGCCATACCGCCGGACACCCCAACCTGTCCTTCAGAAGGCAAGGGTTCGGAAATCCGGGAGCTTCCTGCATCAAGAAAAGCCTTTGTAGATAGAGTTCAGAAGCCGAAGCAGCAGGTGTTGGGGTGTTGATTTACTTCCAACCCCAGCCCTTTTGCTGCAATTTCGCGTCTGGGAGACTGCCACTAGGCACCGCGCTCACATGAGAACAGGAAGCTGTGGGTCAGGGCTCTGAACACCACCCCCCCCCCGCCCCCGGAAAGAAGATTCTGAATCTTTCTTTGAATCTTCTAGGCATCACCGGCCTTTCCTCTTTAAGTTCCTAGCTATAGTCACAGCACTCTGGATTTTAATTTTGCACTGCCCCGTGGTGCGGTCTCTAGCCCGAATTTCTTATACTTTGCAAACTCAACTATTTATGAGTGTTTAAAAATAGGTAACACTTCATCTGGTTTTATGTAACAATTACTCTTGTTTTATTGCTGTTAGATCAAATTTATTACCATCTTTGCCTATCAGGACATTTGATTTATCGTTTCTCAGGGTCGAGGAGATAGCGATTAGAGCTTCCTTAAAGGGAAAAAACTCATCAACTCTTGGGACAGGAGTTTGCACCAATTATCCTGAGGTCTAAAAACCGGGGCCAGGAACTCCCAAAAGCCTTGGTTTCTCTAACAAGAGGGGATAGGCCCTTTGCGGGGGGATGGTCTAAAGAAACCAAGAACTGTTCTCAGTCCTCTTGCAAAAACTCATAGGCGCAGTGCGCAGCGTCCCTTATCCAGAGCAGGTGTGGGGAGGGGGGGGGGGGGGGGGGGACGCTAACTTAGGTTCAGTCTGTTCCTTCCCTGGCTGGCAAGGCTGGGGGAACCAGGTTGCTAATTCGGGTATTTCTCCCCAATTCTTTGGATCATTCCTGGTTTCTGAAGGAAGCTGGGGTTGGAGGGAGAAAGGAAAAGAAGAGAAAACAAAAACAGCTCAGTTGAGATGAAATCAGTAGCCTGTGGGGAGGGGGAGCGGGGTGAGCAGTCAGAGGCCTAGTGGGGGCCAGGAAGGCCAGCGCAGGAGCATTGGGCGCCTAATGCGGGCGTGAGTCCATAAATACCACCACAATAGATGTTATAAATATAAATACAGGGTAACACTTAAAATCAGTCCAGCGCTTTTTTCTCGGCCCCTTCTTTATTGTTGGTCCGGGAGTAAGGCTCGAAGGCCGAGGAGCTCAGGTACCGGGCGGAAAGTTCTTGCAAATTCCCAGCTAGCGAACCAGCCATCGTCAACGGGGCGGAGGACAGGCGGCTAGCAACAGAGCCTAGAAGCGACGGAACCGGCAGGCTGAAGAGACCGTGGCTGGCAGCGGGTGCTCCCGCATGCAGTCCCCCCGGCCCTGCAGGCCCTGGGCCGGGAGCGCCGCCCACGGCCGGCGGGTGCTGAGACGCAGCGCCTGCGGGGCCTGGGGCAGTAGCTGCGGCGGCGGCGGCGGCGGCGGCCGAGCCCGCGGCAGCGCCAGCACTCAGAGCTGGGAGGCTGGGCCCGCGCAAAGCCGAGCCGAGAGCGCTGGTGGCACAGGGCGGCAGCAGGGCAGGCAAGCCGGGCGGCGACAGCAGGCGGCCCTGCTCCAACAGCCGCAGCACACTGCACGTGGCGGCGGTCTCTGACACCACAGAGCGCAGCTCGGAGTCCTTGCCCTGGTCCTTCTTCTGCTTGGTTCGCCGATTCTGGAACCAGACCTTCACCTGAGCGCAGATATGCAGGAGGAAACGTGGGAGAGAGCAGCAGGAAAGAGCAGGGTCAAAGGCAGCAGGGTTTTTTCGGGGGGAGGGGGTTGGGGGTACCCGAGTTATTGGGACCCTCCCCTAACCCCAGCCCTAGCCGCAGCCCCACCCCACAGCAGAGGATCAAGGCTCCAAAGCTGCAAGCGGAGCAAGAGCCACCACGAGGGGGACACTATTCCACTCGGGTAAGCTTCCGGGTCAAGCAAGCAGGCCTAGGCCAGAGAGGGTCACAAAAGCAAAGAAATGAACTGTCCGTCCACGACACTAACAAGGAAGTAAGACAGATATTTCACTGTGCTGCTGTGATACCCACGGAGGTGTTTTGTGTTCACAAACCGGTGAATCAGCACAGGCCGAGATCCTAAGGCCTGGGAAGGTTGTGCAAGAAGCTGAGGTGGCTGGGGAACACTGTTTTTCAGCCTTTCTAGATCCAGGTCGATAGACCAACGAGTTCAAATTTGGCCACAGAAAAATCTATCTGTTCCTTTTAGAGACTCTCGGGGGTTGTTTCTTGCTTGTTAGGCCAAAGACTGACCACTAACCAGCCTCAGAGAAAGTGGGTGGAAGCCGGGTGGACTTCATAGGCCAAGCTTTCTCCACCTTAATGATCCTCTTAACTATCACCTCCTCTGCACTCCATTGAGGACTTTGGAGTCATGGAGTCCTAGGACCCTGGTGTAGACTAAATACATGCCAATGCCTGGTTCCCCTTCCATCACTTCTGACCTAGAACAGAGGGCAGTGGCTATATTGGAAAAATAAGTAAACATCCTATTTAGATTTTGCAAGCGAAAGGGGATTAACACAGACAGTAAGACACGTTGCTATGCCATCTTAAAGTCAGATTTTCCCCACCTATTCTGTCTTCGCTTCTCAGTATTCAGCCCGGATTTTAGGCCTAAAATGCTCTCCACCTGCTTCAGGGCTGGGCATAGGAAAAGAGACCAGAGAGAGCTGAGGAGCTGTTCGTACACTCTGGTCCACCACGGAAAGGCCCACACAGGGAAAACCCTCTCAGCCTTGTCATGTAAAGCTCATGACTCTCATGGTCAGTTCCAGAGCAACGTGGGACTTTAAGGCAAGAAGAGAATCTTAGCAATGTGCAGTGCTGGCACCCAATCCCCAGACCTACTGACCATCTGTCACCATCACAGAGGACAGTGCCTCTGAGGATCTCAGAGTGGTGCTCAGGGCTGCCTTTTTAAAGGAGTAGGGGCTGCCATATTTGCACAGGCCGGTCTTAGAGAGTTGGCACCGCTTTCTAATCCTTCTTCATGCAGAATGGATCTGGGTGTTGGGTAAACCTAAAAGTCCCGAAACGGGATGTTACTGGGAATATAACCAAGATGGTATATATTGAAACGGTGGCGCGGGGAGGGGGGGGGGGAGATCAGCTTTTGATAAATCAGAATTCATTAAAAAATTATAAAGTCTGAAGCCAATAAGAATTCCAAAAGAACGGAATATGGGGTCCCCTGGGCCAAGTCAAGGTGTGCGGAAATTAGACCATGGAGGACTTGCGGATGAGGAAAGGAAGGGACAGTTTGAGAAGGAGGAGAAAGTCTCAGACTCCTCCTGTCCATCCCAACTCCGCCATGTCCCTGGGAGGTTCGGTCCAAAGCAAGGTAAACAGTGAGGAAAGGCAGGCTGGGGTGCTGGGAAGAGGAAGCCTGATGCTGTGAGCATCCCGGCAGCTGGGTACCTGGGTCTCGGAAAGGTTGAGCTGCCGAGCCAGCTCGGTTCTCTCCCGGCCCACTACATATTGGCAACGCTGGAACTCCATCTCCAGCCGGTAGAGCTGTTCCGCCGTGAAGGACGTGCGTGTCCTCTTGGGCCGGTCCAGGTCCAAGCCCTTGGGCAGGATGATTTCTCGGATAGACCCCTTGGCATCTAGGGAAGGGTACATGTCAGCCACCAGAACCCTCTAGTTTTCTTCTCCTCTTTGCCCGGAGCAAGCTAAGTACAAGTCCCCAATAGGATGCGGCGGGTGTAGGGGTGGCCGCAGGCATGAAGCCGAGCCCCTGAGGGTGTATGGAGACCAAAGGGGCTAACTTCATAGCATTAAATGGAAGAGTAACCAGACTTTGTCTTGGCAGAAGACTCCAGACACTGAAGGAGGAAAAAACTGAGTTCTAAATAGGTGGATGTTCCTTCTGGCCTAGGGGGCCTCTGCTGCGTGATCCGAGTCCCCAGTAGCCCAGAGGGGGCCGTAACTGATCACCCCAACCCCAGCATGGTCCCAGACTGCAGAGCAGCCTGCACTTCTGCGGTCCCCACCCCCACCCAAGGTCTCTGGCCCGCTCCCACCCAGGCGGCAGCAGGAGGAGGGACCGAAAACCCGCTTGCGGGGCCTGGCTATCTGCTGGGCGGTCTGCTGGCGGGGGCGGCGCCGGCTGAAGCCGGCCTCGGTGCCGCTACTGCCCGGGAGGAGCGCACGCCGCTCCTTGAGCGAGGCCGAATCCAGCAAGAAGGAGGCATCCGCAGCCCCGCGACCCAGCTCGGCGGGTTTTCTAGGCTGCAGTGGCCGGGAGCTCAGCGCCAGGGCCCTCAGCCCAGTCTGCCAACTGGCCGGGTGTTATCCTGCGGCCGAAGGCTGCGGTTCTACGCCCAGGGTTCTTTTGGGTGCGCCTACCCGGGTAGGTCCTTATCCCGGAGGAAGCGTTCACGTACCCCTGAGGACCGAGGTCCGGAGCCCAGCTTGGTAGCCTGCCCACTCCTCGCAGTGCCTAGGTTTCTCTCCGTAGCTGGGCTGGCGGGGCCCCTCAGGGCTGCTAGGGCAGAGGCCCCAGGAGAGCGCGTTCAGGGGAGCCCCAGGCTCGGGTCCCCTGCGGCCGGCCAGACCCGAGAAAGAAGACCAGCAACAACTTTCTCCTAAGTCCTCGCCAGCCCTGGGCGGCGGCGCGCAGCTGTGGCCAGGGAATCACCCCAAAAGAACGCGCCCCAAAGCCCTGCCCATCCCTACCTCGGACTAGGATCCGGCGACAGTAATCCGGGTCTGCGGAGGAATTGGATTTACTTTTGTTACAATCTTCCGAAGCGCCAGACGCCGAAAAGGCGCCCTGGGGCTCCTTGAGGAAGGCGGCCGGAAGGCTCCCCTCGGCGCCCTTGATCTCCCGGCTCTCCTTGTGCGCGGTCTTCGAGACCCTGGCGGCCTCCGTGTCCGAGTGGCACCGGACGTCCATTTTGTCTGGTTTCCCGAACATAGGCAAAACAACACAGAAAAGAAGAAAAGGGGGGAGGGGGAGGGAAAAAAAGAGGCAGAAGGGGACAAAACCCCTACAACGCAGCCCCCAAGCTCCTTCGCCCGCGAGAATGAATGTCCCCGCGGGGTGGCTTCGGCGGCCGCGGAGGGTCAGCGGCGACAGGAGAGTGGCGCGCTCGCAGAGAGGCGGCCGGTCTGGTCCAGGATCCCGGTGGAGCAGTGGCGAGGCAGCCTCGTCAGCGCCCGCGTCCTCTGAGCACGTCCAGTGTCCCCCAGGCTGGCGATCAGGTAGCGAACAGCGCAACTCCGAAACGCGGCGGCTCCGCCTGTTACTGAGACGGCCGAGTTGTGGTTGTCCGACACCCGGGGGGACGCACACTCGCTGCTGCAATTGATTACGGGTAATTTCGCAGCCCCCACGTTTCAGTTACCTCATGAATACACTAAATTGTTTGGATAATATATCAGATCGTAATGGATGGTTTCTGTCCTTGTCCCCAATCAAGTAGGGGTTTAGCCAGTGAATAAACGGAAATGATTGGTCTTGCTTTCGGGAAACACAATCAAAGACCCACACTTCCAGAAAAACTTTTGACAAGATTCATCCTGAATTGTTAGCACCATTAGCAGGCATTATTAACTTTCTCTTTGCCTTTGACCTTCCTGCTCACATACTGGCTAAAGGGGGTTTCCTCCAGGCTCTCCATATAGAGCTGAATGGGGGGGGAGGGTACCCCCTCAGTTCTTGTCGCTGAAGAAAGCAATTGCCTCTGGGTGGGGAGGAAAAGGGGGAGGAGAAAAGTTTCCCCCTAAAGTCTCCCACACACACTCCAAAAAAGCCAAGCTTTCTCCCCAAGCGACTCCTTAACACACCTCGATGCTGACAGCCATCTTAAACTGCCGGCCCCTCTTCCTGGAGCCTCACTTGGATTTTTTTTTTTCATGCCTGCACCTCCAGCAGCCCTGAGGCAGCCCATTCAAAGGGCAGCTTTGTACTCAGAGTCCAGCAGGAAAGGGGGGGAGGGAGGGAGAGAGAGAGAGAGAGAGAGAGAGAGAGAGAGAGAGAGAGAGAGAGAGAGAGAGAGAGAGAGAGAGAGAGAGAGAGAGAGAATCTCAACTGTGAGATCTGCTTCAAAAAAAAAGTTTCCCCCAGCTATTTCATTGTCTTGCTACAATGTCTTTGAGAAAAGCAACAGCCAGTAATCCAATAACAGCATTGATTAGGCCACAATGATTCAATTCAAGCGCATGGCCTTGTGCTAGGAGCTTGCTCCAGCCCTTCTCGTCACCTTGCCGGGGCAGAAGCCCTCTCCACGCCGCTCTCCCCATTCATTCCTTTATGGGAAATGCGGAGCAAAAGGAGTGAAAGATGGCAATTATCTAATTGGACTATTAAGAAACAGTCCTCTGAGCGCGGCGGTCTGGCGTGGCTCCTGGGCGGGGGAAGGGCCGTATTCCTGGCCCTCATTCACAAAGAGTGCAGGGGCCGCGGAGGAAAGGGGGTTTTTAAAAGGGAGTGGGGTGGGGGAGAGGAGAGGAGAGGTGGGAGGTTTGGCTGAGAATTTTTCCACACAATTCCAAGAATGGGGAGGAGGCGGGCGGGGGAGGGGCGGGGGTCTTGGAGAGAAGGTGGGAGGCAGGGAGTGAGTGGGGAGGGCAGCGAGTGTGTGTGGCGGCCTCCGAGGGGCTCCGAGCCCGCCCCACCGCCTGGCTGTCACCTCCAGGCCACCGCAGCGGTCCCTCGGGACTGTTGAACGTGGAGGGGGCGGGCCGAGTCGGGGAACCGCTCTCCTCTCTTTGCCACCTCCGGCCGCTTAGGGGTAACCGCGCTTGGTCCGTTCCAAGGCAGACCTCGTGCTTTGAGTATATGACTGGGAATACTCAGGGTGATTGTGTTGAATGGTGTCCACTGAGGGGGAATATCCCAGGAGACAGATTGAGAGCCCAAAGATGCCTCTGTGGGGGAAACCCTCAGGCCGGACACCTCCCGGGCAACCCGGTGGCAACTGCCAGCGTCGTCCGCTGTCGCTGCCCGGCTGGGAGGAACATAAGGAAGCGGAGAGAAAAAGGGTCTCTTCTCGGCGATCCAGTCCGCTGTAACCTCCCGGCTTCTTGGCCCCAATGACCACGTCGGTGAAGAAGGACTCCTGAAGTCTCCGGTGCTCCTAATTGAGCGCCTTATTTGCTTGCTGAGTTCAGCCGGCCGGGACCAGTGCTCAGAGTGCGGATCCTGAATTCCAGCCCAAAGACACACACCCACTCAGCAGGCGGTGGGTGGCTAGGAAAAACCAGCGTGGGGAACCCAGACTCCTGCGCAGGAGCAAATGGGAGTCCCTGCTCCGGCTTAACTCCCTGCTCAAAATATCGCTGGGACCCCAGCAACAGCCCAGACAGAACTAAGCAACCTTAGATGGATCCAGGCCCTAGGCCTTAGGATTCTGCAGCCTCCTAGGACATCAGAGGGTCAGCAGGCAGACACACCTGCTACCAGCGTGCTCAAGGCCTGGAGGAAGTTTTTTTTTTTTTTTTTTTTTTTTAAAGTGGCCAACTTCTTTCTGATTTCTGAGGAGCCGGCCCTACCCCTCCACTTTTAGAGACTTCCTTAGAGCTGCTTTTTGTTACAAGTAGGAACTCTCGAGTGCTTTTTTTTGTTTGTTTGTTTGTTTGTTTTGAGCACTGGCATATTTGGTGTCTAAACACATTAAATATTCTTACACTGTTTCTCAGTAATGTAGGGACTTTCCAGGTTAGGGCTAAATGAATGGAGGTTCAATAACTTGTCCAAGCCACAGGTCAACGAATACAAAATTTGAACTCCTCTCCGTCTGTGACCTCAGGGGTGTTCCAGGTCTTCACCAATTTCTTTAGGCTCTAAATTTAGTTCCCCATCGCTCCTGGCTTTGAGTTTCTGGACTCCCCAAGGGATGGAGGTTGCTCAAAGTGACACAGGGCTATGCCCTTAATGTTAATGCCAAAACATTCTGAGAATCTGACATTCGATTTTATTTGTATTGTCCAAATAACATGAGATGGCAGCCGAAACGTGAAGTTTTGCTTTCATCGTGCTATTTATTACTAGTCAGGAGCTTTTCTCAGGAGCCCACCACCCTGCAATGACAAACCTGATTTGGAGTGAACAAAATCCAGTTTCTGCATCTCAAAGTTGTCTAACAATGTCTGGGATAAGAGTTCAGGAATTCCTTTTTTATTGCTAGGGAAAGGGGCAACTCTTTCTACAACTTAGTTGGGACATTGTGTCTTTTAAAGTTGGGGGAACTTAAGTTCTGAAGGCAGACACACCACCATTGCTGCTTATTGGATCTACAAATGCTGACTTGGGAAAGGAAGACATGGGACTATCTGGGATGAAGTAGAGATTTATTCAGTGTCTGGAAATGTCAGGACCAAGGTAGCACTCTGGAGGTCTCCAACACAGGCTGTCTTCTGCATCATCTAGATGAACCAATTAACTATGTGAACTCACTGGGTTTGGTCAGAGCTCTGTTTGCAGTACAAATAATATTAGCAGATGCCCATCTACGCTCCAACCATTTGAAATAAACAAATTAAACAAAAAGTCGATCCGTACTACTAAGGACTTTTTGCTTTTTGTTGTGTATAGAGTTCTGTGCCCCCTACTCCCCGCCTGTCTGTCTTTCTCCCCCTCTCTTCCCTCTCTCATCCTCCTCTCTCTTCCTCCTCCTTTTTCTTTTCTTCTTATTCTCTCTCTCTCTGTCTCTCTCTCTCTGTCTCTCTCTCTCTCTGTCTCTCTCTCTCTCTGTGTGTGTGTGTGTGTGTCTCTCTCTGTCTCTCTCTCCCTCTCCCACTCTCTCTGACTAGATTAAAATTCTATGGGCATCCATCCAGAAAAAACATGACAGGTTTCCCAGAGGACACAGAGGAGGATGGACAGCCCTGGATGGAAATTTCAGGGAAGCAGCTGCTGTTCCCAGCCCAACCAAAGCTGTGTGTCCATTGGCAAAAGAAAGGAGGGAATTCACTCAATTATTTGGATAATCTGAGACACACTTGTGCTGTGCCGCACACATAAGGACATAGGGCTGTTCCAGGTGACAGTGTTTTATTTCCTGGGGGACATCCCTCCCCCTCCCAATGCCCTTCCTGCCCCCACATGTCTATCTGCAGGTGCAGAGAGACCCAGAATAGAACCATAGAGCTGGAAGTGTTTTAGAGATCATCTATTCCAGAACCTTCATTTGACTTGACAGATGAGGAAAATGAGCCAGGAAAGACAAAGCAACTTATTAAGGATTAGATCACTAGTTAGTGGGGGCCTCTGGGCTGCAGACAGCTAGTTAGTGGGGGCCCTCTGGGCTGCAGACAACTAGTTAGCAGGGGCCTCTGGGTTGCAGACAATTAGTTAGTGGGGGCCTCTGGGCTGCAGACAGCTAGTTAGTGGGGGCCCTCTGGGCTGCAGACAACTAGTTAGTGGGGGCCTCTGGGCTGCAGACAACTCGTTTGTGGGAGCCTCTGGGTTGCAGACAACTAGTTAGTAGGGGTCTCTGCGCTTCAGTCCTGGTCTCCTGACTCAAAGTTGCATTCTCATCTCTACCCAGGCTTCCTAGAGTTGGCTAGAGAAAGTTCTTTGGGACTGTGTAAGATGATGGCAGAGAAATGAATTAAAAGCCTTGGGGATGCCTCTCCTAGTCTATGCCTCTGCCCACTTGCTCTTATTCGAGGCATTAGAAAGCAGTTTCAAGACGGTAAAAGCACAGTCCTCTGCCATCCTCCCCTTCCATTCCTCAAAGAAGTAGGAGGTGACTCTTGCTGGGAGAAAGCTCCAAGATCCTCTCAGACTATGAGGAAGACAACCTAGCTTGCTGTGATACGTCATTTCAAAAATAATTGCATCGGAGAAGATGAGGCAAAGAGAAGTCTTTCTAAGAGTTAATTGGTGTGCTTGATAATAATTAATTGACAACCAGGGTAACTGGTGTTTGTAAGAACTTTTACTTGCAAAGTAGCCAGTGGTGGGGAGCTCAGTCTTGTCTAGTTACTAATCCCAATCATGCAGGATAGCGGTTGGGAAATAAATAATAAATAAAACAAATGAACCCCAAGCTTTTGCTGAACAAGGGCCAGCCAATGTGCAGAGAGTCAACCTGTGGATTAGTCTATTTACATTTGAAACAATTGATTGCATTTCTCAGCCTGTGTCTTGTATCAAGAGACTAAGTTTGTCAGTGAATTACATATTTTGAACATGAAGCATTCAATTTTAAAGGAGTCTTAGAATGACGTAACTCAGTAGTTCTATAGGCCCATTCTTTTTTTTTTTTAAATGGAGCAAAACCAAGCAAAGAAAATGGGCAATAAATAAAGATATAAAGCAAATATGGGCTCTGGTCACATAAGTCGTGTGAGCACCGTCTAGATCCATCCCTTCCTAGTCAATCTAGAATCTCCTGACAGGTTCCATTATTCCTCCGTGCCTCAATATTTTGTCTGAAAAATAAGTTTAGCTCTAGCTATTAATACTATTAATAGCTATTAATACTGTAAGTATTGGATAACTGGAATGAAGTGCTTAAAATGGTGCCTGGCAGATCGCCAGCACAGCCAATAAATATTTGCCATCAGTGCCCTTATTTTTGCATCTCTGTGGGGTCAGTCAGGATAGAACAAGAGTCACCAAGAAGGAACCAGGAGACAGCCAGGACAGCTGACTGGCTTGGATAGGTAGCAAAGGAGTTTGGCTTGAACACCACACGACAATAGTAAGCATTCAGGATTTAAGGATTGCCATGATCTAACTAAATTCCCCTAGCCATAAATTCACTGTCATTTCTCCCATCAGGAGCCACACCCATTTCTCCTAAATTAGGGCAGCTTTGTTATATACCTTGTTAAACAAAATTATATGGAAGTGGCCTTGTTCTCCTTCGGGAGTCTTAAAGCCATGTGGTTAGCATCTGTCCTTTGCTTAGGCTCCAGCAGCCCTGCTGAAGGCCCCTGGGGGAAAGGAGGCTACGAGGGAAAAGTAGTATCTGGTGTATGACATCACCATCAGTGTGCAGGAAGGTGAGAACTGAAGCCATCTGATGTCCATGGTAGCTTTATGAGAGATCTTGGCATGAACTGTCAGCTGAGACCTGGCCAAAGAATAATCTTGAAGAAATATATGATGATACTTGCTTGAAGCTGCTAAATTTTGGGTGTGTTTCTTATGCTTCAGTGAGTAACTGAAAAGCCCATATTTTGGAGGAGGAACTAAGGCTCCGTCATTTGTTCATAATCTCTAAGCCAGGAAGCACCACAGACCAGGGTCAGCCAGAACCACCCAGCACCGAAATCTGTGGTGGTAATCAACAGACTCTAGAGACCTCCTCAGAATCACCCATAAGGGATAGTTGTACATTTTCTTCTTTATCTTTTCATATTTCAAAGTTACCTGCTATAAATTGGTCTAATAAAGGACCTAAGTTGTTAGCCTGAAGAAGAAAAGCAACAAGTGTTTTAGACTGTGGTGTCTGACAAGATGTTTGTCTTGAAAAATGAAGGGAGGCATCTCCTTGGGACCTGGATTTCTTTGAAACTTAATTTAACAAAAGCTTTTATTTTATGTATATGGGTATTTTTTTTCTGGCAATGCATGTATGTGTGTCATGTGCCTACAGAGGCCAGAAGAGGGCATCAGATCCCCTGCTGGAATTACAGATGTCTGTGGGTGCTGGAAATGGAACATGGGTCCTCTGGAAGAGCAGCCAGTGCTCTTGACCACTGAGCCACCTGTCCAGCTCCTGCCTTTCTCTTTTAATAAATAAAGGTGCAAAGCAAGAGGTTGGACTCCCATTGTTAAGGAATTAGAGATACGTTAATGCTTAGAAAGTGCCAGCAGGTGGTTACTCGGCTCCTTGAAATTCTCCAGGTGAAGCATTCTGGGAGAAGGAAAAGGAAGCTGGTTTTTACTAAACATTTTCAAGTTCACAAAGAACTAGAAAGTTTTCCAGAAAGCCTGGCTATAAATGTGTATCTTCCTAACAGGATACATTTGTGTCTCAAAACATCTGCCTGAGAAACAGCTGGAGCCATTTATTTAACAAGTAGATAGTAATGCCTACTCCATGCAAGGCTCTGAGGGCTTCCTGCACCAAAAGTGTGATGTGTTTTCACATGAAGGGACGGGATCTCTGTCTAGAAGAATCTCTTCAATACAGCCCACCTCACTCAGCTGTCACGGAGAAGGAAGAAGACACCACCTGGACCATGTGCCCATCTCAGCCCCCCCCCCCCCCCCGCTCAAAGCTTGCTACGCTTCTTGGTTTTGTTTTGTTGTTATTTTCTTACTTATTTTGAAACAGGGACTCATCTATCTTAGACTAACCTTGACCACACTATGAAATGGAAAATACCCTTGAACTTCTGATGTTCGAGTCATGACCCCTCCTGTGCTGGAATTACAGGAGGGCAGCACTAACCTAGGTCTGGATTCATGCATACCAGGCATGTGCTCTGCCAAGCAAGTATCTATTTGTTTTTTTTCTTTTTATGCTTGCTTGCTTTCTTCTTCTTCTTCTTCTTCTTCTTCTTCTTCTTCTTCTTCTTCTTCTTCTTCTTCTTCTTCTTCTTCTTCCTCCTCCTCCTCCTCCTCTTCCTCCTCCTCTTCCTCCTTCTTTTTCTTCTCTTTCTTTTTCTTTTTTTTTTTTTTTTTACAGGGTTTCTCTGTGTATCTCTGGCTGTCCTGAAACTCCCATTTCAGACCAGGCTGGCCTTGAACTCACAAAGATCTGCCTATCTCTGCCTCCCTGAACTTTTTGTTTTTTAAAGAGAGGGTCTTGACATTTTCCCCAGATCAGCCTCCAACTCAAGATCCTCCTTCCTCATTATTGAGATTACGCACACAACCAACCAAACCCTCCCATAAACCTAATTCTAAGGAGTGCAATCCTCCCATTTCTGAGCCACCAGATGCTTAGAAGCAATAAGAGGGAAATGAGAGCATAGGTTCAGGCAGGAGCCTTGATGATGGAGCTTGCCCACCAACAAGAAGCCTTGGAGAAGGCAAGGCAGTAAACCTGGTGATTCTATTCTAAGCACTGAAGCTGCGAGTCAAGTCGAGATTTGGCAGTGTAATAGTCAGCAGTGTGGTGTCCGTATCTAGGCAGATGGCCTTCTGGGATTCAGTTGCATTATGTTTGAGAAAACAAAGAAGCCCATATAATATTTGAGAAATACTTGAAAATAAAACAAGTACAGAAAATTGCTCCTATGTAGTCGCTACTTCCTCAAAAATAGGGGAGAAGTTGTTGTCATTGACCTGAAGCTACAGAACTGAGTGCGAGAGAGTAGGGTTTTATCCCCAGAAACTTTCTGTGAACTTTTATACAAGCCAGACCAAAAGAATAAAGGAAAGCAGAGGGGCGAAAGGCACAGTCCAGGCTGCTCATGAGCACCCCTCAGATTGGCAAGGAAAGGCAGCCCCCAGGAAGAGAGAGCCTGGTGCATTGTGGGTACTCAAATTTGCATAGGGGAGATAAGGAAGTAGAAAGGCTCACAATCGTTTGTCAAAGATGATTGTTTTGAGTTTGCCAACATGCTCTTCTCTAAAAGAAATAGAGACCTGTGGTCCTAGAGCCACCGAGGGCTGTAAGTGACCCTGCGACCCCCATGTGACCAGTCTCCGTGGAAGGAAGGTGCAGCACATAGGATAGGAAAGGGGCTGGCGACATTTTGCTACAGTGTGAGTCCTAACCCTGCTGCTTAGTTCACGATATAACCCTCCCTCTTCAAGAAAACAAGCGCTTTGCAAACATTGACTCATTAAACCAGCATGACTTCTCAAAGGGAAAACTGAGCCCCTTTAATCTGTTCGACTTTTGTAAAAAAAGCTAATAAAATAAAATAATGTTTCTAAGGAGGAGCACATAGGACCATAACAGCTTTGGGGAAGGATGAAGTATTCAAGTGTGGCTGTGGCATCTGATGTCCTCAGAAACTGTGATTAGGGACATTCTTTCACCTCCATAGTATGTATCACTGAAGACCGAGGCTGAGCTGCAAATACCTCGGGAGTGTCTCTGCAGGAAGCCTGCTCTGGTTCCCTGCCCATGGGCTTGTCTGATCCCTCGAATCAGGAAAGAGGAGGTGGTGGTTTGGAAGAAAACGGCCCCCATAGGCCCAGAGAGCAGGGCACTATTAGGAGGTGTGGCCTTGTTGAAGTAGGTGTGGCTTTGCTGGAGGAGGGGTGTCACTAGGGGCTGGGCTCTGAGGTCTCTGAAGCTCAAACCTGTAGAACTCTCAGCTCCTTCTCAAGCATGTCTGCTAGCACACTGCCATACTTTCTGCCATGATGCCAGCGGACTAGACATCTGAACCGTAAGCCAGCCCCAATTAAATGTTTTTCTTTATGAGAGTTGGCTTGGTCATGGTGTCTTCTCAGCAATAAAACTCTACCTAAGACAAGGAGGAAGGCCACTTCATGGGCCAGTCAGATTCTCCCAGCATCTTGACTCTAGAGACTCCTAGGGCCGTGCATCAACCAGACACCAAACAACTGCCACGGAGCAGGACATGATGTTGGAGAGTCTTCTGTTTGTGTTGATTTCATTCGTTAATAAAGAAACTGCCTTGGCCCATTTAATAGGCCAGCCCTTAGGTGGGTGGAGTAGAAAGAACAGGAAGAAGGAAATGAGGTAGATGTCTCAGACAGTTGCCATGCCTCTCCTCTCCGAGATGGATGCAGGTTAAGATCTCTCCTGGTAAGCGACCACCTCGTGGTACTACACGGATTATTAAATATGGGCTAATTAGCCAATAAGAGGCTGAAACTAATGGGCCAGGCACTGTTAAAATGAATACAGTTTCCGTGTAATTATTTCGGGTGTAAAGCTAGCCGGGTGGCGGGACGCAGCCCCACCGCTCCTTCTACAAGGACATCAGCCTCATCTGAAGATTTGCTTGGTGTTGCCTAATACACAATGTTTAAAACTTACCTGCAGCTCCATTCTGAGCCTCTGCTCTATGTCCCTTCAACTTATTCCCCACAGCCACAGTTCTGGGGGTGGATCCTAGGGCCTCACGTCTGCTAAGCAAGCTCTCTACCGAGTACATCCTGCCCTCTTTTTACCATTTTATTTTGAAACACTGACTTTTCTAGACAGGCTTTCAATTTCTAATCCTCCTGCCTCAGGCTCCTACGATTTATAGGCTTGTACCTCCTAGCCTCATATTCTGACTACATATTCTTTTTGTCTATTTTAAAATGTTAATTCATTTAAAAATTTACTTATTAGGGAGAGGCAGGCAAACTACAAGTTCATGTGGAGGTCAGAAGGCAATTTTCCTCTTTCCTCTGTGTTTTCCAATGATAAAACTCGGGTTGTCAGGCTTGGTGCCATGGCCTCCACCATTGGAGCCATCCCACTAGCCCTCTCTGTATGTTATCTGTTTGTCTGTCTGTCTATCTATCTATCTATCTATCTATCTATGTATCTATCTATCTATGTATCTATCTATCTATGTATCTATCTATCTACCTACCTATGTACATATCTATGTATCTATCATATCTATGTATCTATGTATCTATCTATCTATCCCTCATCTATCTACCTATCTATGTATCTATGTATCTATCATCTATCTATCATATCTATCTATTATCTATGTATGTATGTATCTATATCTATCTATCTATCTATCTATCCATCATCTATCTTTCTAGAGACATGGTCTCATGCATCCTAGGCTGGTCTTGAACACAGCCAAGGATGACCTCAGAATCCAAGTCTTCCTGATTCTACTATTCACACTTTCTATAGTGCTGGAGGTGGCATCCAGGTCTTTGTACACTCAAGGTAAACACAATATCAACTGGGCTGCACTCCTAGCCCCTAGACCCCGGCAATCCCTTTTTAGATTTATTTGTTTTGTTTATGTGTATGAATGTTTTGCCTGCATGTATATATGTGCCTGTAGAGGTCAGAAGAAATGGAATGTCATTTCTCAAAGAAATGTGTTTGAAGTGGAAATAAGACAATTATTTTATAATAGTAGACGGACACTCTGGGGCAAAAGAGGAAGAAAATAGAACCAGCCATTGGAGAGTTGTGCTTTTGCTCCACACAGACCAGCAGAAAGCTGCACAACCACCACAATGGGACGTCTGTATCATAAGCCCTACAACCCTTGCCCAAGTCTCAGGAACTGTCTCGGGACAGGGTGTGGAAAGGGTCAGAGCTGAAGGAGGACTGCAGTAAAACACTGTCTTCTAGCCATGACAGGACCACTGGACCCAGGAACTCACAGCGGCTGCAGCTGCCTACAGATCACACCAGATCAAACCAATCAAAACTACAGACACCCTAGCTAAGGAACCATTCACCACCAATGACTGTTGGGGGGCAGACAGTGTTCTTTAAGGGTGGGGCCCCTATTAGGTCACCACCTTCCAGTGAATGGCCATACCCTCATGAGTCTACTCCAAGCACCAGCTGGACTCAGTGTGTTATAAAGGCAACTGCAGCAACAACACAAGGGTGCCATGGGAACTCCTTCAGCCAATAGCTTTTCAGACACTGGCACACTCTGGGCGTGGCCATATGTACCATATAAACAGATGTAGAAACCTGAGCTGCTCTGGGCTGCTGGATTCAGTTCTGTTCCCCGCTTGTGCAGAGGACTGTCGGCCTGTGAGTCTACCCCTAAATAAAGAACCCTCTACTATACTCCATTCTGAGCTAGGGTGGGACTGCTTTATTGTAATCTGATGCCCAATGTGGTGCAGCAACATGAAGTTGGGAAGGCGTGAAAATGTAGATAGTAGATATGGAAGAAGTGAACACTATCAAAATACCTATATGCGTGTATGAAATTCTCAAATAATTAATTAAAATATTATACGTATATATTGTCAAAGCAGAGCAAGGAACTGGAGAGGTGGCTCAGAGGATAAGACTACTTGGTGTGCAAGCATGACAACCTGAGTTCAATTTCCCAGAACCCGTGTGAAAAGCAGTGTACCTGTAACTCCAGAACTCTGATGGGCAGAGGCAGGGGATTGTCCTGGGGCTTACTAGCTATCAGTCTGACTCCAGACTCAGTGAGAGACTCTTTTTCAGGACAATAAATGTGGAAAGTGGTAGTAGAAGACACCCCAACATCAATCTCTGGCTTCCACAATACACACGCATGTACAAGCACACATACTCTCTGAGAAGCAGCCTTGGCCCATCCAAGGTGGCCTGTCTTTATTGCTGGAGGATGCCAGATAATCCTGGGAGGTCTCACATCCCGTGACTGAGCCTGGGGGAGCCAGCTGCTTAGGTGGAGGCTGCTTGTTTACATGGGGTCATTCGATTGTCCTTTCATTCAACAAGTCTGACCAGAAGTGAGACAAGACATGTTTTTTGTACTGTGTTCGATAGCATCTTCCCTTCTGCCCCCCAGAACAATTTCTGTGAGTACCATGCTGAGACTACTAGGCTCTGATAGAGATGCAAGTCAGTTCCAAACAGCTGCAACATCAGACACCTACCACCCACTAAGATAACATGTATCCTTTAAAACAAAGGCTGGAGGGGGGGGAGGCTGGAGAGATGGCTCAGAGGTTAAGAGCGCTGCCTGCTCTTCCAAAGGTCCTGAGTTCATTTCCCAGAAACCACATGGTGGCTCACAACTGAGATCCAAAAGCTTCCTCTTTGGATCTCCATGGGCTCAGGGAGAGGACTGTTGTTATATTGTGGGTGTAAGATGTCCCCACAGGCTCCTGCATTTGAACACTGGGTTGGTAGAACCTTTAGGAGGCAGCGCCTCGCTGGAGGAAGTGGGTCTCTCGGGAATGGGCCCTGAGGTTTGTAGTTCAAATCCACTCACTGGACTCTGCTCCCAGTCAGTCCAGATGTACACAGCCCACTAGTCCTCTTGCAGGTACAGCTGATGGCTGTTTTCACCACCTCGGAGGACTGTATCCCTCAAACAGTAAGCCCAAATAAACGAAGGCCTGTATCTCTGAAACTGTAAGCCCAAATAAACGAAGGCCTGTATCCCTCAAACTGTAAGCCTAAATAAACTCTCTTTTTAGTTGCTTTTATCACAGAAACAAGGGAAGTAACTAACCCAGCAAATGACAGCTGGTCCGTGACAATGTCAACACCTACTGTCATCTAGACCTTTCACATCAATCTCCCCACTACCTGGGCCATTTTATGGACAAGGAGATTGAGACTTCAGGATCCAAAATGACTTGGTGACAGCCTATGTCTTGTACCTCAGGATCTAGGTTTCTTTGCCTGCATCTAGGGATCTTAAGGCAGACACTGTGGACTGGTATTTGTTCTGCCTGGCTAGGGAGCAATGAAAGAATTCAAGGATATGTCCATGGAGGTGCAGGGGCACTCGTGTGTGTGTCTGGTACCCATGGAGGCCAGAAGTCAGATTCTCTGAAAATGGAGTTAAAGATGGTTGTGAGCCTCCATGGGGGTGATGAGAATCAAACCAGAATCTTTTGGAAGAGAGGCCTGTACTTTTAACCATCCTAGCCTGTAGCTGGAAATTTCTCTCCCACCCACCAGTTCTCAATACCCGATAGCTGCTTCCCAAATAATTGACTTGGAGGCTTAATATAAATTATAAATGTTCAGCCAATAGCTCAGGCTTATTACTAGCTAACTCTTACACTTAAATTAACTCACAATTCTTATCTATGTTTAGCCAAGTGGCTTTGTACCTTTTCTTAGTACAGCATTCTCATCTTGCATCTCTGCATCTGGCTGGTGACTCCTGACTCTACCCTCACTCTTTCCAGAATTTTCCTAGTCTGGTTTGTGAGCTCAGTCTCTTCCTGCCCAGTTACTGGCCAATTAGCGTTTAGCCCCTAATACTAGTGTTCTCTCTCTCTCTCTCTCTCTCTCTCTCTCTCTCTCTCTCTCTCTCTCTCTCTCTCTGTCTCTCTGTGTGTGTGTGTGTGTGTGTGTGTGTGTGTGTGCGCGCGCGCGCGCATGCAAGCACACAGGGGTAAAAATGAAAACCTCTCCTCTCCAAACTCCCCACGCAAGCCAGAAGACTTTGTTTGCTGCTTCTCCTGTGTACCTGTCTCTCCAAAATAGTTGCCCCTTCTCCCTCTTTGCCCCTTAGATCAGCATTGCTCCATGGCACCTTCCTTCCAGGCACTGCTTTCTTCTTAGACTTCCTACTTAGGAGTTCTGATTTTTGCATTGCTCTGACATTCACTAAGTGTGCCTGGGCCCGCTCCATTTATGCTGATATAAATAGCTAATATTAGTACAGTAGCATAAGGGCCTTGAGCGTGTTATCTCAGTCTTTGGCTATATACTATGAGCATGAACTTTTATTAGCCTCAGGCAAAGGCAGGCAGAAGCTCGGTGACCCATTCAAGGCCAGCCAACTGGGTGGTGATGGCACATGCCCCAGTCTGCAGGGCTGTGAAATACCACAGACTTAGAAGATGAGGATCAAGGTGCCCGCAGGTTGGGAGCTCTCTTCCTGACCTTAAATAGCTGCTTCTGGTTATGTCCTCGCCTGACCTTCTGTGCTCATGAAGAAAACGAGAGACTTTCTTTATTCCTGTATTTTATTTTAGCTTTTTTTCTATTTTTCTTTTCTTGCCTTTTTTTAAGTGACAGAGTCTCAAGTAGACTAGAATGGCCTTGAACACTCTTTATTGCCAAAGGTGATCTTGAATTTCTGATCTTTCACCCTCGACTTCCCAAGTGTTGAGTCACAGGTGTGCACCACACCTGGGTGCTGGATTACAGGTGTGCACCACACCTCGTTTATGTAGTGCTGAGAATGGAGCCCAGAGCTTTGTGGATCCTAGACAAACATCCTACCAACTGAGCCACATCTCCAGTCTCTACTTCCGTTCCTTATGTAAAGATGCCAGTCCAACAGGACTAGAGTCCCAACCTTCTTAACCTCTGCCCCTGACATTGAGGTTAAAGTGTCAACACATGAATGTAGAACACCATTCAAGCCATCTTGGAATAATGTGGTTTTTTTCTACTTATTCATTTATGAACATCATTTTATTGGCAAGAACTATTAGAACATCTCCTAGTAGTGAAAATGGCAGCGTGGACTTTCATAGTCTAGTGGGAGAGAATGACAGCAGAGAAGGAACACATATGATATCATAGATGATAATGCCCTCTTTGGGCAACAGCTCATAGAGAACACATATGACATCATACATGATAATGCCCTCTTTGGGCAGTAGCTCATAGAGAAAACATATGACATCATAGATGATAATGCCCTCTTTGGGCAACAGCTCATAGAGAGATGCAAGGGTAGTCATCTGAGGGTTGGAAACCTGTTTACAGCTTTTAAAGTCTTCCTTTAGGTCCGTGAGAAGGCTCAGCGTGAGCTTGACCTGAGTTTGATCTTGTGGACCCACATGGTGGGAGGAGCCCACAGGCTGTCCTCTGGCCTTCATACCTGTACCAGGCTTTTGGTTTGGGGACACCTAACAAGCTACCAAATCATGACAGAGAGTTATTATTCTTTGTTACAAATCCCTGGCCTCAGCTTAGTCTTCTTCCTGGGTAGCATTTTCTAACTCAAATCAACCTGTTCCTCTTTATCTACCTTCTGCCTCGGGACTAACTACCTTTCTTGCTTCTGCATACTTTCACTGCTTCTCTGTCTGTCTGGTGTCTTCCCAGTTTCTTGGCCAGGTTGCATCCCTCATTCTCTCCTCCTTCTCTCGTTCCCTCTCTCTCTCTCTCTCTCTCTCTCTCTCTCTCTCTCTCTCTCTCTCTCTCTCTCTCTCTCTCATCTAGATTTATCCTCTTATTTATTCTCTGACTGCCATCCCTGCCCATCCCTTTTTCTGCCTTTCTATTGACCATTCAACTCTTTATTAGACCAATCAGGTGCCTTAGGCAGGTCAGGTGAAACAAATGCAATCCATCCTTACATAATTAAACATATGCAACCCAACAAAGTAACACACATTTACACAGTAATATTCTGCAGCACAAACAAATGTAACACATCTTTACATAGTTAAAATAATATTCTATAACACTTACCTGTGTGGCACCCATATGGGTGCACGCACACACACACACACACACACACACACACACACACACACACACATTTCCTTTAGCCAAATAATGGATGACTTACAGGATTTTAAGAGGGAAAACAGGGACCTCAGCATGGAGGTGTTCATTAACCTCACAAATACCTACTGAGTCTCTGCCTGCCCACTGATGTGCAGGAACCTGTTTTCATGGATCACAGAAACTTCTGAATCATAAGGGAAGCCTCTGAGGCATGGTGGTCCCATCCAGGACACTTCTAGTCTGCCTTAGCTCATCAGTGGGTCCAGACATCTCCAGGGGCTGAACTTTGTGGTCTAGGCTGCTGGAGGGGACAGACTTCAGAATAAAGGACAGGCTGGCATACGAAGTGTGGGTTCTTTGAAGACATGGGACTCATCTGGAAACTCCAGGACCAGAAAATGGTGAGCATAGGTGACATCTACCCTTCATCCTGGAGCAATGGAGCATGTCCTCTGCCCAGCAACCCAAGCTTGCAATGGTCCAGAAGAAAAATCAGCCTCAACTCCCACTGTCAAGGGGTTTCCACCCAGTCAGGGGTGGGGTGTCAGGCAAGAGTGTATGAACCATCACAGCACAGAGAGTGAGGCTTGCCAGAAGAGTCACAGTCAACACGGAGATGGGGGCCCCTGAAGGAAGGTGTGTGTCTGCCATGGGGGCCCCTGAAGGAAGGTGTGTGTCTGCCATGGGGGCCCCTGAAGGAAGGTGTGTGTCTGCCGTGTATAACAATAGCTCTAGGAAGGAGTGTGTTCACCCACCTCCTGAGCATGCATGCATGTGTGAAGAACACTTCATGCTGTAGAGTACCTTCCTGTCCGTGCCCTGTGAAATATCCATGACAGAGGTAAAACTTCCTTACGCTTGTCTCATAAATAGATACGCCCTCAGGGAAGACCCAACCAGAACACCTAGCCCACCACACTGTATGTCTTTACCTCACCCTTCTATCTAAGGCACAATGAGTGTGGTGAGGTCACGGGGCTTGGGCATCAGTCCCAGACATCGATGGGGATAGCAGCCATGGGATGGGGAGGCTTCTGCAGTCCCAGACACCAAGAACGAAGGGCAGAGGAATGGATCTAAACAGTGTCTAGAACAAACGATGCCTCATAGAGTAGCTCTGATGACCCATGGATCAAACCTCTAAGGAAACACGATGGGCACCCCTGAAAAAGCCAGGCCTCTGATGTCTGAAAAGGCAGAACAAGGGAGGTGATTGGAGTAGATTTAAGCTACCATGAGGGCTGGCATGATTTTGGGTTTATCTTCAAGGATAATAAAGATCTAGTGACGTGGAATGAGATTGCATCACAGTCACGTATGCACTGTTGTTGAAGCATGGTTCTTTAAAAACCGTAGCCTACCGCTGCGGAATGTGTAGGTATAGAAAGGGGAGCTTTGGGGACAGAGAATTAATTAACCATAACAAAACCAAAAACAAACAACCAAAAACAAAACAAAACAACAATAAACCCAGTGGTAGGCTAGTGAATGACCAATTAATTACCTCATACAGTTTCCCCAGTCCCATGTTTAACAGCTTAAAAAAATTTTTAAAAAAACCCAAACCTGCTTTCTTTTAAAGTTGTATTTATTACTTTTTCATTGTTTGGAGTTTCAGATGTGGTGAATATGATGTGTTTTGGTCAAATGCATCCCCCATTCTCTCTACTTCAACCCCTCTCCTATTCCTACCCCAACTTTTCCCTTCCGTCTTCCCATTCTGGTTTTGTTTTGTTCCCCCACCACTTACTGAGTACCGTTAGTTCTGCCCATATATGCTCTGGTGAGGAACCTCTCAGGGTTCAAATCCCTGAAAGCAACTAGCTATCCCTCTTCCAGCATCCACCAATGGCCAATAGATCCTCAGATAAGGGTGGGACTTCTTGAGCCCATCCCCCATCTACGCAGGGATTTTGGCTGGCTTGATCTTTAGAGAAGAATAAAATAAGGTGGGCTCTTTGGTCTCCATGACTTGCTTGGAGCACTTGAACCATTCAGGGGGTTTCTTCTTCTGAAAGACTTGAGCAGATATCTGGACTTTCTGCAAAACATCTTGCTGTCTGGAGCCACTGTGACCTGCAATATATTCTCAAGGCAGCATGAATCAGCGAAATGAACTCCCCTTTGCAGAATGGTGAGTGTGTAACCCACATGCACAGGGTGGACTTTGCAGGGAGAGGACGAGGACTGGGGGGTCACTTCAGAGCCGCCGTCTTCCTTGAGTGTTCTGATCATGTGTGCACAAGTCAAACCCTAAATCACAGCACTGAGTGGGGAATGGTGTCAATGGACCATAACATTCAGACTTTCTGAGATAAAAGAAAAAAACTGGATCATCCATCACTTTTCTTTTATATTCTTAGAATGATGAAATCAAAGCTTAGAGGTGCTGGTCAGGTGCTCAGCTTCACACTGAGTCAGGTTCCAGGCACAGGTCTGCCCACTTACAGAGCCCAGATCCTCAGCCTTTTGCTGTCTCATCCCTACCACTAACTCTGGCTTCCCAGTGGGACTTCAGCTAGGAGCTACTCTCTGCTAGCCATCCAGGGGTAGTGCTGGGCCAGGGCCAATCAGCACAGACCTTGGCCCAATTAGCATAGGGCTTAATCGCCTCAGGTAGCCGATTATACTTTTATTATGTGCAGCTGTTACATTTGGACTTCTCGAGTTACTCATAGCTAGACAAGAGTAATAAAGTGAAGCAGCCGCTGGAAAGAAGTGGCCAGTTTGCCTCAGGTTCAAGGGCAAAACAGAAGTGTCCTACTGACTTTTTAACTGTAGGACAAAAACAGCTCTCAGTTGCTAGCACAGTTTAAAGGAGGGAGCGTTTTTCTAGGGAACAGTTCTTAGTGCTGGAGAGGAATGCTGAGGGTGGGCCTCGAGCTTTCTGCAGTGTTTTTTTTTTTTTTTTTTTTTTTAGAAAACCTGTGTTTATCAACACCTGACAAAATGTTAGTATTTTCTGTCTATCATCTATCTATCTATCTATCTATCTATCTATCTATCTATCTATCATCTATCTATCATCTATCTATCATCTATCTATCTATATCTATCTATCTATCTATCATCTATCTATCTATCATCTATCTATCTATCTATCTATCTCTATCTGTCTGTCTGTCTATCTATCTATCTATATCTATCTATCTATCTATCTATCATCTATCTATCATCTATCTATCATCTATCATCTATCATCTATCTATCTATCTATCTTTCATCTATCTACAATCTCTTACTCTAATCCGGCTATCTAGTCTATCGTCTACTTACCTATCTTGTATCTATTAATCTAATCTAATTAATTAAATTAGATTAATCTCTCCCTCTATCTACATAAGCGTTTCCCTCTAGCGATATACCTATCTAGATATCAATTCATCTAATCTATCATATAGATATCTATTAATCTAATCTATTATTTATCTATTATTTATCTAATCTGTCAATCTACTCTATCTACTTTATTGTCTACCTATCATCTATCTAATCTATCATCTATTAATCTAGTTATCTACTCTATCATCTGCCAGTCTAACATATGATGTGTCTATTAATCTGATTAGTTATTCTATTATCTATTTATCATCTACTTAATTTATCATTTAATATCATCTAGCTACCTGTTGATTCAATATAACCAGTATATGGATAATCTATTATTTATTAGTGTAATCAAATCTATCTACTCTACAATGTGTTTTGGCCTCTCCCATAATCTGTCATCTATCAATCTAATTTATCATTTGTACATCTATGTACCTATCCAATTCATGTATGTATTTTCAAAAACATATCTGTCTGTCTGTTATGTATCTATCTATCTACGTATGTATTGTCTATGTATCTATTTATCTAGTTCACATATGTATTTAAAAAGACAGAAAGATTATGATCTAACAGAACATTCTGAGACTTTAAGGGTCTGATATTCAGCAACCACAGCATTACAAAAACTTTTAGGTTTGCTATTCAATAACACCAAACAAAATAAAAAAATAAGACAACTATAAATAAATCCTATCTGGTTGATTCAAATGAAAGGGCTCCTGCTGCTTGATGAGACCCTCTCCCCAGCCATGGTGAGATTCCTCTTGATTGGGAATTGAGTTTCTGGGCTATTTCTCAGAGAATAAAATAACAAAACACAGATAGCAGATTAAAAAAAAAATTGTCACCAGGTATCCCTGTTGGACGCCCAAGTGACAGGGGTCAGAAACTCAGCCAGTAACTCTGCTTAAGCAGAGGCAGAACAAATCCCCCTGCCTGGGAGGCCAAACAAAGCATTGTTTTAGTTCTGTGGGAGATAATGACAAAGGAATAGAACGTCGTCCCGGGTAATGGTCTCCCGCTGATAGGGAAATGCTGAGGGAAAAACAAACAAGGGCTTGAACGCTTCTTTTTCCGTGCAAAGCTCTTGATCTGGGGCCTTGCCCCTCCTAGCTTCTTCCGTGCTGTTGTAGGTGTCTTGCTTTGGGAGGCGCTCTGAGCTGGGGTGTCCTAGGACCAGAAGGGCATAGGGTACAGGCGGCCAGCCCAGCGAGCTGCTTTTGAACCGCTGGCTTCACCAGCTTTCCACAAAATCACAACCACAGCCTCTAGCTTTGCTTTTAGCCAGAACTCCCTCTGCCACAACCAACCCATTTTTTATCATCAATCAGACTAGCAGCTGCTGCTTCTTCTTTTTTAATCAGCAAAGTCCTGCAATTGTGCAATAGAAAGACCTGTTATATATATATATATATATATATATATATATATATATATTCCTGGAGAATGAAACCAGCAAGTCCTTCGAATCAACAAGCTGGCACCTTTCTATTTTTGCCTCTTTTCCCTGGTATATACCTTAGAACAAAATTGAGATCAGATCAAAAGTGAGAACTGATTTTAAGTCCAAAACTGTGGAGAAATCACAGTACCCCTTTGTTAAAAAAAATGAAATAAAAATTCAGGGCCAAAGTCACCATTCAGTTCTCTGCAGCTCTTGGAGCCACTCCAGTGTAAGCCACCACACAGACCAAAAACAGGGGTTGGCATCTTCTTTAACCACCCATTGAAAGTGCCAGAGCATCCGGAAGTTCAGGTCCAAGTCAGCTTAGTTAATGAGACTTTCTGCAAGTTTTGTTTTGTTTTGTTTTCCCTCTTGGGAAACAATTCTTCATCGCACAAAGCCAATAGGAAGCGGTTTTAAACATCAGCAACATTTCTGCTTGGGTTTAGCAGTCTCTGGGCGAGCATTTGTTTGTCTAGTGATCGCCATTCCCCCTTGCATTTCAGAGGCTGTCTCCTTGGGGGCTGCAATGGGACGCGGGAACACTAATGTGTGCTCTATGGAGCTCCCCTCACTATAAAGCTCATTGTGCCATCTCCTTTAAGGTCAGTTTGTCTGCAAAGAAGGATGCAAGGAGGCTGACCCTGAGGCTAGTCATACAACTCTTGGAGGGTTTAGAAGCTTCATGAGCCCCCAGTGGGGCTGCAGCCTAGCCTGGACCCTTGCTGGAGACAGCTTACATTTTGATTACAATAATTAATTTGAAATTTTAATGTAAAGACATTCACTTGAAAAACAAACAAATTCCCAATTGTCAGACAAAATTACTTTTTTTTTTTTTGCTTTTAATACCCGTATGTTGCATGGCATTACCCCCCCCCCTTTTTTTGGCTAAAAGCTGCTCCAGTAGGTGAGTAGGTGCTTTGGAGATTGACCAATAATGGACATTGCTGTCATAGAAATCTTCAGTGGTTGACAGAACATGTGGGGAGAAAAAAGCTAAATGAAGAACGAGCTGGTAGATAAAGTTAAGGCAGAAAGAGTAATAATTACTTAGGGAGAGAAACTTTGGAAAAGCTAAACAACGGGAAGAAAGTAAAATAAATTGGATTACAGCACTGATTCAAATTGTTACTAAAAATCTGGGATGAACTCAGAGGAAGTAATTCCTTACACAGAATTCCGAATGTCGAGGCTGTTTTCCTCAGTAAGCCCTCAGGAGCCCAGGGCTGGCCCATGGAAGAGACCCGCACCAATACAAGTGAAAGGGCTTCGGACAATTCTGATCCCAATGCGCACTTTCCTCAGACTCAGAAAATAGACAGTTTTGGATTTTGTGTTCCACCTCCACGTTCCTGGCTAGGAATTTTTACTTCCTGGGCTTCAGCTCCCCAGTGCCAGATACCCAGTAAGAAAGGGAAGCTTGAGCCTGTGTTGTGTGTGTCTTAGAGTTCTTCAGGAATGCACACTCCCCCCCCCACCCACCCATCTGCCTACCCGAGAGTAGGATCTGAGCACACAGGGAGAATCGCGGTTCCAAGAACGCGGTGTGTGTGGTGGAGGGGTTGGATGTCTGTGGTTCCAACTTCTCCTCTTTTTACTTCTAAAACATTCAGAAACATTGCATTTAATGCAAAATTTCTCCAAGGAAAAGTTCAGGGGAGCCACGTCCAAGTTGCAGCAAAGTCTATTTGGAAAGTACACAACTTCAGAGACTATTTTTCTTTAAAAAAATAAAGGAACAAAATTTCAATCACTTTAATACACACTTTAAAGGCAATTTATGATAACTGTAGCCTGTGGTGACTAAGGCTATACTGAACTTTCAGAGCTGAAACATTCAGTCTGTTGTATTCAGGGAAAGTCCTCTCTACAATTTGAAAAAAAAATATTAAAAAACCGCGGAAGCAATTGCCAAATCTCTTTCGCCTGTGCAGTATCTTTTATATATATAAAAATGTGTCCAATTACATAGCTAAGGTTACAAATGTCCACAGTTTCATTTTCGATGATTCGGTGACTGTAATTCCAGGCTGCTATTTCACGGTACTGAAAGACACAGGGTTATCTTTGCCCCTTTCGCCTTCCTGATGTTTAAACCAGCGAAGAAACACATCAAGAAACCAAATAAGCAGAGGGAAACAAGAGGTGTTCTAAAGGCTGAGATCCCACACACAAGCAAAGGGGAGTTTCTGATGGTTGAGAGGTTACCCCCAGATTCAGGTCTTCCATCTGTGAAATGGGCTGGGGGGCATCTCTACACGACTGTCCCCAGGTGTGACCAGCCCAGTGGTCTCCTGACTTGCTAGTGTGTGAAAGCTCTCTGGCCTCTCCCAGGAAGCGGGTCCCAATCTTCCTTTTAGAAGCCACTGGAGACGCAGGCACACACGGTCTGAGAGGTGCTGGCATTTGGTTTATTGCCTTTATAGAGACTGTTTGGCGCCTTCTCGGACTTAAACTAATGAGAGCGTAGAGTGGGGGGGGGGGGTTCCAAAATAAGAAAAGAGTGTGAGAGGGAGATTGTAGGAAGGAAAAGAGAATGATCCAACTAAGAATCAAGCCGCTCGAGAAACAGGGAGAGGAAGAAAGCAAATGGAGGGCGCTTGGAAAGACCCCGAACCGCGGGGCCTATAGAGGAGCTGGGCCCCTTGGGTGGGCTTGAAACTCGGACACCTCCTCTGCTCCCGATCTGGGGAGGTAGGAGCCGCAGCGACTCAGCCAGGGATTTACACCCAAGGGGACCGAGCAGCGGAGGTCGCAGTCCGGGGATCGTCCAGGCTGGGCAGGGTTGGCACGTTCCTCCAGCCTGTACCGTTTGCAGAAGAGGGAGGCAGATCCCAGGGCCAGGCTGCGGGAGCAGGTACCGCTCTGGGCTCTGTAACGGGCATCGGCAGAGCCAGACGCACACCGGTGAGGGCCCCCAGGATCTTTGTTGGAGCTTGGGCGACGTCCTCCTGGAGGTAGGAGAGGAGCTGGTGGCCCGTGCGCCGACGAGATCCCTGTCCACAACCTGGGTTCTGCTGGCTCAGGGACCTTACCTCCGCAACTGGCCCAGCCTTGGGGCTCAAGTCTAGATGTGCCTTCAAGCCTTTCTCTCCCAGTACAGGGACCAGAAATTCCCCGAACCCCTGAGGTGGAGCAAAAAGACACCACACACGCGTTTCTGTCCTTTGCGCCAGAGGAGGGTCCCTGGGGCTCTCAGGCCTTGGGGGCGGGGGTTGCCTCCCCAGCACCTTGCGAGGGTGGGTACCAGTCTGGGCCTCTTAACACAGTGACTGCTACTTGCAATTTCTTCTTCGCTTTGCCCCTCCCTTCGGAGAAAGAGGCCGAGTTTTACCCAGACTCAGCCCTTGGTGAGCCCTGGTTATAAGCTCTGAGTTATAAGCGCTTCTGCCTCAGAGGAACTCAGCAGCACCAAAGAGAAAATGGTCTAGGCCTACATCCTCTCTCCCCACGTGCGTGCCTTTTTAAAAACACAAATTGATTATTTTGAGATTTGGCTCTTTCTTACTTCCTTTTACTTTATTTTTTTTTAAAAATATTGATGGTTTCTCAGTTTCTCAGCGACACCGAGGAGGAAAGGGGTTTTCTGGGTTAGTGTCTAGTTTGCCTGATCTTTTCCTCAGCTGTCCAGGAGTAGCTAAATGAAATGTGGCTTCTGCAGAACTCTTGCGATAAAGCTCGACACTTCTATGATAAAAGTCAATGCTTCTGCCCGGTCTGCCTATGTCAAAGGAGGCAGCAGGCGCAGGCTCTGCCAAGGACGAGAGAGGGGGCATTGCCTACACAAGGCACTGTCCCCCACTGCCCACAAGCACGTTGGTGTTCAGCTCGGTGTCGTCAGCTACTTGTTCGCTTTCTCCTAAGATTATGGCAACGATAGAGTGCCAACAAACAGGAAACAAACAGCTCTTGAGTGGTCATTTGTACCAACCTGTTCTTGGAGGTGAGAAACAGACATACACAACCCTTCCGGCCCACTTTTTATTTTTGTCAGTGGAGGTCAGAATTGGCCGATTAAAAAAAAAAAAAAGACCTATTTACAGAGTTACGAATGTCCCCGTAGAAACTCTGTTTATCAGCCCAATAGTTGCGAGAGGGTTAGGAAACCAGTTTAAACTGTTAATCGGCCACAAAAAGGACCCCGGATTGACGCCCTTCACTTACCTTTGAAAGGCTGTAAAAGCTACTCTGTACATCGGGATGAAATTAGACAGCAACAAAATCATTACCTTGGCTCCCCACAATAAAGACAATCTTAAGAGGGGCTATTGATGGTTTCAAATTACATCACGGTGGTTTGTAGGTTCTTCCTCTGCGCTCACGGAAAGCAATTTTAAAATGTGGATTCTTCAAAGAACAGTTGCCAGCATTCACGCACGGACAGGCAGCTACCCTTTGATTTTATTTATTGCAAAGTGCAGGTGGAGGTAGAAAAACAAAGACAAACATCCCAGAATAAGAAGTTTCAAAAGAATCATGTCCGGTTTATATTTCCCAGGCTTTCTGTTCTCTTTCTTGGAGGGAGAGTCAGGATGGCGGGTCTGGGAGTGGAGGTCACAGCCCCTTGGGAGGGAAACCCTGCACGCGTCACCGGTTGCGCTCTGCCCACTGCTTCTGAGGATTTCATTCTGCACTCAGACTCTTGGGGTAAAAAGAAAGACATTTTCCCAAACACTCATTCCAGGACAAGGGCCATGCCCTAGTTCCATCTGTGCTTTTGGGAACTGATGGTGGGCCTGAGTCTTCCACGAGAAGATTCTTCCCACGGAGCTCGTACATTGGTAAAAGCCACGGACAGCAGGCAGCCCACCTTGCTTTTACTCTGAAAGGCACCCTCTGCATTTTCAAGGAGGCTCAAAAAGAGAAAGTTCCTCTCAACCGCCATCCTTGAAGTCACCCTACCAGTTCTTGCTAGGCCTACAAAAAACTGAGGAAGTACCCTGTCACCGAGTTTGCGGTTCTCTAAGGGTCAAGTTAGTGGTGGAGATCCGTATGGTGGCTGCTGCTCTTATCCACCAAAGACGGCCAAGATGCACTCTCTGTGAGCAAAGGGAGGTCCCCTTTCACGCCAGGGGCGAAGGGGCTGCTGGGGTCAGGAGCACCCTGGAAAGACCTCTGCAGCTTCTTTGAGAGAGTGGTTTGGTGATGGTGACGGCCTGGGTGGCCACATTTGCTGCACAGCACTGCCCCCTGGCATCCAGCGCCAAAACTGCCCCCACCCCCGCTCAGCCTCAGGGCCTCTTTCCTGCCCACTGGGTGAACTCAGTCCTTTCTTCTCTTTCCAGACCACATCTCTGCCAGCTAAGCCATTTCAGATGCCTGGAAAAAGTCTCCAACTCACGCTCAGAGCTTCACTCCTGTCCTCCCCAAAGGACTTGGGCTGCTAAGGGCAGATGCCCATGTGGTCCCCGAGGCTACCTTGTAGTGGGCTGGAGTTGTGGGACTGCAGGCAGACTGTGACCACAGGCTTGGAGAATCAAGGGACTTCTTTGGAGCAGGAGTCATTCATTCTTTGATTATTCTTCAATGAACACAGCTCCCTGGCATTTTTCATTGGCTAGTGGACTTTCTAGAGAAGAGAGCTAGCAAGTCAGGAGTTATCTAATGCCCAGGGGCGGATACAGCACAGATCTCTGGTGACCCCATCTGAAGGAGCCTGAGGGAGGGGACAAACCTGGCTGGAGCTCAGATGTCTGCCCAGGAGCTGCCATGGAGACTCTGCTCCCTGCCCTGGTCATTACTTACCACATAGTAGGCTCACTACCAGTTTCCTGGAGGTACCAGCTGGAAGGGTTTTGTTTGTCTAGCCTCATGACAATTTCAGCCCTCCTGGGTAGTTTGTTTGTTCTAAGCTTTGAGCCTGGCTCAGAGGGAGAAGAGGGTGCTGAGAATTGGAGAGCCAGGTTGGTTTTGGGTGAGTAACTTCACCTTCCTGATTTCTTCTGTGGTTTCCTATGGTAGTGATGAAGATTAATTGATACAACATCCTCAAGGGGAACAAATCACCCTGGTGCCTTTCTTCTTTGGTTGAACATCTCTCGGGACTCTTCCTGGAGGGTAGGTGTGTGGAGGGCTGTCTGGTGCCCTGCCCAACAACTGCCACTTATTGAAGGGTTAACCATGTATGTAGCCAAGAGTTACCACTGACAGTCTGACTTCATATAAAGATGTCCACACAGAAGGAGAGTTTTTAGCATTTGTTTATTCATATTTATTTTACTTTGTGTGTATGAGTGTTCTGTCTTCATGTATGTCTGTGTACCACACACATGCTCAGTGCCTGAGGAAGTGGTGAGCTGCCATGTGGGTGCTGTGAATTGAACCTGGGTCCTTAGCAAGAACAAATGCTCTTAACCACTGAGTCAACTCTCCAGCCTCTGAGGTGGTTTTTTTTTTCTTTTTTAAAGATACGTTTTTAAACCATGTGTGGATGTGTGTGTGTGTGCATGTGTGCACACATGTGTCAGTGAGTACATGTGCCCAGGAAGCCAAGAAGAGGGCATCGGATCCCTACAGCTGGAGTTATAGGCAACCATGAGTCCCCTGATGCAAGCTCTGAGAACTAAACTTGGGTCTTCTACACGCTCTCAACCTCTTTACCATTTTTCCAGAATAGGGTTTTTCAAGTGTCATGTTAAAAAAAACAAGCAACAGGCTAGTACTTGGTGGAGCATGGCCTCAAACCAACCCTTTCTCAGAGGCCAAAGCTCTGAGACACCAAGTGACATAACATTTCAAAACATTTCATTGTCTACTTCCTCAAAACTGCAGTTTATGGTGAAACACGCCCTGGGAATCACCAGCTGTAGAACCCCAAGAACTCAGGGGTATCTTGAGGCACTCGTGTTGAGACTCCCTAGGTTTCTGAGATGCATTAGATCACTTTGACTAACCTGAGTACCACATGTAAGGAATCCCCACTTTCTCCTCTGCAGAGTCTGTTCCAGGAACCCATAGAGGAGGAAGTCCACTGAATATCTGGAAGACCACAGAGATGGAAAGGGGACCCGAGGAGGGACACCTTCGGACCCTTCCTGGACCCTTCCAGCACAAAGCCGGGTCATCTCCTACACTGAACCGAGGCCTAGGTGCCTGTACTAAGATGCCATCAGCAAGCAGGCTTGGATTTGGGGTTCCCTAGCAGTTGACTCCCTGCGGTTATCCCTGGGTTCCTCAGCAGGCATTCGAGAACGCAGGAGCCGGGATTTGCCCCCCCCCCCACATCCCTCTCTTCAGGCACTATCCACACTCCAGACAGACTTAGAATCTAGGAAGGCATCAGTTGTCCCTAACTCATCCAATGCTTTTCCTTGCACAGACGCAGAGCTGTTTGTCCGCAGCACCCGCAAGGAACTCGGCGCCCCCTGGTGGCAGGATGCAGCATTCACACCTGGTACTCACACCCTTGCCAGGAGCCTGGGTCTCCCGGATTAGAGACCTCCCTTCTCTGTTTGCGTGGGGCTTCCATCGGAGAGGAAAACACCAGTCTGAGAGAAACAACATGCACGCACCTGTACAAATACACATGCATGCACGCACGCCACAAGTCAGAGAGGAAGAAGAAATGTTTTACACCTATCTGGATTGTTAAAGGGACTGTGCCACCCCACCCGCTGGTTCCTCTGCACTTCTCAGGCCTGACTTATGAAATGGGAAGAGGCAACTGTGCTGCAAGCTCTGTCATAGCGCTCTCTAATGCCCCACGCTACACACGCACCAGCATTGACGCTCTGAAAACCCTAAACCAAAACCAAGAGAAAAACCCTATTGAGGGTGCCTACAAACAGGAAAAGGTGACCTGCCTGCTGGGTCTAGCCCAGCCTTGCTCACCAGAGCAGGGCGACCTTTCCCTGCACCTCCACTCAGCTGCCACTGTACCCTGCTTCCTTTTCATTTTTACAGGGAGAACAGAGGTTTGGTCACTTGTTCAGCTACAGAGCTGGTCAGGCAGGGGCTGGGTTCCTCTCTGGTCTTGAGGGGGAAATGATTGGCAGGGCTGTTCTAAGAACACATGGCCTTGGGATTTGATGCTGTGACCCAGCTGGGGAGGACATAGTCAGTGCCTGCTAGTCGGGTTACATGTCTCGAGTTTCACATTCTCAAAATCGACCCCCAAATCATCCACTGTGGAGATGAACTTCTCTGAGAGGTGGAGAAGAAAGAACTGAGCCTAGGGCCTAGCCCTGCACTTGTTTCAGAAAGCATTTTCTGGAGAGTTTCAACTGTAAGAAAAAAGACAAAGCAAGATTACAAAATAGCAAAATCATAGCCAGTCTGTTCCTAAAGGAGAGCCCCATCCCCGAAACCTTAGTGCCGCCTATTGTGTATCAGTTTCCTTACTACATCCATTCGCCCAGAAGGGAAACTCATAAAGACACCGGACGTTCTAAAGGGAGGCTCCTTAAAACTCAGGAACAAATGACTCAGAAGCCTCAGGAAGTCCCTGAAACTGGCCAGCTGCACTTACCCCTCCTTGCCAAGCTTATATAAGCAGCGAGGATTGCTGAGAGATGTTTCAGACAAGAGAAGTTGCTACAAGAGGCTCAGACTATCTAAACTGCTTAGAAAAGGCAGAGACTAGTCTGCCTGCCAGGACAGACTCTAACCTGTCAAGCTACCTTCAGGTTTCCAGCTCCCATGAGCTGCCATACATGCTGGGGTGGGCTTACATGACAACAGCTCTCTTTGAGCCGTTTCTGTGACTACAAAGCAATCCCTCACCCACAGTCCTGTAAGTAACTTTGTCTCAGGTAGGGTTTCTATTGCTGCGATGAAACACCATGACCAATGAACAAGCTGGGGAGGAAAGGCAGCATTGCTGCCCATCACTGAGGGAAGTCAGGACAGGAACTCAAACAGGGCAGGATCTTGGAGGCAGGAGCTGATGCAGAGGCCATGGAGGAGTGCTGCTTACTGGCTTGCTTCCCCTGGCTTGCTCAGCCCACCTTCTTAAAGAACCCAGGACCAGCAACCCAGGGATGGCACCACCCACCATGGTCTGGGCCCTCCTCCATTGATCACTAATTGAGAAAATGACTTACAGCTGGATTTCATGGAGGCCTTTCCTCAACTGAGATTCCTTCCTTTGATGACTCTGGCCTGTGTCAAGTTGACACACAAAACCGGCCAGTGCAAAACCCAATACAACTCATAGGTTCACTAAGTTGGACTTTGGTGGAATCCTTTCTTTAGTCCGTCTTGGGTTCCCTATGTGGGATGTGTGGACACTTGTTCATGTCCTTTCCAGAGACAGTTTAAACACCAACCATACAACCTCAGCACCAAGACAGGCCTATCTGAGCATCATGGACATCAACTCCGTCCTCCAAACCTTCATCCGCAGCTGTGTATCTTGATTTTTATAGGACTTTATAGCTGTAAACTTGAACCCTCCCACTTAGCTGGATGACTTAGGCATGGTATTCATTGGCCTCTCTGAGTACTAAGGTTCCTTCATGTGGTTGCTGTGAAGATGAGAAGTAATTCCTGCAGAGTTTGGCATAGGCCAGTGAAGAGGTAGGTATCTTGACTGTTTCTCTCATGGCTGGAATTCAGTGAGCTGCTAATAGTGAAGACTTGAAAACTGGATTTGAGTTAGACAGAGCACCAAAGTTCATGAATTAGTTTCAGGAGCCAGGGAAACTTTCTGCCCAACTTTTGCAGGGCCGGGCCGGGGGCAAACCTAGGGCCTCATCTCTCCTTGGCCACCATTTACCAATGAGAAATAGTCCTAGCCCTATGTGGTCAGCTTTTTTATCCAGAGATCATGACGCCTTAGGTATGGTAGAAACCTAAGCTAACCAGAGTACAACAAAGACACTGAGTTAGGACCCCAGATTTCTCCAGCGACCCTTCTGGCCCTGTTTTCCTGTGCCTGCCATGGGTCAGGTCTGTATTCCTGCATCCAGCGTGAGACCCAGCGTAGGAACCAGTGCTCATGGTTGTTGACATCCTCATATCGCGTGGTCTTTGCACAGTTCAAACCCTCTGCCTGCAACACCTATGACTTCTCACTTAGTTGAATGGCTCACATTCCTGAGTCACACGCTCAGAGATCCTTGGGCCTTCTTCACAGGATTTGCCATTGTTCAAACTTTACATTTTCTGGGGTGTTCCTTCCCCCAACTGCCTTTCTGCCACTGTAAGCTTTGTGAGGGCAAAGGTCATGGTTTCCCACCAGTGTATCCTTAGCCCATGACACAGTGGATAATTGTTGAATGACTTGTTTTTTGTGGAAGCTAGATTTAGAAACTAGTTTAACCTTAACTCCACCCTAACCAGCAGTTCTTTCAGAGAATTCACAATGCATCGTTTCAATGTGTTGTACATGAAATTAATCTCTGAATGCATCACCAGGCGAGCTGTTCTGGATGCAATAAAATAGAAAGGTTAAGATCAAGTTTAGATCGCTAGATGCTTGGATTGCACAGTGCACTGAATAAATTTGAAACACAATAAGATACAAGAGGAAAGAGATGGTCTTTAAGTTTTTGATTATACAATATGCCGTTCTCCCCCCTTCCTCCCTCTCTCTTCTACTCTCCCTCCCTCTCTTGTCCTCCCTCTCTCCTTCTTCCCCTCCCTCCTTCCCTTTCCTGCTCTCCCTCCCTCTCTCCCCCTCCCTCCTTTCCTCTCCCCCTCCTTCCTTCCCTCTCTTGCTCTCCTTCCTGCTCCTATCTACATAGTGGTCTCTAGCTTTGTGATGGGCAGTATTTATCACCTTGATGGATTTAGAGTTGTGGAGGAAGCAAATCTCTGGCTGTGCCTCTAAGGGATGATCTATATTAGGTTAATGGACGTGAACAAGTTCACCTTAAACATGGGTGTCTTTCCTTGGACTGGGGTTACAGATTGAATAATAAGGAGGAAGCAAGGTGAACATCAGCACCCACCACCTGCTGCTTCCTGACTGTGGATGCAGTGTGACTTCCTGCTCCTGCCACCATGTCTTCCTACATGGCGGACTGGACCCTCAAACTGCAGGACTTACGTAAGCTATGTTTGTCAGGATGTTTATCACAGCAACAGGACAGGTAGCCAGCCCAATCCTCCACCATCTCCAGTCTCTTCTGTATCTCTCTCCATGCTAACTTTGATGTGGTTACTGCAAGGCCTATAGCTGAGGGAGGGTGAAGGGAGTTGGTAAACAGACAGTTCCTGTCACAGTGGCACCCCTTTTGCTTTAGGATTCTGTTCCCCTGCTTTGGTAAGAGCACCTGCATCAGGACTGGACACGCAGAGGCTTCCTCCTGCCTTTGGTGTAGGATGTATTTGGTGGCCGATTTAGGGGATAACAACAGCACTGTCTGCCCTTTGCAGACCTTTGCACCTCTCTCTCTCTCTCTCTCTCTCTCTCTCTCTCTCTCTCTCTCTCTCTCTCCCTGTACACTGAGCTCTGGTTTGTTCTATCATATAGTCCATTTAATTTGCTCATTCTTCCTGATGAAGTCCACTGTGTTTTCTGAACTCTACTTGGCACACCCTACACACTTTCCTGATGTCCGCACCTGACAGCTCTTACGAATGAGGTCTTCTGTTTTTCTTCTCTGTCATAATTAACCGGTGTCAAATACCACACACATGACACAATACACTATGTGCCTACCATGTACTAATCATCGAGCGAGGCATTGGTGGGGTCCAACCTGACCTCTCTGCAGACTTCCCTGGTGTTCACAGTGATGTCTGGATCTCCGTACAGTGACTAACTGGGACACCCACAGGGAATCCTTTGGGATGCCGCCATTCCCAGCCAGAGTCAGAGTGAGTGTCCCTAAGAAGGAATCAGCTGATCTAAGATCTAGAAAAGGGTTCCAGAAATTTCTCCTAAATAAATTCTAAACCGAGGCAGACTTTTTTCTCTGCCCTCCCCTGGTTCCACCTATTTCCCGTCCAACAGGTTAAAGGACGCTCACCTGCTCTGCCCCTCCAAATGCGCAAACATTGTGCTTTATAAAAACAACAACAGCGAAAACACACCTATTGGCAAAGGACTCTGCAGAACAGCATTTAGGCTTGTAAATGCCTCTAACAGGGACCAACAGCCTATAATTAGAATTTAACAATCCAAGAGAGCAGTAATATGCACCCTGCCGGACAGATTGGAGTCTTTTTCTTTAGTTCTGCAGGTTCGGTGGGTAGATTGGCCCCCCGACTCGCCATCTACAATAACCGTCCTACTGAGGTAAACATGTCACAAACAAGAACAATGAGATCACCAACAATATAACACTAATACTATAAACAAAAGAAACGCCACCTTTGGCTCCAGTGGAATGAGAGACACAATGCAGACCCGCTCATGGAGCTATTTAAAAAAAACAAACAGCTCACGGCCAATGCTCAGAGCTTTCCAGGGGCAATTTTCTAGGAACCTGAGGATAGGAAAACGTCTTTTCTTGAAATACACTTGGTTTTGCACTTTTGGATGGAGCTTACGCATGTGAGGCCTTGGGAAACAGAGGCAATAAAGGTCACGGGTAAATGCAGAGACTTTAGACACAGCCTCATCAAAGATGGTTTCCCCAAAAACATCAGACTTTTCAAACTGCCAAGGCTCTGGGATAATAGGTCACACCTCCTCTATACAGCCATTTTTCACTGTGTTTTGCTAAAGAATGAGTGGGTAGGTGGCTGAGAAAATGTTAGGATGTGGGTGTTTGGAGGAATGAATGCCCCGAAAAATCACCTCAAAGACACTGTGAAAACACATACATATCCTTACACAAACACAGAGAGACAGACCTGGGCATCAGGGAGAGACCTGGCTGATTTCTGATGGTCTTTGTGGTTCTTCACTGTCAATTTGGTAGGATAGGATATGGAGCCAATTTAACAGCTCAGGTTGTGTCTGTGAGGATGTTTCTGAGGAGGTTTAACTGAGATGGGACCTACTCTAAACGTGTGTAGCACCATCCCACGGAATGGGATCCTGGACTAAATAAAAAATGAGAAAGGGAGCTGAGCCTCAGCGTTGGTTAGTCTCTGTGTCTGGTGACTGCGGATATAATGTGACCAGCTGTTTCACACTCCTGCCATCCTGCCTTCTCTACCAGGATGAGTCGTGCTGTCAAGCTGTGGAACAAAACAAAAACAAAAACCCTTTCTTTCTTTGAGCTAGTTGTCTTCTGCCAGACACTTTGTTGTAGCAAGGAAAAAAGTAACAAATACAGCATCTGTTACTTGTGCAGGGACCAACTTGTCTGGACAAGAGAGAAACCAGAGTCTGGGACAAGCTTCCAGAGAGGTGAAAATAAAGAGCAAACCCTGAAGAAATGGATGAAGGGGGTTGCGGGGCGGGTGTTGCAAAGATGGCTCAGAGGTTAAGAACACTGACTGCTCTTCCAGAGGTCCTGAGTTCAATTCCCAGCAACCACAGGGTGGCTCGCAACCATCTGTAATGAGATCTGGTGCCCTCTTCTGATGTGGAAGCATGCAGGCAGACACACCACTGTATACGTAACAAATAAATAAACCTTATAAAAGAAGAATTGGATGAGGGGTTTTATAACAGGTGTTGACAGAGGAGGGATGCTACACTGCCTAGGGCCTTTGAGCACCTAAGAATGGCTCGAGAGAAAAGAAGGCTGCTCTATGGATCATACGCTGACTTCAAGTCAGTGGTGTCCAGACACAGCCGGTAGCACCTTCCATCCATTCTCTCCCGTGGTGACAAAATTGCAGCTCTAGGCTAGCCTTGAAATACAGCACTTGTTCCTGAACAACCACAGCGGGAGTCTCATGCTTCTGACTGGGTTGTTATGTTAGTTATGTTTTGTGATCGTTAAGTTGACTGTCAGCTCAAAAAGGATCTAGAATCACCTTGGAGACAAAACTCTGGTTGTGTCAGTGTTTCCAGATCGGACTGTTTGGAAGACTCACCCTGCATGCAAGTGGGACCATGCTGTGGTTTTCGGTCCTGGACTGAATGGAAGTGAGAAGAACTGAGCATCGGTCTCTCTGCTTCCCAACCATGGGTGGATGCAATGTGAGCATCCGGTCATGCTCCTGCACCAAGACTTCTTCTCCATGGTGGTCTCCACCATGGAACTGTGAACTCAAAGAAAACCCTCCTTATTTTTAAGGGCCTCCATCGGGTATTTTGTCCCAGCCACAGTGAAGTAACTAATGCATGCTTCAACCATTCCCTGTACCTAAGGATAAGATTCGTAACAGCTGTCTCTGAGCGAGTCATCAGGAAGAAACCACTACTGTGCATACTGAGTATGAAGGAGAGGCTCCTCTCAGGAAAGGGTGGGGAGTCAGGAAAGGAGGACTGTGTAATGAATGGCAAATACAACCTCTTCTACTCCAAGTGACCCAGACATTGCTAAATGCTTTCCCTCCCAGAGGTGGCTCCTTGTCATGTGGGTCTGGAATGTAGATGTTTACCCAGAGATCCCCGGAGCCCAAGTTCAGTCAGGAGTACCTAGGCCTGCATCATCTGTGTGGTGGTAACCTCAGCTCATGTAGTTGTCTGGTGGTAACCTCAGCTCATTAAGTCACTGGTTTGGTCTTGGGACTGTCAGTACTGCAGATTTGGAATCTGGTTCCCACTTCAGCAGGGACTCTGAGATTCAGACATGACTCCTTCACATCTGTGTAACAGAGATGATACCTAATCCAATCTGTTTCACTGCACTTCCTGGGAGAGGGAAGCCTTGTGTGAGGAGGGAAGACAGAGGAACATGCTCTGTGGAGCTGTGAACTCTGTCTCAGGCTGCAACCTAGAACCGCCCCCAGGATTCACTGACAAGATTCAATCAGACATACCATTGCACAATCCCAAAATCACAGCAGCTCACTCTTGTGATTCCAATGCAAGAACATGAAGATAAAAGGATCCTTGTGGTTTGCTGGCCAGCATCTCACCAAATGGGTGAGCTCCAGGTTTACTGTGAGACCCTGTCTCCAACTATAAGATGAGGCCGGGCTTGTTGGTGCATGCCCTTAATCTCTGGGAGGCAGAGGCAAGGGGATCTCTGTAAATTCAGTCTGGGCTACAAAGAGAGTTCAGAACTGGTCAGGGCTACACAGTGAGACCCTGTGTCAGAGAGAGTTTGGGAGGGGATTCAATTGAGAAAGGCACTTGACAGTGACCTCTGGCCTCCACATATGTGTGTGTGCACACACGAACTGTTACACACATTTACACAAAATGCTTTCTTTCTTTTTAAAAGATTTATTTATTTATTATGTATACAACATTCTGCCTCCGTGTATGCCTGCACGCCAGAGGAGGGCGCTAGATCTCAGTACAGATGGTTGTGAGCCACCATGTGGTTGCTGGGAATTGAACTCAGGACCTCCGGAAGAGCAGCCAGTGCTCTTAACCTCTGAGCCATCTTTCCAGCCACCACCCCCCCCCCCAAAAAAAAAAACAAAAAAGAAACGTTTTCTTAGAGGAGTAAAACAACCCTAAAAATAAATATGGTTTTTTTTTTTCTTTATGGCAATGACCATGAAAAACTTTTGTATCCCGGCTACCCTAATGGGATTTGCCATGATTTTGCACAGAGCTGATTATGATGATGGTCCTTGTGGGACCACATGGCTCCTCCATCCTGGAAGCAGGTCATTTGGATACCCATCTCATCCATTCTAGTATCTTTTTTTTTTTGTTGCTGGGACAGAAAGAAACATAGGGGATAAATGAGGTTGATTTGGCTCACAGTTCCAGGCTACAGTCCATCGCTGCGGGGAAGTCGAGGCAGGAACTTGAGGCAGGTCACATCCCACCCAGGTCAAGAACAGAGAGAAACAGATATGCATATTCTTGTGCGCTGCTTGCCTGCTCTCAACTAGCTTTCTCTTTCCTTGTACTGCTCAGGACCCCATGCCTATGACAGTGGCTGGGTCTTCCTGCAGCAATTAGCAATCAAGACAACTCCCATAGACATGTCCCCAGCTCAAACTGATCTGGGTTCCTCATTAAGACTCTCAGCCCAACTGACTCTAGGTTATATCAAGTTAAAACCAAACAGCACGCCAGTCCTCACCTAGAAGCCCTGCAGTCAAACAGGGCTTCGGAACCCAGCACTTGGAAGCCGCTTCCGCTTTATTCCACAGCCTGTCTACCTTTCCAAACCTGTAGCTTGGGGAAGATAGAGGTTGGGGGTGGAGGGGCTGGATCCTTTCATGAGTGTAAGTGACAGGAGTCAGGCTTTAGTTCTGGTTGGAAGCACCTTTCCCAGCTTCTGAGGGAGATAAAATGATGTGACTCTGGAAAGAACACCAGAATATTAATAGAAAAGAAAAACAGAGGAGGGCAGCTATCCAGTAATTCTGAATTCCCAGCATCATTCCACCATAAACGTCCCACAAGCCAGCAGTGACCGGAAAATGCTGGGCATTTTCAATTGGTTGGCTAGCAGCAGGGAGTAGCGTGGTTAACCTAGAGGAAGCAAGGCCCAGCTCTGTTCCTGGAGCGCCCTCTGGTGGCGAAGATGGAAACGGTCCAGGTTCTGGGTTTGAGGAAAGCTCATCTTGCTAGAGGTCTTGTGAGAACTCCTAGGACCATGAGGAGAAAGGACCCTATTGCCTCTGGAAGGTTTGGTATGAGGCCAGTTCTCCCCTCGGTAGAGAAGCTGCCTGCTCAGATTCTGAAGAAATACATTCCTCCCATGTCCGGCTGCTGATGTAGTGCGCGTGCGCATGCGCGTGTGTTTCATTTGTGCAGCTGACTTGAGTGTGTTTCTGCCTATTCCAGTTCATCTTCCCTAGATAACCCTCAGCCCTGTAAAAACACCATCACTTCCTGGCACAAAGGGATGGTCCTTGACTATTCTAGAAGCCATTCATTTGATCAGTCCGGCATCTGACCAAGCCTGACCACTCCTGACTGATGTCAGGTCATAGGTTGAAGCCACTCTGAGGTCACCTCTGAGGCTGATACTGGGTGACCGGGTGAATCAGCCAGTTCTCCTGACCAGCCCTGTGTGCTCTCATAGCCTTGACAGGCAGTGGCGGCCCTGGTCACCTGGCGGCCCTGCGTGAGTGCACAATTGCCTTACAGCTCTCAGGGGTCAGCTGTGGTTTGGAGGTCCAGGCTTAGAGGAGCAAACACTCCTGGCATGGGAGATGGGAGCTGGTAGCAGCGGGGAGGCAGAGAGGGATGGAGCTGCAGCAGTGACAGCCACCTGTGCTGGTTAGGTCAATGCCTTCTCTCCAAGGAAGCGGGAGGCTATGCATGAGCAACAGCTGGGCAAGTACCGGGCTAGGTCCCCAGCTGGGCTCTGTGGCTCTGGGCTTGTCTAACTCTCTCTAATCCAGTTTCTGTGTTTGTCTGGTAGACTGGCTAGAAAGGCAGCTTTCCAGAAATCCTTTTCCGCTTTTACTATCTTTAATGCACACACACACACACACACACACACAGGAGATACACAAACACACACACATACACACAAGCACACATATACACCGTAGACATACATACATACACACATACACATATGAATACACATATATACACTTGTAAAAACACAGAGACACACAGACATAGACATATGCTTCAAGTAGCTGGTGGTTCCTCTTCATCGTCAGCTTGACTAGATTTTGAATCACCATGGAGACACACCCCCTGGGTGTGTCTGTGAAAGTGTTTCTAAGGAGGTCTAACTGAGCATCTTGCCTGCAGGAAACACTTAGCGGAAAAAATCCAGGTTCCTTCCCTTCTTCCTCCTGAGGATGTGAATCAGTGCACGGCATCAGTTACTCATCTCAAAGGGTGGGCTCTTCCGTGAGCAATGAGCTGGACAAATGGAAGCAGCCTTTTCAACCTGTGCAGGGCTTCTTGGGCTTTTGCTTGCCTCCTCGATGGCTGGCTCTCTCTCTCACTAATACGAGAACATTAAATATTTGGGTCCCCAGGGAACCAGTTTAACTCGTACAGAAACTTCAACCAATCCTGTGTTTGCATTTTTGACATGAGCCACCGGAAAGATTCCATGTCCGTGCCTTCTGTCTCAGCAGGCAGCTACCTGAGTGATCCCAGAACTGTGAGAGGAATCACCTGGTTATGTCTTGATGCTTAGCCACTGCCCACACCTGAGATAGGCACGAAGTAGTAAACCAGTCAGTCCCAGGTTCACTCCCAGGCGCTATAGTTCTTTGTTACTGTGTGTGTGTGTGTGTGTGTGTGTGTGTGTGTGTGTGTATACAAGTGCAGGTGCCCAGAGAGGCTAAAAGCAGTGGACCCCTGCATCTGGAGCAACAGACACGCACACCATAGTGCTTGTGTAGTGTTCAAAGGACAGCTTGTAGGAATTGGTTCTTTCCTCCCAACATGTGGGTCCCGGAGATCAAACTTAGGTGGTCAGACTTGGCAGCAAGCGACTTCATCTTCTAAGTCATCTCATTGGTCCTTCATTTTTAAGATGGATTTTCAGCTCATAGCAAAGCTAAGCAAAAAGCAGATGGTTCAGCCACACTCTGGTTTTTGTTTTTTTTTTTTTTTTTTTTTTTTTTTTTTTTTTTTTTTTTTTTTTTTTTTTTTTTTTTTTTCGAGACAGGGTTTCCCTGTAGTTTCTAGAGCCCGTCCTGGAACTAGCTCTTGTAGGCCAGGCTGGCCTCGAACTCAGAGATCCGCCCTGTGCTCCAGGCTAAAGATATGGCTCGGTGGTTAAGAATACATCGTTGATCTTTTCAGAGCCACCTGTAACTCAGGCTCGAGGGGATCCAACACCTTCTTCTGACCTCTTCAGGGACTGTGCACACATGCACATATCCACACACAGATTCACAATTAAAAACAGATTTTAAAATGTCTGTGCTTTACCTGTCTATTCCTGTTTCTCCTCTTAGCCTAGGGACTAGTTGTTTCTTCTGATTCCACTGTCCTGCCTTTTCTAGAGTGGCACCCAGTTGGTTTTATATAGTACTTGATAACATGCCGTTGTGTGGCTTGTTAGTTTTTTTGGTGTTAAATAATATTCTACTAACCTGGATATACCAAGATTCATTTATTTATTCTCCTATTGAAGGACTTCCTGGTTGCTATCAAGTTTTGGCAATTATGTAAAGTTGCTGTAAGCATCTATTTAGTTTTTAAAATGTGTGTATTTTAAATGATGTGAGTGTATGTGTGCACATGTGCAAGTGTGCTTGTGTGTCTTAGCACACGTTGGGTATCAGAAGAAATCTTTTGGGAGTCAGTTCACCCCTTCAGTCATGTGGGGACCCAGGGTATTGAACTCGAGTGGTCAGGCTTGGTGACAAGTTCTTTTACCTGCCCAGCTATCTTCCAGGCCCCTAAGGAGTCTGTTTACAAGGTTCTATATAGATGTATTTTTCTTTTATTTGAATAAATATCAACAGAGTATGGTTGCTGAATTGTATGTTTAATTTTTTAAAGAAATGGAATTTCTCAGTTTGTCATTTGTATATAGGAGGGCTACTGATTTTTTTTTTTTTTTAGTTATTCTTGTATCCAGTAACTTTGCTGAAAGTGTCTATTAGCTGTAGAATTTCCCTGGTGGAATTTTAGGGTTACTTATGTATACTATCATACCACCTGCAAATAATACTACATGGGAGAGATGGGTAGAAGGAGTGTGGGGACAGAAGGGCTAGAACTGGGGAACGTTTTAGAGGAGTTGTGAAAACCTAGTATACTGGAAACTTCCTAGACTCTATGAAGATGACCCTAATGAGGACCCTAGTCATGGGTGATGTGGAAAGTCCTTCTGCATATGTGTTGCTTTTATTGGTTGATGAGTAAAGTTGTTTCAGCCAATGGCATAGCAGAGCAAAGCCAGGCAGGAAGTCTGAACAGAGATATATAGAGTAGGCAAAGTCAGAGAGATGCCAAAGAAGGCAGACACCCAGAACTTTACCTGGTAACCACAGCCTTGTGGCGATACACAAATTATAGAACTGGATTAATTTAAGATGTAAGAGTTATTTAATAAGAAGCCTAAGCTAATAGGCCAAGCAGTGTTGTAATTAATATAGTTTCTGTGTGATTATTCAGGTCTTTGTGGCCAGGAAATGAACAAGCAGCCTCTATCAACACATGGGGGATACAGAGGCTCAACTGGTCATCTCTTGTAGCCAGTGGTGGGATTGGGCTGTTTTCAATTGAGTTGTTGGTTCAATGGGATCCCATGGAAATCTCCAAACAATCCAGGCTGTTGCTAAGACAAAATGCTTCTCTGCAAACTGACAGCGGAGTCCCATTGCCTAGGACAACACCCACACAACTCATTGAAGATGGAGCAGGTGAGCTGGTGCCACATGGAGTCTTCACCCCTCAATTCTTCCAGTCTCTCAGGCACAAGAAGGAACTAGGCAGGCTACCAAAAGAGAAATGTGGACACCAACCTAACCACAAATCCTTGACCTACCGTAAGAGTGGGAGAGTCATCCCTGACCCCCACCAGCTGTAACACTCGGGAGAGCAGGCTGTGCACCTCACCAGGGCAGCACAATAGTGCAGGTGTAGGTGAGCCAGCCCTAAATCTGTGGCCATGGGAGAACTGCCCCCATTTCCCATCTGGCAGACCAACCCACCCTTAGGCTGCCCAGGCCCAGACTCAGGGTCATAACTTGGTCTGCCGCAACATCCACCCCATCTGTGATGTGCCGGAGCACGTGACGGGACCTGACTCACAGACCCACAGCTGCAGGTGCTGCACAACACTGTGCAGCCGCAGGATGTCCAGGAAGAGTCCTAGTGCCCCCACCCTCTGCATTGATTGAGCAGTGGAGACCAGGGGCCTTGAACCAGACCGATGACTCTTTGCAGTGAACATTTGCAAGTAGAGATGTATAAACAAGAGTGTATATTGTGTGGTTAGGCCACACTGCAGCTTCCTTGATGAGATTTTTATTTTTTACCCTTTTTTAATTTTTCCTCATTTTATTTTCTTCCCTTCTCTCTTGAATTTTGCTTCGTTTGGGGCAGGGTGCAGGGGTAGAGAGCAAATGTGAAGGGAATGAAGATACACCATGTGAAAGACACATAGAATAAAAAAACAAAAAGAAACAAAAATAAAACAAAAACCAAACAACAACAAAAACCTTTAACCTACAATCTGTCCTTCCTGCACAATATGCTAGGGCAATGGTGGCACCGAACTTGAGGGAGCAGCCAACCAATGTCTGATTTGACTTAAGGCCACTCCACAAAAGGAAACACACACCTGATACTGCTTGGGTAACCAAGAACCAGAGACTAGACAGTCCAAAGACCTAGGTAAAACCAAACAGTACTGGCCTATTAAAAAAGTTAATAAAATGACTCCTAGTGATATTCTGCTACACTCTACACTCATAGACAGTGTTCTACCCAGTCATCATCAGAGAGGTTTCTTCCCACAGCAGATGGGAACAGACAGAGACCCACAGCCAGACATGCAGAGAGGGAATCTACATAGTGGAGGTCTCCATCAAATCCCTCCCCTCAGAGCTCAGGGAATCCCATAGAGGAGGTGGAAAGAGTCTAAGAGCCAAAGAGGATGGAGGACACTAGAAGAACGAGGATCTGAATCAACCAAGCAAGGCTCATATGAGTTCACAGAGACTGAAGCAGCAAGCTCAGAGCCTGCATGGTCCTCTGCATATACAGTATAGCTATTAACTTTGTGTTTTTATGGGACTCCTGATTGTGAGAACAAGTGGGTCTCTGACTCTTGTGCCTGCTTGGGGGCTCTTTCCCTCCTGGTGGGTTGCCATGTCCACCTTCGATATGATAGTTTTTGCTTCATCTTATTATATCTTGTCTTGCCATCCTTGGTTGTTATCTCTCCGAAGCCCGTTCTTTCCTAAAGAGAGACAGAAAAGGAATGAATCTTGAGGGGCAGAGGCGGTAGGGAGGAGCTTGGAGCAGTATAGGGAAAGGAAACTGTAATCAGGATATATCGTATGGGAAAAGAATCTATGTTCTATCTTGTTTTTTTTTTTTAATTCCCAGAGGCAGGGTTTCTCTACATAGTCATGGCTGTCCTAGAACTGACTCTGTAGACCAGGTTAGCCTCAAACTCAAGAGATATGCCTGCCTCTGCTTCCCAAGTGCTGGGACTAAAGGTATGCACCACCACCACCTGGTTAGAATCTATTTTCAGTAAAAAAGTAAATAATGAGCACTTTAGGCAGGCTCCAGTGGCTATCACTTCATCTCTCTGACCTCCTGGTGCCCCTTCTAGACTGCACTGCCTCTCTTAGGGTAGAAGAAGACAAAGAGCACATCTAGAATAGGCAAAAAGTCTACATCTTTCTGGAAAAGAAAAGTGGGCTCTGGGGTCTTTCTGCTGACAAGACAAGCCTCTGTTGACTGTCTGCCAAGCCCAGTGATGGTTAATATTACATGTTAACCTCCCTGGACCATGGGATGCTTGGGGACTGAGGGGTGGTCCATCCAGAAGGGATTCATATTTCATTTTCAGACTGAAAAACAGTATCTAGCCTCACCAAAATGGGTGAATATCATCCTATCCATCAAGGTGATGGTTAGGATAAATTTAGACGACTGGAGAATTTGCCCTTAGTTTGTGCTGGGATGTCCATGACCTTCTGCGTCAGAGTTCTAGGATACCAGAGCTCCAGCTTTGGAGCCTTAGCCTAGTGAGTGACATTCTCTGCTTCCAGCCATATTTCTCTGGGTTTCAGATTCTTTAACAGTGAAGCTTTCTTGAGAGAACTGTGTGTGTCTGTTCGTTTCTTTTGTATTTCTGTTGTTGTAATGAAATACCTTGATGAAAACAGCACAATGGAGAAAAGTTTTGTTCTGGCTCCCAGTTCCAGACTGGTAGAGTCTGTCGCCCCTCAAGGCAGGGAAGGCAAGGCCACAGGAGCCCGAAGCTGGCTGATCACATGGCATCCACACTCAGGAAGCAGAAACAGAACAGGAAGTGTTCTCAAAGCCTGCCTCAAGCAAAACGCTTCCTCCTGCAAGGCTGCACCTCCCAAAGGTCCCACGACCTTTGCAAACCACACTGCAAGCCAGTGACCATGTGCTCAAACATACGTCCCATGGGGGACATTTCATAGTCAAACCTCAGCTGTGTCCTGCTTTGTCCCCTAAGCACCACATCGGTGTGTGCATTTCTGGTCTAATTTCCCCACCTAGCATAGGGGTCTAGATAAAGAACTGGTATTTGTATGCAAAGGCTGTCAGTGACTGCCTTGATCTTCCTTTCTGGAAGGTGGCATGTCTGTCTTTTAAATTTTATTTATTATTTACTTGTCTCAATTTGAGACAGGGTCCCCTGCAGTCTAGGCTGGCTCCAAATTCACTAGGTAACTAGGGATTGTCTTGAACACCAATATTCTTTCACCCATTTCACAGGTGCTGGGATTATGAGCGTGGGCCAGGACACCAGGTTTCCACGAGGCTGGGATAAAGACTTGACTCATGTTAGGCAAGCCTTCTGCCACTTGGGCTGCACCTCCTTGCACGTCTGTCTTTTCTGGAAGAACTGTCCTTGTATCTTGCTAATCCTGTGACTGGCCACATGGCCTCTCCCCAGGGCAGAGTCAAAAGACCGTAAGCAGAAATTGAAGCAAGAAGTGGTTCTCTGCCCACGTGGGTAGGTGGGGTTCAACAAGCGAGCCTTTGAGGTCCGGCTTTCACTTCCGCCCTCATCCCACCAAGTCTTTTATACGAAGACCCTTTCTTCCTCCGGTTCCCACACGCTCCCCTGCAGTGGTGAAAGCCTGTAGGATACAAATATAAAGTTGGCGGCACAACTTGATTGTAACACAGCAATTTGATCTTTCGGAATCCATGCCACGTTTAATGTAGGCGTGTAATTGGCTTCTCATTATTTTTAAAAGAATCGGTGGGTTATTTGTTCTTGAGCAGCTTGGCCACTGAATGTCTATATGAGGAGGGGGAGTAAGGAAGAAGAGGAGGAGAGGAGAGGGCAGGGGCCTGGAGGAGAGATTGGCCAGAGACTCCGGTAGAGCTGGGCTATTTCTCCTGCCTTAGTACATCCAAAGCCACACACACGGGGTACTTTATGAAGGACAGAAATTAATTTCTCATGATTCTGGAGCTAGAGGTCTAAAATGAAGGAGTCTGTCTGGTGAGGGCCTAGCCCGCTGGCAGCACCCGAGCGTGGCAGAAGGAAGAGGGCTCGGTCGGGTCTTCCCAGCTGTACATGAAAGTGGCTGGTCACTTTACTGAGAACTAGTAAGCTCTGAAGAATGCTTCCTTTTCACAGTTCCTTTTATTATTTTGTGTATGTGGGTGTTTTGCCTACACGTGAGTCTGTACACCTTGTACACGCAGTTCCTGTGGAGTCCAGAAGACAGACAGCTTTGTGCCCCCGGGTGGGTGCAAGGAACTGACCCCAGGTGCTAGGGAAGAGCGGCCAGTGATCTTAACTGCTGAACCGTCATCTCTCCCCAGCCCCAGGAGTCAATTCTTTAAATTTTTTAAGATTTATTCATTTTGTGTGTGTGTGTGTGTGTGTGTGTGCGTGCGTGCATGTGTACACAAGCACACACCACAGCACACTTCGTGGAAGTCAGAGGGCAGCTTGTAGAAATCAGCTCTCTCGTTTCACTGTGTGGGTTTGGAACTGAACTCAGGTTATCAAGCTTGGTGGCAGGCACCCTTACTTGCTGAGCCATGTAAGGTTAGACCTTACATGTAAAATTAGACCAGAAATACACACTCTCTCCAGTCACCCCAGATAGAGAGGGCAGGAACTTACCAAGTCCCGCTTGGTAAACACGAGTCTCTTGGAGAAATTCACATGTGCGTGGACAGCTCAAGGGCAGTTACATCATCCAAGAAGAGACCCGGTGGTCCCAGCAGCTGACCTAGTCTCAGAAATGAGAGGAGCTTTGTAGAGGTCTCACGTGGGTAATCACAGCCGTTCTGTCTTCCAGCCAGCAATGGCCCCCCAGAGTTCCCTAACAGAGAATTGGAGAGGACAATTAGAGTCAACCAGTCACACCCCCAACCCTGGTGTGGAAGTATTCAGCTTTGGCTGTGGTAGTGCAGCTGACTTTCTGTCCACACTGCGTCTGCGCAGAGCGAGGCACTGCATTGGCCTCCGCAACCCGGGAACTTAGTGTTATTTTACAGGCACCTTTGTTAACAAAACCGCTCTAGGGGAGGAAAAACCTCAGTAAGTAGGAAGTTTAGATTAGGTAGATGACTTAGTTGGTAAAGTGCTAGCTAGCCTTGCAAACATGAAGATTTGAATTCAAGACCAGATTTATCATTAAAAAAAAAAAAAAAGCCAGCCGGGCGGTGGTGGCGCACGCCTTTAATCCCAGCACTCGGGAGGCAGAGGCAGGCGGATCTCTGTGAGTTCGAGACCAGCCTGGTCTACAAGAGCTAGTTCCAGGACAGGCTCCAAAGCTACAGAGAAACCCTGTCTCTGAAAAACCAAAAAAAAAAAAAAAAAAAAAAAAAAAAAAAGCCAGACATGGCAGTGCCTGCTTAGAATTCCAGCGCTGAGGAGGCAGAGACAGGTGAATCTCGGGTTTCCAGAACAGCCAGCCTGACCTATTTGGCAAGTTCCAGGCTAGTGAGAGAACCACACGGGTTGCAGCATTTTGGAAACAAAGGGACTACAGCTACATCCATTCCCGTTGTCCAATATTCCAGGCACGCCAGGGCAAGAGGTGTCCGAACAGCATCAGAAAAGACAGGCATTTGACTAAGACCTGAATATCAGACTTGGTACCTGGAAGCCAGGGCCGCAGTTTCAGAATGGGAAAAGGCAGAACAAAACAAGTAATCGCCATGAAGTCCTCCAAAGCCCCCGCCAGCAGCTCTGGCGCTGGTCAGGTGGATCAATAGCAATTTGGGGCGCTAGCAGGGGCGCCATCCCAGTTATCTGGATTAGCTGAACATGATGGGTTCCGGCTGCTTCCAGGGTCCTCTGGGAAACTCATGCACTATCCACTTAGGGCTGGAGCCTGGCCATTCTCCGGCCACTCCCACCCTCCTCCTCTAGGCCCAGGCTGGCTGCCTCCGCCTCCTCCACAAAGACCTCCTGTCCTTCCCTGAGCCGTTCCAAGAGGATGGAAGCTGAGGAGCCACCTGAGGCCAGGGGATGCTGCCGTGGGGTCCTGGGGAAAGCCAGGAGATGCTGTCCCGAGGCCCTGGGCAAGCTTCTGCCTGGCTTCTGTTTCCTCTGCTGCCTGGTGACCTATGCCTTGGTGGGTGCCGCTCTCTTCTCTGCAGTAGAGGGCCGCTCTGCCCCAGATGCAGAGGAGAACCCCGAGTTGAAGAAGTTCCTGGACAAGCTCTGCAGCATCCTGAAATGTAACAGGACAGGTAGGTGCCTGAGAGGTTATGGTCTCGCAGCTACCCTGGCAGAAGGCTGTGAGCAGCTTGCCTCTAACCTCCTCCTGCTGGTTCCTATTTCAAAGTCTGTTTGTAGTGGGCTTGGGGGTGGGGTCACTTTTCTCTGGGCAGCTGGGAAATGAACAGGGGTGCAATGGGGGAAAGTAAGCCCTAAGCAGGCACTCTTAGGGTCCAGCTTCCCCTTCCCTGTGCCTCAGGCTCCCACCAGCCCCACCCAGCCCCCAGGGCATAGGGGAGGGTGGGCCACTGGAGATATTTGCGGGATGGGCAGGATGAGCAGAGTGAGTGGTGTGGCTTCAACTCTGAGACTTCAAGGAACCATCCATCCTACCTGAGCATGGATCCCCGAAATGAACAAGCTGATTCCTATTTCAAAGTCTGTTTGTAGTGGGCTTGTGGGGGGTGGGGTCTGAGGCTGGGGTGACAGAGGCCAGGTTGTTGTTTTAGCTTAGTTTATGAGATCTACAGCAGCAGCAGGGTCCTCCCTTGTTAGACTCCTGAAGAGAAGGGGATCCCTATCTGAGATCTGCCAATAGTGAGGACCCCTGGGAAGGCAAAGATGAGAGGCACGAGGCCTCTGCAAGGCAGAAGATGCTCAACAGGTATCATTTCTGTTACTTCCCTTGGTTTGGCCAGAGTGAGTCTGGATGCCAGGGCCTCAGTTTCTGGTTTATGAAAATGGGGACAAGATAAAGGGGCCTGGGCAGGATTAAGCAAGAAAATGCATCGTGACATTAGACCAAGACTTTGTAGCACACTCCACTCCATGTCCAGGACCCCTTTACATATCCCTGCAGCCCAGCCTTGAGATTCCAATTGTGTAGATGTGAGAGGAAGCTTGGAAATGTGGATTTAGATAGATTTCCTGGGTGAATCTGAGGTGTGGGCTGGGTCAGGGACCCTGAACTTGCTATAAACGGGGGTCTTATGACAGCCCCAAGTATGCCAATATCACCTCAGCATCGGCCTGGCCACTGAGTAGAAATGTCTCTAAGACAAAGATGCAAACACCCTCCACCAAGCAGGACTCTGACTTCCTGGGCCAGCTTCCAGTCAGTCCCAGCTATCAAGAATTGTTCCCAAACCATGTCCCTACTCGGGAGCAGCAGCATGCAGAGGCCATACAGGGCCACATGCAGAATGGGGCAGGCTCTCAAGCCCTCCCCACCTGGGTTGTTAGAGCCTAATTTTTAATTTATCTTTTATTCTCTTTTATTTTTCTCATGTTCTGTTGATTATATCTTTAATTTCCTATCTTCTCTTGCCCTGGAAAGTTACATAACTTTCAAAGTTCACGTACAAGGAAAACAAGACAGGAATTCCATTCAGGCGACCCACAAGTCTGAGATTCTAAGCACCAAGCTGAACTGCTTTGCAAATGGGGAAAATTGAGACTCAGAAAGTAGCCTTTTGTCTAGACATATAAGAAGCAGTCAGGGAGAGTCTAGCACCCAGAGTCTGGATTCCCAGACTGGGGCCATTTAATTCAAGTGGGTGGTGACTTCCCCTGTGGCCAGACTCTGTACCATTCTCTTAGCCCAGGGACCAAGGCTTCCCATCTCAAGAGACAGCCTCGGCCTGAAGCCGGGAGCTCAGGGTGCTCACCAAGCCTATAGGCTCAGTGTCTTGCAGGTTTCTCACCACAGACTGGTTTGCCAAAAGCCCTGCTAGTTTGGAGTTCCAGGATGGAGATGGCAGAGGCTTTTATTCCTCTTTAAAACAAATAAAGAAGGTTAGGCATGGTGCTGCCTAACTATAATGTGATGGGAGGACTGGTACCATCTGAGGATAGCCTGTCCTATGTAGTAACTTCTCGGCCAACCGAGGGTATGTAGCATGGCCTTATCTCAAAAAAATAACAACAGCAACAAAACCCCAAAGACCCAAACAACAACAAAACAAACAAAATGAAACGTGGAAGAAATGATTCAAATATTAGGAAATCGTCAAAGGCCGCAGCTCAGTCAGCAGTATTTGGCTAGCATGCACAAAGCCCTGGATCCGATCCTCAATGGCACATAAACCAGCCATGACGAACCGTGTCTGTAATCTGGAGTTAGGATGACCAGAAATTCAAGGTTATCTTTGTTTATTATAGCATTGGAGGTCAGCCTGGGCCCTCTCTCAAAAGAAAAAAAAATCAGTTTGAGTCCATGGAAGAAGGAAGGAATCCTCTAAGGCTGCTGAGCTCAGGTCACACCCAGGCCTCCATTGGGACTACCCAGTCTCTTCGACTCCATAGGCACCAGCAGCTGGTTCTACGCCGGGGAAGCATTTTTAAGGAGGGCTTTGATGGGACAGTGGGGATGGGGTGGGGGTGCTGCTGGCCTTTGAGCTCTTGCTGGGCAGGACTGTCTGGCAGGCAGGCCCCTTTTTATCACTCTGGTCTCTTCCCAGTGGTGGACGGCAACAGGAAAGACCTGTGTGAGCATCTGCAGCAGATGAAGCCCCAGTGGTTCAAGGCACCCGAAGACTGGTCCTTCCTGAGCGCTCTTTTCTTCTGCTGCACAGTGTTCAGCACAGTGGGTAAGTGCTCACCCTGTGGCTAACAGCTGCTTGCCTGGGAAAGACATGGGGGTACCTGCTGGCAGGTGTGCTGAGATGTTCCTTTTATCTAATACAAGGAGGAGTGGTGGCGTGCCTACCTTGGGAGCTGGGAGGCAGGAAGGGGGGCCCTTACTGGTCCATAGGCCCCAGGGGTGAAAGGCAAATCAGAAGCAGCATCTTTTCTTCTTTAGGTGGTTACAGCCCCATGCCTGGGCATATGCCCAGATGAGCAAGGTACAGGCCATGCTGTGGTCCTTCTTGGACCCTTGACTGAGTGCTCCTGCGTAAAGCGGTTGGCCCACCATGCAGGCCTGTGCTAGCTGGGAACAGGGCAGACACGGCTCCAGCCTATAGGTTTCCGGGCAGTTTAGAGATGCTCACAGGTGAACAGGTGGGGTCTGTGCATGACAGCAATGCTCTCAGCGGTTCCTGAAAGTAGAGGACGGAGGGGTGGCTGGATCAGCCTTGAACTGGGGCACCCAACAGTGAGAATGTTCTAAAGGCCTGCCGAGCCTGCAGAGTTCCTGGGTAGGAGGGCAGAGAGGTGGGGTAGGTGGGAATAACAAGGGCGTTCCAGACCCCACAGAGCCAGTCGAAGGCCAGAGAACAGCACAAAGCTTAGGACTGCACAGAGGTGGCTTCAGGGATGAAGAAGAGAGAGACAGAGGCCAGGTCATGCCCTTAAGGCAGGGAGGGCTTGTCCAGCCGACTCCTGGCGGGGAAGAAATTGATGACTCGGTCTCCCTGAGACAAGGAGGGAAAGTGGCTACTGGAGGCTTCTTCAGGAGTCCAGGTGGGCAACCACCCAAGTTAGAACAACGGCTGTGAGATGGGAAGAGGGCAGGAAAGGCAGCCTGAAGGATGATCAGGGTGGGGGGTGAAGAACTCCCCTCTGGCACTGGGGTTTTTGGTTTTTTATGGACAGGATGGTCAAGCCAAGGAGAGGGGAGGATGGGTCTGGAAGGGAGACCTGGATGCCCGGCTTATGGAAGTGACTTCCCAATGGTGCCTCCAGAAGGAGATGCCCAGGACTGCTGAAAAGGTGGACTTGGAGCTGGCTGCCATGAGGGCTGGGACTGGAGGAGAGTGGGCTTTAGGCTCATGGCATCTAGGTGGCAGGAGACTCACAGGGAGTGACCAGAGCTACGGAAGAGAAGGTGCTGGGGTGTAGCAGTGGAGGAAACCAAGAGCCCCGCACCAGGATCTGGACACTGCATTGCGCTTGCCGTGGCCACAAACAATATTACACAACCCAGCCATGTCCAGCGGCTCTCCAATGCTCAGGCAGGCCCAGGGAATGGGGTGATATGAGCCCCACATTCTGAGCCCAGAGAGATAAGGTCAGAGGCTAAGGTCACACAATGAGTGGAATTGGTACCCACGAATGGACTTTGAGACTTGGTCTAGTAATGTTCCTTCAGAGGTGGAACCCTGACCTTGTGGGCCTGTGAGGTGCTGCAGACCCCCATCTTCTGCTCAGGAAGCTGTGCTTGGGCAGCAGGATAACTACAATCCCCGAGCCTCCCTATGGGAGCCTGGAGTACATGGTGGCCCTGAGGAGGGCGGAACTCCCAGAGTGGACAGAGCTGGCTGTGTCTTGTCCTTGCCCTTGGCTTGTTCTTGTTCCCAATCTCCAGGCTGAGGAAAGTGTAGCAGTCACCCAGAGGGGGCTCCCTAGCCTCTCATTTAAAGATGGGTTCTGAGACCCCTCAAAGCCATGCTCTTCTCAGAGGCCATCCTGAATGATGGAGGACACAGGAACCGGGAATGGGGACCTGGTCTTTCTGCTGTTGTGCCTGTTTCTTCCCATTGTCCCATAAATGCATAGCTGCAATTAAGATGCCCTAGTTTCTGTGGTGTGTGTGTGGGGGGGGGGGACAGGTACTCCACCACTGAACCCTGTCTCCAGCCCTAACGTCATATACATTGCTCTTCTGTGCCCAAACCAGACAGATACAGTTGTCATCCCGTATCCAGATGGAGAACCTGAGACTCAGTCATGTACGCTTGAGCCCTCTCTACTGCCTCTCTGTAAACTGCTTGTGTTCCTAACACATGGGAACAGGTTGGATGCTCCTCCCCAGGGAAGCCTCTTATCTGAGGGACAGAGAGGAAAGAGAGGGACCAATAAGTACCCACACTAAAAGCCATGCAAGAGGAAATCTGAGAAAGAGGCAGGTGAGACAGATGGGACAGGCCCTGACTTGCCCTGTAAGGGGTAAGGGCTTCCTTGTGAATGTGACCTGTGAGCTGAAGTCTGACAGATCAGAGAGAGGAGGCTTCCAGGCAAGAAAAACGATCCCTGTAAAATGCCAGCCTTAGTGTCCCCTTTAGGACCTTACAACTCTGGGAGACGAGTCTTGGGAGCCCTTCTAGGTTCCAGGGGCCATGGGGAGACTTGAATTCTATGTCCTAGGCCAATTGAGAGGACTTTAGGAATGAGAGCAGGTTCAAGTTAGCCTGGCTTGCATTTGGCAGGGCATCTAGCCTGCTGGGAGGGCCAAGTCAGGAGCTCTTGGGTCAGAGTTCTCACCAAGAAAATAGCCTCTTGCTTAGTTCCTGCCCCTTCTGGCCAGCCAAAGGCCTGGGGTCCTTATCCTTCAAAAGAGCAGCCTCCTGTTCTAGGAGGGCTAGGCCCACAGCAGCCACAGAGATGTAGTTAATTTCTGTCTTTCCCATTCCAGGGTGGCAGACACTGGTGGCCATCTGTCCACCAAGACTCAGAGCTGAGTATCTTCTAAAGGGATGTGGTCCTCTTAGCTGGACACCTGGACCCATAACTCTGCCGACTGCTGCCAGTCTTACCCCTAGGGCACTAGAAAGGGTGGACTGAACCTATATGTATCAGTGGCAGCCAAAGCTCTTTCGGCAGCTGCCCGACCACCTGACTCAATCCATGGCCAACAGCACCAAGATGACCATGCGTTTCCTCCCCTCCCGCCCCCAGACACACCAGGTCGGGCGGTGCACAGCTCCTGCTGTGCTTAATATCAGGTTTCTGTCACCTCACAAGAGGCCCGCAGGGTCCACGTAACTTCTAGACATAACCACATGTAATTTGAAAAGAACTGACTATCCCCCCTTTCTGCCCTGAGTTCTCTAGAAACAACAGAGATCTTGTTCTAGAAGCTTCTCGTTTATTTCCTTCCCTCTTTCAAGTGGCCTTAACAAGAGATGGGCTCACTGGGTGACCAAGATCAGTGATGTACTCCTAAGTGGGGGAGGACAGTTTAAGAGCCAGGGAGAGGGGCCATTCACTGGGACACTAGCGGCTGTCTCCACATACTTGACACATGACCTCACAAGCTCCAACAGAGGTTTTTGCAGTCATGGGTCTTTTAGAACCAATCTTGGTTGTCTGACTGAAGACAGACAGGGTGGGGGAATGAGTAGATAATAGGTAGGAAGCATGGGAACCACAGAGTTAAGGACCAAGCGATTCATAACCCCCATTAACTCTCACAAGGGTCTCATGAGTGAGGTACTGTGACTGCCCCCATTCACAGGTGAGGGATGCAGCCCATGTTATCAGTCACATCTTTTGTGGCCATGACAAAATACCAAACAAAAGCAACCTAAGGAAGGAAGAGTTGGGTTTGGCTCACAAGTAGAGCGGGTGCAGTCTATCCATGTGGGAACACTGTGGCAGCAGGACCACGCAGCGGCAGGTGGCTTGGCGTCCAGTCAGGAAGAAGAGAGCAATGAATGCTGGCACTCAGCTTGCTTCCTCCTCTCTTTTGAGTAAGGGACTCCACCTCATAGAATGGCACCACCCATATTTAGGGTGGGACGTCCCTCTTCAGTTAACCCAGTCCAAGAAATCACTTAGAGGTTCATTTCCATGGCAACCTTGTCACCTTGACAATTGAGATTAACCATCACAAGTCCCAAACTAAGCCCAAGGGCCAATGTGAAAGAAGTGTGGTTCAGGGGAGAAGCAACTTTGAGTAAGACGCTGGGGAGAAGCTGGGGGTTGAGGGAACAAGTTTAGGTTGTCCTTTCATTGCCTCCCAAGAACTTAATCAGATCTAATTCACAGGACCTCACAGTGGCCCTATGGCCACTGTATCAGGCTAATTATCGGCCCTAGGAACCCGACCTGTTCATTGCATGTAGCATATATGTCCTCCACCTTCTAGACACAGGAGCATGGCTGTCACTGCCCCCACCCACAATGGTCACCAAGACTGTCTGCAAACATTTACAGATACGGTCTGCTGAGCGTCATCGGCCTGGTACAGCAGATCCAGGTGTGTTGGACCTGTGGGGTCCACACAGCTGAAGTCTGTGAGGAATGCAAATTCACGCTCAGTTCCATCAAGTATGGCCTCGCAATTTGCCTTCACCCGGTGACTCCCAACCTGCCTAACGCTGCGACCCTTTAATACAGCTCCTCAGATTGTGGTGACCCCAACCATAAAATTATTTTTGTTGCTACTTCGTAACTGTAATTTTGCTATTGTTGTGAATCATAACGTAAACATCTGTGTTTTCTGATGACTTTGGCAACCCCTGTGAAAGGGTCATTCAACCCCTAAAAGGGGTCGAGACCCGCAAGTTGAGAACCACTGGCTTTATCCAGTCTAGAGCTACACTTGACAAGCCTTGAACTTCCAATAGCCTCGCCTCCACCTCCCAAGTTCTGTGACTAAGGGCAGCACCACTGTGGCCATGTGGTGTGAGGACTGAGCCCAGAGCTATTGTACGTGCTAGACAAATACTCTAACCAACTAAGCCACATCCCTGCCCCCTCCATAGACCGTGACATAGGAGACATTTTCCACCCAAGCTCTCAGCCTAGCTGCTCTTCATTATCTCCTCCCTATCTTACACGAACCCCCGTGGGTCCTGCCCCAGACCTATCAGAATCCAGGCCCAGGTTTCCGTAGGAGCCCCACAGGTGACTCTAACGGGAGTCCAGGCCTCCCATCACTGACGCAGTTGAAATGCATTAGCTTGGTTCAAATCTCAGGAAAACTCAAACCGCTACCCTTTGTATGAGTCAAGTAGGGAAGCCTGTGGCCAGAAGTGCCCTAAAGGAGGATGGTGGTGTGTGTCAGCACTGCCTCTGATGGACCGCTGCTGGGTGTGACAGTCCCTCTGCACCCCTGCTTCAGCCTGCCAGTCTAGCTCCAGCTCGCCTAAAAGACACCTAGCCCCGAGGCTAAGAAAGTGATACCTGTGTCTGAGGCCGGTCAGTTCTCACCTGGCTCAGCTCCTGGCATCAGGAAGGGAAGTGCAGGGCTATTAAATCCTTGGCAGGCTAAGTGCTGTGGAGTGATTGTATCGGAATAAGGAATGCATTATAGGAAGTGATAGTTTTCCATTCTGCATTTCAGCATTCGGTAATTGGGAGAGTTAGTTCATTCTCTCTGTGGGGCTGTGTGCCCTCTGAGACCTGCTTCCCAGGGCTCTTTTCTGGAATGTAGCATATACACATCTCACTCGGAAGGTCTCCGGAAGCCCACCTTGGGTTGGACATATCGATGGGCAAGCTCTTGGAGTAAAAGGTGCTGGCTCTCGAGGGATACAGCTGTGTCACCTCAACAGGTCACAGCCTCATCCGTCCACTGTGCATTAAATGCGGGCAGTAATGGAGATGGCCGTAAGTTCTGCTGTGTAGGGGATTTTGATTCTAAAAAGCACTTTACTGATTGCACAAGCAGTATTTGATCTGATCCTTTAAATCAAAATAAATTTAACTCTAGGCCCTGACCCTGGAGGCCTGGGTTGAGAAGGCAGTTGCTTCTAAGGAGCCAGCTGTGAGCTTCCAGAAACTTCTGAGAACAGGGGCTTTGTACCTTATCTGGAAAATGAGGTGTTTCATGTGTGGGGGACTTGCTTGTGGCCTGTGACGTCCCTAAGGGCTATGACTCTGGGGCTCACGTAAAACTTGGGATAGGACTTTTGACTGGTGCTCCAAGCTCAGAGGCAGCTTTGAACTTTCTATCCTCCTGCCTCAGCCTCCCAAGCAGCTGAGATTTCAGGCTCTTTGCTATTGTACCCAAGGAAATCAAGGCAGCAAATGATCAAGTCCCTTAGACCAGGCCACGAAGCTCATGAATCAGAGTGAGGTGTCCAGTTTCCTCCATGGCATTTCCTCTCCTCTGGGTTCCTGAATTCTGTCAAACACCTCCTAGTGGGCTCTCACCCGGAATTCCACCCGTTCAGCGAGGGTTCGGACAAGCCAGCCCTATCTTCGTATCTCAGCACCTCTCTTACACCCTAGGTACTCCTTTCTTTAAGCCCTTAGACCCCTCACCTCCCCAGCCTCACCTCACTGCCCTCCCCTGGTCCATGCCCACTGGCCACACTGGCTGTCTCAATTACTGTTCTATTGCTCAGAGACACTGTGACCAAGGCAACTGTTCAAAAAAGACAGCATTTAATTGGGGTTGGCTTACAGTTCAGAGGTGTAGTCCATTATCATCATGGAAGGGGCATGGTGGCAGGCAGACATGGTGCTGGAGAAGTAGCTGAGAGTTCTACATCCTGCTCCTCAGGCAGCAGGGAGAGAGAGCCTGGGCTTGACAGGGGCTTTTGAGACATCACAGTACCCCTAGTGGCACACTTCCTCCACTAAACCTACATCTTCTAATCCTAATCCTATCAGAGTTCTAGTCCCTGGTGCCTAGGCATTCAAATATATAAGCCTATGGGGGGGTGTATTCTTTATTTTATTTCTTTTTTAAAATTTATTTATTTATATACAATATTCTGTCTGCATGTATGCCAGAAAGCCAGAAGAGGGCACCAGATCTCATTTCAGATGAACGGGAACAACCATGTGGGTGCTGGGACTTGAACTCAGGACCTCTGAAAGAGTAGGCAGCACTTTTAACCTTTGAGCCATCTCTCCAGCCTTGGGGAGGGCGGGCGGTATTCTTATTCAACCATCACACTGGCCTTCTTTCAACTCTTCATATATAGTGACAGCTTTACTCTGGAGACACTTTGGTTAAAATTTAGAATCCTCTCTAGGGAGACATGTGAGTCCTGAGCCAGGAGCCTGGTGCATGCATGGCAGGCTGGATTTCAGCTTCCTGTCACACCCTTGTTTTACGTGCAGTGCACAAACTACTTGGCTTTAAATCGGCCACAGGAGCATTGCCCACACCGACGCTGCTGCTTCGCTTGGCCAGGTTCTGGTCCCTGAGTTAGCTCATCTCGACTGTGTCTCGACTTGGCACACCTGGGAAAAGGGTGCCTCGGTAAGGGAGTCCCTTAACTTGACATGGGGCATGTTTACGGGACATTTTCTTGATGATTAATTATAAACTATCTTGATGTAGGAGGCCCACTATGGGCAGTACCATCCTTGGGGAGCTGGGCCTGGCCTGTGTAAGAAACATAGTTGAACAAGGGCAGGGGAACAAGCTGTAAGCAGGGATGCACTACGATCTCTGCTCCAGTTTCTGCCTCTAGGTCCCTGCCTTGAGTTCCTGCTCTGGCTTCCCTCAACCATGAACTGTAATCTGTAAGACACAAACCCTTTCCTCCCCGAGTAGGTTTTGGTCAGTGTTGTATCACGGCAGCAAGAATAAATGAGAACAACCTTGTGTCAGCCTGCGTTCAAGTCACCTAACCAAGAAATCTTTCCTGAGCCTAAATCCTGAATGGAAGCCTTTGTTTTAACCACATTTATAATAATTGTCATTTCTATGGTTTATAATAATTGTTTATAATGATTTGTTCTCTCCCTTCCTGTGATGGCGCCTCATCTCAAATATCAATAGTCCTATTGGTGGGTATTTGATTGACATCTGCTTCCCCTGCCCCAGAAACTCAGGGAGCTTGAACCCTGTAAAGGTGTTGTGCATGTGTCCTTCGTGGGTTCCCTAAGCACGCAGTAACTACTCACTGAAGGAACGCATCCATGGAGTTAACTAACCCGGCTACCACGTGGTCGACCCCCAGCCTGCGGGGTGTCAGTGCTCCACAGATGAAAGGGGTCTGATGAGAACTTAGGGGGGGTCCCTAGGATCCTGGTCACATGGCCATCCCACAGTCTGTCTGCATTGGGAGGCCAAGTTTCCAGCAGGGGGCCTTAAGCCAAGAGGAGACCGGTGCTCTCAGCTTGCTAAGAATCGCTTTCAATTTAATTTACATAATTGATGCATTTTTCTATATTAGTCAAAGATTAAATACAAACATACACAGCAAGCTTTTTCCTCTGCTTGTCAACAGCTCTGAAAGCTGCAGTCGTCCATGCTGAGGGGCCACTGGCTCAGCTCCTGGGTCCTGTCTTCTGTGGAAGGGAGGGTAGCATGGGAGTCACAGAAAAGCAGCCCCTGATGGGCACTGGTCAGCCGGTTCTCACTAGCTGAGAGTCCCGTCCTGAGACGACAAGCAGTACTGAGGGCTGAGGAACCTTGTGAGCTAGATTCCCAGCTTCCACTACTTATTACACATATGGGCTGGGCCAAGCTCCTTCATTGCCCCTTGCCTCAGTTTCCCCATTTGTAAACTACGAGAACACCTCTCCAGGAAGGCTGGCCATTCGCCATCCACAGTAGGCGTTCAGCAAGGAGATGTTAGCTCTCAGGCATCACGTTAACTAGCCTATGGGGTCCCGGGTCCCAGCCTGGCAGGATCTTCCCAGTTGGTCACTTAGGAGCAGGACCACCCACCCGCCTCTAACCCGAAGTGCAAAGATATGAGTGGCGGTCAAGTAGGGGCCTGCTAAGTTCAGAGCTGGGCTACACACTGAGGGGGCTGTGAGTACTCTGTGCGGAGAGCCTCCTTACCATGCACAAACACATGCATCTCTCTCTCCTGAAACTTGACAGCTTGGCAGACACGGTGGTAACTTTATCTCCTTTCTATGGTCCCCTGATACAATGCACACTACTGTCCACACCAGTGACATAAAATAAATGCCTTATATAAAAACAAATGCACCAAGAGGTCCAGGGCCCTCAGAAAGGACAAAGGTGGCTTCGTAGAAGCCAGCACCTTTGGCAATATGAAGTAGACATGACTGCCTCCCACCAGCGCCCCTCCAGGTGAGTGAGCTCTGCCTCGAGGGTGCACGTGGGGCACAATGAAATAACCATGCCTAAGGAAATAAGGGCGATTGTGCCATCCCTAGCACGTACCCTGCCACAGACATTTTCAGTCTGGATAGGAGCTGCCTCTCTTCTTTCCCAGTCCCTTGATCATGACACATGCCAGACACACGTGCAGACGCTTCGAGATGAATATTTACTTATTTATTCACCTATGTGTTTACTTTTGGCACTGGGGGTTGAAGCCTTATGCCCACTAAGCACAAGCTTTCCCCGAGTTCTGCACCCAGTCCAGGATGAATATTCTTACCGTGTAAAGTTTCACGTCTGGGAGAAGAAACAGCAGGTTTCTTTTGAGCCCTGGGGGATGCTGGGAGACTGATACCGACAGCAGGCTCTGTCTTGTTTTTCAGGTTATGGAGACATGTACCCCATCACCAGGCTCGGCAAGCTCCTGTGCATGCTCTATGCTCTCTTTGGGATCCCTTTGATGTTCCTGGTCCTCACAGACATCGGAGACATCCTAGCCACGGTCTTATCCAGGGCTTACAGTCGGTTCCAGGCTCTCCTTTGCCTCCCCCATGCTCCCTCCCAGTGGTGCTCCGGCCTGCTCTGCGGGAGGCAGCCGGACGGCAAACCCGCGGAGGAAACCATTCCTCAGATTGTCATTAGTGCTGGTGCGGATGAGTTCCTAGACCCCCAGCCACACAGGGAGCCTGCATCTCCAAGCTGCAACGTGGAGGTGTTTGAGAGACTGGTCGCGCGAGACAATCAGGACAAGCTACGACTACCCACGCATCCCGTAGAGAGGAGCAGCTCATGCCCCGAGCTGGCGCTGGGGCGACTGTCCTGTTCTATCCTTAGCAACCTGGATGAAGTGGGCCAGCAGGTGGAGAGGCTGGACATCCCTCTCCCCGTTATCGCCCTGGTCATATTCGCCTACATCTCCTGTGCAGCTGCCATCCTCCCCTTCTGGGAGACGGAGCTGGGATTCGAGGACGCTTTCTACTTCTGCTTCGTCACACTGACCACCATTGGGTTCGGGGACATCAAGCTCGATCACCCCCACTTCTTCCTCTTCTTCTCCATTTATATCATCGTCGGCATGGAGATCGTGTTCATCGCCTTCAAATTAATGCAGAACAGGCTCCTACGTGCCTACAAAACTCTCATGCTGTTTTTTGCGAAAGGGAAGTTTCACTTTCTGCAAAAGTGAGGATGCCTGTAGCTCTGAAGCTACAGACACAGGCCTTGTAGGCTCCCTCACCTTGTTTTTGATACTCTAGTCAAAACACCATAACCTGCCATCTGAGGTCCCGGGGCTTAGGAAACAAAGCCTGTGTGAGGGCTGAGTTCAATGTTGAGATCCTTCAGAAGCCAGTACATAGGACACTGGTACACTGGAGTGGAGGCCCTCTCCATTTTCCCTGTCTGTCTGGACCTTGGAAAGGTGCCATTTTAAGCATATAAAACAACCTGATGATGTCACCGCTTTCTTGTGACAGGAAGAAAAAAATAGACCTCTGTTCTTGGCATTTGTACTTCGCAGGAAGTTAAAATCTTCCCAATTGGCGCCAGCCTCCCCTGAACAGCCAACGTGTATACGAGTACCCTGCTTCCCTGAATGAGTGCATGGATGCACTAGGCACCCGCCCAGCCTGGGTTGCTGGCATCAAGGGGAGTTGTCACCTGAGAGAAGTCTTCGTGGCCAGATTCTAGCAGTACACTTGTCTAACCCCTTAACTCGTGGATGATGCCACTTGAGAGAACTACATGGTGACAGTGTTGTACCCTGCCGGAATGGATTGTCACCCACTGGGTGGAGACACTCCAGAGCTGCCCTGGAGTGGCTGACATGGAGCAGGTGCCCCACCCACATGTCCTGGCAAGTTACTTCCTTTATAGTCTGTCTTTGGCCAGTACGGTGTGCGCATGTCTAGAAATGTCAGAGGGAGCATCCTTCATCCATGGACAGTGGGGTGGACAGCTGGCACCGGGCTGCCTCCCCTTCCCATGTGAGAGCCCTGGACTCTGCTGTACGCCTTCCCGCCCCCTTCCCAGTGGGCTAGTGATCAGGTGATCATTAGCACATCCTGAAATGCCCCCCACAGGATCCCTTTCTTGTCACCCATCCCTCCATCAGCCTCTCTGGGGGTCTCTTCCATATCCCAACTCACATCTGTCTCCAAGTAGCTTCTGAGGACCAAGAAGAGGACAGTACGGATGGCACAGGACTGGCTGGGAGATTGAGAGAGGCACAAGTTCTAGTTTCTTTATGTGAAGGTTGATGGAAATGCACTAAGACTGCATCTCCAAGTCCTGCAATGAGTCCCTGAGCCAGGGTGCCTGGTGCAACAGGGAGGAACCAAGGCACTGGGCTTGAAGGGCTCATGTTCTGTCTTAGATTCTAGCCGCTTCTCAGGAGGGTTAGGGTCTCTCTGGATCTTTCCCCTTCTCCCCACGAGAATTAAATCCTTAACTCCTCTAGTCCGTGAAGATCTACCTCAGGCCATGGAATTGACCATGCGTGAGCAGAACCAGGGGAAACATGGGAAACACCGGGGTGAACTCTCAGGCCAGCACTTGGGGGTTTGTGGTCTGATGTGCCCCAAGCTTCACTAGTGCAGGTGAGGTGTGGCAAAGCACCTCACATCCAAATTCACTGAAGACTGCACCCCGTTGAGGACATATGATGGGGTGGAGGGTGCCCAGAAGTTCTACAGATATCCACGGGACACTGGCTACTTACCTGGATCAGGGCATGAAAAGATGAACCAAGGGAAAACTCAGAACAGAAGTAACTTCATGAGAGGTGGTACAACTCCTCAATTACCCCCTCCCTCCCTCCCTCCCTCCCTCCCTTCCTCCCTCCCTTCCTTCCTCCCTCCCTCCTTCCTCCTTCCCTCTGTACCTCCTTCCCCCCTCTCTTAATCTGTCATCTATATCTGTCTGTCTAATCTCTGCGTGTGCACGTGCCCAGGTGTGTGGAGAGCATGTAACAGAGGACCATTGTGGAGTTGCTTCTGTCCTTCTACTATGTGTGTTCTGGGGATCAAACTCAGATCGTCAAGCTTGGTGGTCATCACTTTATCCCACTGAGCCATCTTATCAGCCCTCTTTTTTTTTTTTTTTTTTGAGATAGGGTATCATCAAGTCCATGGCTTCTCCCTGACTCCACCCTTCTTCCTCCCAGCACTCAGTTTAGTTTTTTCTGCCTAGCTAAGTTCTGCCCTGTTATGGGTCCAAAGTAGTTTCTTTTTTAAAAAAAACTATTATTTATTTATTATGTATACAATAGTCTGTCTGTGTGTATGTCTGCAGGCCAGAAGAGGGCACCAGACCTCATTACAGATGGTTGTGAGCCACCATGTGGTTGCCGGGAATTGAACTCAGGACCTTTGGAAGAGCAGGCAATGCTCTTAACCACTGAGCCATCTCTCCAGCCCCCAAAGCAGTTTCTTTATTCATTATGGTAATCACAGCATACAGAGGGGACTCCCACATCAGCATGGAAAGACTATTTTGGGCTCATGATTTCCGAGGGCTTAGTGGTCTCTTGGCTGCATGTTTTCTGGGACTGTGATGAGGCAGAAGAATGTGACAGAAAGGAAGAGGGGGCCTGAGTGGGGGGAGGGAGAGGAGGAAAAGAAGAGAAGGAGGAGCTGGGGATAAGATACACCCTTCAAAGGCCTGCCTCTTGGTGACCCACTTCCCACCATGCCTTATCTCCTACTAGCACACTTGCCTAGGAACTCATCAATGGGTTGACTCATTGATGAGGTTACAGCCTTTAGGATCCAATAGCCTCTGTGTACTGCTACCAGCTGGGGATCCAGGCTTCAACTCATGGCTCTGGGAAGACAGTTCATCTGCATTCCACAACAGCCTCTGGTAGCACTTCCCAACAGATGGAATGACCGAATCACACATTCATTTTTCATGGCTCCGGAGGCTCGATGTCTCCAAACAGAATGACAAGATTCTTAGATTCTGTATAGACATCCTGGCAAATGGACACACAGAGAGATCTTGTGTGGCTTTCTTTTCTCATAAGGGCATTCATTGATCCCATCCTGAGTGTTCCACCCGTGTGACCTCACCTAATCTGAACAGCCTCCTCCACTGGAAGTTTCCAAACATGACTCTGGGTGACACGCTCGAGCTCAGGGGCCACCGGTCTGGGCAGGGGAGTTTTCAAACTGCTCTGATTGGTGCAATTTGCCGCCAGGCTCTCGGCTTCAAGTGCCCCTTTCCTGTGGGATGGGTGAAGACTCGCTCTCTAGGCCCAGTTCCTGTAGCTTCCTTGGTGTGCCCAAATTACCAGAAGTGGTCATTCTGTCTTCTCTGCATCCCCACTGAATCCCATCTCCAGCCTATAATGAGGTTCTAGTTCTTCGTCCTCTGTCTAAACCTGGAGCCCCCCAGAAACACCACGGTGTCCTTTGCACAGTCTGCCACATGCAGAGCTCAGTACACCCCATCAGGGTGATCTGTGGTAGCTGTGGGGAGGGGGTCTCAATCTACCTATAACCTCCTGGGCCCTGGGGTGGAGGGGCACCTGCTGTGCTCCCACCCAGGGGTACAGGAAAACCCCACTGCCCTGTCACTGTTCACCTCTGACCTCCCTGTCCCAGGACCAAAGGCCAGAGTGTCACCCTCGTGCAGAGGCTGTGACATCACCCTGCCCAGTGGTCCAGCACTCTGACATTGGCCATGTTTAATCCAAGGATTAAAGTTTGGGTGAGTTCAGAGGTGGGTTCAAATGCCACAGCCAGTGAGGTAGGGTGAGGATTGGATGGGGGTAACTCGGAAGATCCAGTCCCCGGAGTCCCCGGAGGCTGCAGAGCTGGCTTGACCAAGGCTGCTTTCCTGCTTGCTAAGGTGGGAGTTACTGGGGGGAATCTTCTTGCCAGACCTAGGGGAGGCCAGACTAGGAGTTGAATGCGAGTCCTCAAATGGCCACCAGGTGGCGAGCCAGACCGCTCCGACCTTGCGCTCCAGAGCCAGCAGGTGGCGTGTTCGCCTTTTTCTGCCTTTTGGCAACTCCAAGCTTCTGGTGGGAGTGACCCTTGACGGAGAGCAGCCTCTGAGTCTTGGCTTCCGCTGTGGCTTCCTTTTCAACTCTTTTTGAAATTTTTATTTAATTTTATTTCTTTTAAAACGATCGTATTTTACATACATACCAATCCCAGTTCCTTCTCTCTTCCCTTCTCCCGTCCTGCCTCCCCCCACCACACCTTTCCCCACCCCACCTCCCCATCCACTCCTCAGAGAGAGTGAGGCCTCCCACGGGGAGTCAAGGAAGTCAATCACTCAGGTTCAAGGCCGTCCCCACTGTATCTAGGCTGAGCAAGGTATCCCTCCATAGGGAATAAGGTCCAAAATACCAGTGAGTGACAGCTGTGTGGCTTGGGTGGTTTGTGGGGCCACTAGCAGGGGAACCAGTATGTATCCCTAGTGCATGAACTCATCTTCAACTCTTGCAGTCAACTGAGTTCCCGGGAATGGGGAAGAGGCTCTCATTTCCAGTACGGAGTCACTTCCATTCCATGCAGTGCTGACTGCAAGTCCTTGGTTGTCCTGTAACTGTTCAAAAAGAACTCCCCTCTTGGCTCCTGGGGGCCTGGAGCGCCAGGGGGTGGGTTGGGGGGCGTGGCTGGTCCTGGTAGCACTCTTTCATGGTCTTACTAGGGAACAAAAGGAGATTGCCAGGTATGAGTCTGGATTTAATAATGGCTCCATGGCTGCCAGAGTTCTCCCAGGCCTCAATCTCCACAACCTGGGCAGCTCAGCTAACCAGGGTGAGGTGCCTTTAGCCGCTAGAGCCTGAACACCCTTGTAGCTCCCCACTTACTTGACTCTGTAACATTGGCTTTGCCTGCCACAGTTTCCTCTCTGCGTTACACTGGGCCCTTCAAGCCTATACCCCGGAACCTCTGCTCCCTAGTCCACCCTCATAGCATGGGATTTCCACTGGCATTCTGGGCTCCACCCTCAGCGCCCCCAACATTCCTCTCATCTCCCACTCGAGTGCAGCTCCAGCCTGCCGGCAGCCTATGCTGTGCCCCTTGGCTCTCTGCTTCCAGAGAGCCGTGTGTGCCCCCAGTGTGGGGCCCTGGCTTCGGTTTCACTCCTCAAAGTCCCAAGCAGCTGGTTCGAAGTACAGCTGGCATCTGTTCATTTCAAAAGCTCTGGGTTAGTCTGATGGCATTCACTTACTTGGGACCCAGGGCTCAGAGCTCATTTGAGTGCAGTGTGCCAGGCCCTGAAATACAGACCTAAAGGAGTGAGCTAGGGATGTTCTTGTGCTTGTCCAGGTGAATGACACAGCCTTTCATGGAAGTGGCAGAAACTCCTCTTTCCCTGAGGAGGCAGAACCCTGGAGATATGTGCCATGATTTTGGAGAGATACAAGATCCACTGTGACCCCTGTGTCTCCAGTCGGCTTTCTGGGACCTGGCATTCAACCAGGCAGGCAGCAGGCACACTGAGGGTGGGATGGTCTGAATAGCTTGGTTATTATGGTAATGGATGCTCACCTCTAGTCAATGAGAACTTGGAAGCTGATTTGAGCTCAGGACAACAAAGAACAGCTGTTTTGGGTGCAAATTATGGCTCCTTCTCATCGTCCTCTCACCGCCCCACTTTGAGTCTTGCAATTTAGATCACAAAATAAAACCCTTTTAAGGGCTATAAATTCAAGACATTGGCCACTAAGGAGTCTCTCTGAGGTTTAAACCAAGGTTGGTTTCTTCAAAAAGTATTTGTAGAAAAACACAGAGGAAAGAGTGAAGGAAATAGAACCCTTAGTATGTCACTGAGCCAACACAGATTTATTAAATAGTTATTACATGCTAGGACAACTGAGGAATTACCATCAGGACTGTCTCTGTCTGCGTTCCTCAGGGTGCTGGCACAAAGCTATAGTATTGGCACTCAGACACCCCAGTCTCAAAGGCAAGCGGTCATCACAGGATGCCCACTGGAGGTGATGACAGAGCTGGAAAGACAGAGCCATTATCTTCTAGCCAGCTGATTGCTGGCTTTCTGAGTCAGGCAGGCACGACCCTTGGCTCATGGTGGTCCTCTGTCCAAGGCCACCAACCAGCCCTATAACACTTAAAGCTGTTCCCCTCCCTGTCCTCACACAAGGGGCAGTGGGCATCAGTGTCCCAAACCCCACTCTCTGTTGCTCTCTAAGAACCAGACAACTCTGTGGACTTGAATGTCGGACTTCCCTAGCCCCAATTCTAATTGGACCTTGTGGCCAGGCCAGAGGTCTTCAGGGCAGTGTGACCAATCCACTACTCACTACTGTGCCCTTCAAAGCTGGCACAATGCCTAGCACATAGTATGTGCTTAGTAAATGCTAATTAGACATCCCAAGATAGGTCTCAGTTATGAGCCTGGTCATGGCACACAGAAAGGTCTCTTAGGACTAGGTGCATCTCCGTGACTGGGCTGAAAGTTGAGCCAGGGTTGGAGTAGGAAGGACCCGCTCTATGTCTGGGGAGAGACCTGGGTGAGGACACCTTTGAGGGAAGAGCTTTCAGAACAGATTTGTTCAGGGGCAAACTTTCTCCTAAGTCCCAGTAGCAGTGGCTCTCAGCCTTTCTAATGCTGTGACCCTTTAATACCGTTCCTGATGTAGTGGTGGACCCCCCCACACACCACAAAGCTGTTTTCATTGCTACTCCATAACTGTAAGTTTGCTACTGTTATAAATTTTAACAGAAATACCTGTGTTTTCCTGCTGGTCTTAGGCAACCCCTGCGAAAGGTTTGTTCGACCCCTGCAGGCTGAGAAACACTGCTCTAGAACCATCAAGGCTGAGTTGAGCCGGTCTCTGAAGCCACGGGGAGCTGACCAGGAGGTAGCCACAGCCGGAGGTCCCAGACCTCCCTGAACATGTGCGTCTGTGGCTGGGTCACAACTCTGGTTTATTTCATTGTCTTGAGACCGTCTCCTGTAGCCCAGGTGGGTCTAGAGCTGGCTAAGCCTGGGGATGACACTGAAGAATCCTGGTTCCCCAGCTTTATCTCTGAAGTGGCTGAGATTACAGGCCTATCTGCTTCTACCTGTTGGGAGCTATAGATCCCTGGCCCCTTGACTTTCTTTGTCTGCAGCTGCTCTGAGCCCGAGACCTCGCCTGCAGCTGCTTCAGCATGAGACCCTGATGGCAGGCTGATGAGTCTGCAGCTGAAAGATCCCGAGAGCTGGGTATGGCTAAGGATTTCTATATAAGCTGCCCCTGAGCACAATAAAGTGGCATTGGCACTCTTGTCAAGAGCGATCCATGTCTCCATCTCTGTCTCTCTCTTTGCGTGTGTGTGTGTGTGTGTGTGTGTGTGTGTGTGTGTGTCTGTCTGTCTGTCTGTCTGTCTGTCTCTGTGTTTGTCTAGGTGTTTTTAAGTCTCAGCTTAGTTCCCGGCTCATGCATCCGGTCCTATAGTGACATGGGAGCTACAGGACCGTTTCGGGGTTTTATATCTACCAACCCAATCTTGGAGGGTACTGCGGCTTGAACCACGGCCTCTATCATGGTCTCCCATTGAGCTACGTTCCTGGGACAGTCTGAGCCATCACCTCCTTCTCAGAGGACAGAACCCTGAATCTCAAGGGATGAAGAGAGGTGACTATCTACAGGTCTTGTAGCTAATAGACAGGAGTGAGCACTTTGGCCCATCCCTCCCCAGGCCATGCCAACTATAGTGCCAGGATTCTGGGAACCAGGATTTTGGAATGGGCTCTATCCACCATGAAAGCCTGTGCTCTTTGATGCAGCAATACCATTCCTAGATGTTCACTAATGCTTGATTCTTGGACAGCACAGGTGTGGTCATAGGGACACAGGGCATGGTCACAGGGCTAGCTCCTGCAGCATTATCTACAAGAGCTAGATAATGGAAATGCTTGTCAAGAGAACAAAGAGAGTTAATGAGACTAATACATTGCTTCAAATCACCTAACATAAAATCAAAATCTTAATATTGCATGATATGTATATATAAGCAGAGACTGCTCTTTCATTCCCAGCTGCCCAGACCCAAATAATCACACAGAAACTATATTAATTACAACATTGCTTGGCCTATTAGCTCAGGCTTCTTATCAAGTAGCTCTCACATCATAAATTAACCCATTTTTATTAATTTATGTATCACCATGAGGCTGTGGCCTACCAGGTAGATTCCAGGGCATCTGTGACTTTTGGTAGCTACCTGGCATCTCCCGGACTTTGCCTTCTCTCTCTCTCTCTCTCTCTCTCTCTCTCTCTCTCTCTCTCTCTCTCTTCCAGCCTGGCTATGTTCAGCCCTGCCATAGGCTGAAACAGTGTATTCATTATCCAATAAAAACAACACATATACAGAAGGGCGTCCCACATCATGTATGTGTGTGCATAGTTGTATGTGTGTATGAGTGTAGGGGCCACATGCAGGTGGAGGCCAGGGAACAAGTTCAGGAGACAGTTTTCTTCTTCTACTGTGTGTTCTGGGGAACTGAAGTTGGGTTTTTAGCCTTGTATAGCAACACTTTTGCCCACTGGGTCATTTTGCTGGTTCAAACAATTTTAATTGATTAATTTTGTGGTTCTTAGGATAGAAGCCAGGTCCTTATGAAGTTAAAGCAAATGTTCTACCACTGAGGCATGCCCCCTGGCCAGTCCCATGAAAGTAAAACAGTTACAGTCAATACCTATCGTTTTTGTAGTGAAAAAAGCAAACAAAAAATAAATATTTAATTATTGCTATTACCAAAATTCAACTCCATGAGCACAAGACAGAAGTGACTATAATGGGGGGATGCCCTCAGGGTCCTAGGAGGCTTCTGCTGGAAGTTGTACCTTGAACTGGGGAGGGGTCACACTGGCTGTCAGCACAACTACTCTTCGTTTGGTGAAGATGTGTTGGCTGTCTTCTGTATGTACAATCTATCTCAATGGGGAAATATGAAAATATGTATAAATATGTTGCAGACAAACCTTTAAAGTGACAGTTGGGAAGTGGTAATCTTTATCTTCCCAGCTTTCTTATGAATTCACTGCTCAGTTCCTCCTAATGAGTAGCTAGCTATGGGCACCCTACAAGCTGGAGGCGTTCATCCAGCCCTCACCAGCCTGTGTTTCCTAGTGGCCTGTGAGTCTTTTGAATGAAGTGGTTAGATACACTGCAAGTGGGTCATTTGTGGTGTGCTGTTTCGTGAGATTTGGGTTCACTCTGGTTTCCTGTCTCTAGTGTCCCCTGTAGGTGGCCATCATGGGCTGGAAGGGTCCGCCCACACAGATGGCTGGGAAGCTCCCAGGCTGCCCCACTGTGGTTTGGAAGTTTCTTGTCTGATGTGCAGACGCCGTCAGGGATTATCAAGTGATCCCTCATTCTGACATGCCTTCTCTCAGCTAAGAGAGGCTTTTGCTGAGAGCCTGGGGTCAGAGGAGATCTTGGTTTTCCTGCCTCTTTAGTTCTGCGCTTCTGTGAGGATCTAGAGCTGTGGAATCCAGACACTCAAGATGAAGCCAGGGATAGCGCATATCTGTAGTTCTAGTGTTGAGAGGCAGAAGCAAGTGGATCGTCAGGAGTTCAAGGCCCGAGAGGGCTACAAATCAAGAGCCAGGCCAGCCTAGGCTATGTGCGGAGTATAGGTCAGTTAGCGTCACGTAGCAAGATCCTGTCTTGAGACAAAAAAAAGTAGAAGAAGAACAGGAAGCCAGCCTGTTTGTAACAGAGTCTCGGGCCACATATGTGAGGAGGATGACCTGGAATGACCCCCCAAATGTCCCAGCAAATGAGAGTCGTGCTCATGAGTGTGTGTACGTGTGCCTGCATGGCCCTGCTGTCCTCAAACAATAGACAACAGTCAATACAAATCCAATTGGACATAATGACCAGCTTTCTCTCCCCCTCAGAGATGGTGACAGTGATTTCTCAGATGCCTTTTAGTTACGGACAAGTTTCTGAACAACATAATTGGGTTTGGGTCATGCAGCCTGCCCTGCCGGACTATCGATCGCTTGTGACCATCTCCTGCCCTGCTGATGTCTGGGTGTGCGGTCGGAATAGCAAGTGGGTGGAGACAGCTCTGCCTATGGGTGACGTGAAGCTGAGATCCCCTTCCCCCAGAGTCTTCTGCAGGTAAGGACCACCAGCTGGTACCCGCATGCTGGCAGCTTCCTGCAGGTACCAACGGTGTCAGACTTTACCCGTTGTGAAGCCACCACGGTCTAAGAGGCAGAGTATTGGCTCTCACTGCACATGTTAGCCAGGATACAACATGCTTCCTTTCTGGGTCTACAGTTTGGGGGTCAAAAAGCGTCAAGAGACTTTATACCTTTGTCTAATGGAAGCATAATGTGAATTACAAACACAAGCCAGGTGGAACTTTCTAGAAGCCACATTTTAACCGATAAGAAAGAGCAGCGTATGTAGTTCAGTTGTAGAGCAGTTGCCTACATGGGCAAGGTTCAAGTATGAGCATTGTGGGGGAGAAACAGCAAAAGGAAGCTGGTGGCATTAGTTTTAAAAACATCTTGCTTAACTCAATGCTATCATTTAAGAAAATGAGTAATATAAAAATGATAAATTATCTTAGAGTTGTTTTGTTTACCAAGTCATTGAAGTCCAACATGTCGTTTTTATTCCCAGGGCACCTCAGGCTGCCCTCTTGCTATTTCAAGGGCTTCTCAGTCACGGGGTTAAGTTGCTCTGTTCTGGCCTGTGCAGGTGCACCACACCTGTAGACAGGCCTTCATTGTCCCAGGGTTTCACCAGCCCGTCCCATGCTGAGTCTATCTATGGATATATGTGTGGGCAGCACAGCTTGAAGTCCTGGGAGAGGCACAGCAGGTAGGAACCACTTCCTTTGCCTTCAAGGAACAAGGCTGGTCTGGTGGGGGCTGGGGAAGATAGGCAAAAGCGTTGTCCAGATGGCCCTGGAAAGTAGCGCCGGCTGCCAGATGCTTTAGTGCGGTATGCCCAGGCACGGCCATGTCATCTGGTTTGACTTTTGCAGCTGATATGGGCTCTAGAGTTAGGAATAGTATTTGTAAAGGGGAAGGGGAGAGGAAAATGACAGGAATGAGGATGGTTTCTGGGCATTAGGAGGCCAGTCTGATAGGGCTGAGGCTAGGTATTAGGCGTGGGGACATTGCAGATAACACTGAAAGCAGCTAGAAGAATTCACTTGAGGTAGTAGGGAGCCATATCAGGTTCTCAGCTGGAGTTCATGGCAGGAGAGCAGGGTTCCTGCAGAGAGTCTGTATCTCTGTCGGCTTACAGACGGCAGCTGTGCCAGAGACCAGTGGCATGGGAGGAGGTGCCCCAGGGGGAGGAAAAGGAGGAGTCATTCAACATGGCAGATGCCAGGGTGGCAGCTGTGACCCTTTGCTTTGACAAGGACACTATGAGCAGGAGGTGGCACCTAGAACTTTGCCTCAGGCAGTACTTTTCTGACAGGGCAGGAAGACATTCTTGGAAAGAGGTCCAGAGTCAGGAGGGATGGGGTAAGCAGGGCAATGCTGCCGGGCCCTGTAGAAAGGAGGCAGGCCAGCTAGTCCACTATGCAATGCTTTAGCAAACACAGTCGGCAACTCCTGGGGCCTCAGTCACTAAGTGGACTTCTGGTCGACAACAGCAGGGTAGGAGAAGTTTTCTAAGACCAAACAAAGCAGGCGGGGGTGGGGGGAGGCTGAGCAGAAGAAAGGACACTGGGGGAGTCCCAGACACAAGGAGAGGGAGCTGGAGTGGATACAGCAGCCTATGAGGGAGGAGAGCCCGTGGGGCCAGTGATCCAGTGAGTCACCCTTAAACGGCAAATGCCTTGCCTAAGTGACCAGGGAATTTGAGTCATTAGTGACATTTAGAACTCTTACTCGGTTCATGGTAGCCTCAGGCTCTGGGAAGAAAGCCATGAACAGAACACAGGAGGCCATGCCCTCACCGAGATGGGGAAGGGGGTGCAGAAAACAAACATTAGCCATTACATTAGTCATTTAGAGGCCTGCCAGCACAGCCCTGGTCACAAGCATAAAGGTCAGAGAAGACTTAATACGTGCTCATCATTTTATTTCAACTTGTCTGTGTTTTAATCTAAGACAGAAATGATAAGGGTGGATTATTTTGGCCAGGAGGAAACAAGACAGACACCACAGGAAGTCACAATGGTGCGGGAAAAGGGTCCTGGGGTGGCCAGAAGTGCAGGATGCAGGAATAGATAGAAGCCTAGGCATCAGAATATAGTAGGCAGAAGAGAACAAGAGCCTGCAAGCTGAAGGCATAGGCGGGAGGTGCAAAAGGTGACAGGGAGGCTGGCAAGCCAGAGCTCCTCATCCTGGGATGTCGGGGTTTGTAGAGACCCCCTGAAGTCATGTGACACTCCAAAGAGCTGAGTGACAGGTGGTAGATTATGACGGGACAGTGGCCGGGCCTGGAATTCTGACATTGTCCCAAATGAAGCCACTGAAAGAGTTTCGACAGTGGCATAGCTACCAGAGGTCACGATGCTCTCTCGGCTGGGTAAAGGAGATGCACCGTGGGAAGCCTGGGTAGCTGTTGCGGGTCACCCCCAGACCCTGGGGTGACTGTGACAGCTGGAGAGTGGAGGAGGGAACCAACAGCTCAAGGTTTGTTGCGTGGCTCCTTGCAGATCTCAATTCCAGCAAATATCCTCAGACAGGTTAGTGATGCCATTAAAGTCACCCAACCTGGAGACCCGAGCTGGTCGATAGTGCTGCGGCCCAAAGCGGGAGGACTCGCTGATTGGATTATTACGTTACAGCCTCTGTGACTTAATTTCATTGGCCATCAGCAAGGCATCCTTCAAGCAAATTGACATTTGCTTTGCTGGTCCCTCTTGAAGTCAGAACAATTGATTTGGTTACATTTTATGCATAAGAGTTTCCTTCCGGGTGTAAAGCATCGGGAAAGCGGAAGGATAAGAAATACAATCTTTAAAATTGTGGTCTCCGTGTTTATACTAAACACTGTTAGAGTCATAAACAAACAAAACAAAATGCCCTCTAAGCAAATGGAACCGAGAATGGCTGAGACCTTCTGGTACCTTGGAAGGAAAGTGAAGCTGGCTACTGTTTGGAGTAAACTCCTCCAAGCCAAAGACTGATGCTGTTGTTCCCATTGACACCCATGGATCTTTTGGTCAGATATCCTATGGTTGTTGAGAGCCAACTCCTGGAGCTGCTCCGCACATGCTCCGTGGAACACTAACACCTCCCCAAAATAAATAAATTATTAAGCAGTTATAAAAAAGAACGTCTCATAGAGATAGCATAATGCTGAAATCCTTTAAAAATAATTTTTATTGTACTGTTGTCTCATTATCCTAATGAGTTTTTACATAAGGTACTTTTGTACGAGGATATAATGTGGTTTTGAGCATATGCCCCCATAAGGCACCGTCCTCTTCTTTCCCATGCATTCCCCTGTCTTCAATGTCCTTTATTCTCCGAGATGGTTCGGCTTCTCCCTGGGCCCAGGGGGTTTCTGTACTCTGTGTTGTTAACTCTGCAGTCCTGGAGCAATGCTGAGGACACACGATACAATCCTAGAGCAACCAGCATGACCAGCTTGTACACCAAGGGAGTCTGATGTGTGTTCAGGAAAGCATGAGCCCAAACTTGGATCTTCAGAGCCCACGTACCGAGCTGGGCACAATGGCCCACACCTGTAATCTCCGCGTGTGCCTCTGATCAAGTTCAGTTTTATAAATTAAGCACAGTAAGATATTATCAACATTAACTCACGACAAAATAGAAACATTAAGACAAATAGTCACCATACATCATCTCAAAAGATCTCATTGCAGGTCCACGCCCTTCTTGTGGTGAAGGGAGGTTCTGCTCCAGGGACGGGGCCCCAGGCGCTTCTCTGGAGGGTATTTAAATCTACGGCGCCTCTGCTCTTGGACCCTGGGGCCATTGAGCACACGCTATGAGGCTGCCTCTGCCCATTTGATGACAGAGATGATTATTGGGTGACTGACCATCAGGTGGACAGTGTGTGTGCATAAATGTGTTAATAAAGGAATGAGTCATGCCCCTGGCAAAACGGAGTAACTTAGCCTAAGATTTTATCAAACTGCTCAAAACGGTGGGCAACTGAGAACTACAAGATGCTTATTTCTGAAATTTTCCATTGAACTTTTTCAGATCACAATTGGCCACTGATAGCTAAAACCCCACAAGGGAAGCCTTGCATTTGGAGGGGCCTCTGTATGTATTGTCATGAAAACTACAATTAGCTTAGCTCTCCGTTTCCACAGAAAATGTCTCCTTTGGTGCCTTGAACATAAAATGCCTCCTGCCCCTAGTCTCGTGTGTGGGTGAGCCTTTGGTCACTAGGTGGGTGGCTTTGTTTTTGGAGGCTATGGAACTGTTAGGAGATAGAGTTCTTCTAGTATATGCTGAGTTTCTAGGGGTGGGCTGAGGATTTATAGCTTGACCCCACTTCTTGTCTGAACTCTACTTTCTGATTTGCACACACACAAGCAAGCAGCTAGCACAAGCTCTCATTGTTTGACAAAAGGAATTTAAGGATAAAAGGATTTGGGATCTCTGTCCAGAAGATTGAAGTCTGTCATGATAGGTAAGGCAAGGTGGCAAGAACCGGAAGCATCTGTTCACATTGCACCCCTAGACAGGAAGAACAGAGAGATGAATGCTGACTTCACATGCCTTCTACTTATTCAGGCTAGGATGCCATTCCATTTGACAAGTGCCATCCATATTCAGGGGAGGTCTTCTGGTAGCAAAACATCTCTAGACATGCCCTCAAATGCTCACCCAGAGGTGTGCTTCCCCTGGGCGACTCCGAATCCAGCCAGCTTCACAACAAAGATCTGCCATCATAGCTCTGTTTTTTTGTCTACTTGGTACTGGATACTAACCACATCCCACCCCTTGCTTTCCAAGGCTCATAGGCATCTTCTAATACAAAATGCATTTGTTCTTCTGCAAGAATCTCTAAAATCTTAACAGTTCTGACATTGTTTAAAAGCCCAAACCCCAAATCTCTTCCAAAACTCAAGGAAAATTCTTAATTTGGGGCTCCTACAAATTACTGCCAAGCCTGATGACCTGAGTTCTACCTCCTGAGCCCACATGGCAAAGGAGAGAACGAGTCCCACAGATTGTCCTCAATCCTCTACTGTAGGAATTCCTGCAGCCAGTAGCCTTTAAGTTACCCGCCCACTTGGGCGTGGCCTTTTATATGTGCCCATATAAAGTATGTGTCGGGCCTCTCTTCCGGCTGTGAGATTCAGTTGTTATTCCCTGTTCAAGCAGAGGACTGTGATCTGTGAGTCTACCCCTAAATAAATAACCCTCTATTATACTCAATTCTGAGCTAACGTGGGATTTCTTTTAAGCATTCATTTTCATCTGGCGCCCCATGTGGGATTGGCCTAAGGACCTAACTGGTCCACAGCCCAGAAAGTTCCCACTTTTACCTACGAAGCGTTGTTTTCTTCTTCTTTTTTTTTTGTTTTTTTGTAAAACCTCCACTACAGTGAAGCTAACTGCTTGTGGCAACTTGGAAATTTCCCAAGCTTGCACACATACACCCCCAAATGCCAAATTCCCTGCCCTGGTGACTTGCCAAGTTCCTGGTTTGTACTCCCAGCTCCGAAGGTCTGAGCCTCTTGTTCCATATATGAAATTGATTTAATTGTTTTTAATTGGTCAAGCAAAGCATATGTCTCAGTATTTAACCAGCATCAAGGCGGGGAAACTACAGCAGCTCAGGACTGTTTGTGGCACCAGGTTACACCACTAGTCACCATGTGCAACCACGACACCTGCTGGACAATAAAGATTATTACACCTAAAGCAATATACCGGACCTCATACCAGGTAAAAATTGATAAATCAATAAACTTGAAAGTTATACTTGCAGACAATATTGCCATAGAGAACTTTAGTAACTTTTTTGCTAATACTATGTATTGTATTCTACAAGGCTTATATGGTTATTGTGATACATCCATTTATTGGATATTGGGACTCAGTTTTTTTCTTCATATTATATTCTTAAGAAAATGGTTTGATAACAGAGCCGAGAATGAGGCGCTTTTAGAAATGATACAGTCTTTACAGACTAATAATGAACAGCTAGCTGACAGGATTAATACCATCAAAAATCAAAAGTTATCTGAAAAAATTAATATTATTGAAAAGGGTAACATTAATTTGACAGACAGAATTGAATCCATGTCAAAGGATACTGAGAACTTAGCTGAAAGAACACATACTGTTAAATTTGACAATCAAGGGTTGTTACAAAGTTATGGTAGGATAGCAGATAGAGTATCTCTCCAGGATGGCAGTCTGCACACTATCCTAGTAATGTCCAAGAAAAAGGTGTTATCTTTAAAGGAAAAACTTCAGCCCTTGGAATCACATGTGCAGACTGAGGACCAGAGGCTAGGTGCCTTGATGAAATCACTAGAGATATATACAGGCCAGGAGATTCAGGCTTTACAAAAGACAGTAGTAAAAAGATTTGAAATGATTGAGGAACTTATTGGAGCTGATGAGCAGGGAAAGAAGGCACAAGGACAGGATTCAACATCGCCAGTAGCTGTCAGAGATGACTTACCCAGGGTTTTAGCTTCCTACCCTGTAATCAGCTCTGACAAAGCATCAAGTTCTAAAGGCCCAAAAGGAACTAAAGAAGGTAGGTGGATACCTATAGGAATGTATGATCTAAAAGAAATTAAGCAAGCAGTAGTAACTTCGGCTTGCATTCTGCATTTGTTAGGGAGATGGTAAAGACATGAGCTTCTAGCATTAAGGAAACACCACATGGCTGCTTCAGTTAGTTTCAGCAGTCCTGGATGATGGGCCTCAACTGATGTTTAAATGTTATTTCAGGGAAGAAGCTAAAATTTTAGAACAACAGGGAAAAGCAAAAGGACTTGAGACGTTCTAAAATCAAATTCTTGGTGAGGGCACTTACACTGACCCACAGGCTCAAACTCTTTTAAAAAAAATTTATTTATTATGTATACAGTATTCTGCATGCAGGCCAGAAGAGGGCACCAAATCTCATTACAGATGGTTGTGAGCCACCATGTGGTTGCTGGGACTTGAACCTTAGAAAGAGCAGCAAATGCTCTTAAATGCTGAGCCATTTCGCCAGCCCCCTCAAACTCTTTACTATGAACAAACCTTGTCCCTATGCCACAAAGCAGCCTTAAATGCTTGGGACAGAATTCAAGAACTAGGAAAACAAATTGAATCATATGCCAGGGTTAAACAGAGCCAGGGAAAACCCTTTAGTGACTTTTTTTTTTTTTACAAAGATTAACTAAGGTTGTATAAATAGGAGTAACAGACCCAAATGCTAGATGAGTACTTACTGAATCTCTGGCTTTTGAAAATGCCAACTTAGAATGCAAAAAGTTACTTGGGCCTTTAAGGTTCAATCAGCACCAATGGATGAATGGATCCTGTATACAATGAACATTGAGACATTTGACTATAATACTGAATCTTGGGAGGAGAAGCAGTTTCCAAAGGAATGAGGAGATATCAAAATGCCAAATGTTTTAATTGTGGTAGAATAGGACATCTGAGAAGGGATTATAGGCAAGGAATTCCTAGGAATAGTATCTCCTCTGGGAATGGCAAGAATAGGAGGTCTAAGCTTTCAGGTGTATGTAGAAGGTGTGGGAAAGGCCGACACTGGAACAATGAATACAGATCAACAAAATCCAGACAAAGCAACCCAATGCCACTGGGAAACTCTTTGGGGGGCCTCTTGCAGGCCCCGAAGCCAAAAGTGGTCCAGTCATTCCCAGTCACTGTGGATGACATGTTTCACCAGGAAAATTAAAAAATCCAGATCCTTTTGTAAAAGACCACACTGTTCTGGATGATGGAATAAACATGGAGGATAAATCAATAATTCCAATAGGAAATAGGAAACATATATTCTGGGAGACTTCTTTAAATGATCAAAGACCAAAGCTAAGAGTGTGTATAACTGGCATTGTGATTGTGGGTTTGACAGACATGGGTGCAGACCTGAGTCTCATTACTCCAGAATCTTGGCATTCAGATTGGCCGCTTCAAGAGGCAGATGTTCAATTTCTAGGAGCTGGAACCCTATCTCAAGTGAAACAAAGTACAAGATGGGTTGAATGCATAGGGACAGAAAGTCAGAGAGAAAGGCTGAGGCCATGTGAGGCTAATATTGCAGTGAATTTATGGGGTTGTGACCTGCTGCAGCAACGGGATACCCAGATTAACATTCCTGAAGTCCCAGAAACTCAGAACTCTGAAGGATATAATAAGGTACTATACACAAAGGTCACCAGCCATTCAGACTGAGAACACAAAGCAACTAGCAAACCTTTAGAGGTACCAATGGTTCTACCTTTAAAATGGTTAACTGAGAAACCAATATGAGTTAAGCAATGGCCTCTAGGTGAGGAAAAATTGCAGGCTTTAGAACAGCTGGTACAGGAGCAATTAGATGCTCACCATATTGAAGAATCACCCAGCCTTTGGACTTCTCCTGTATTTTTTGTTAAAAAGAAATCTGGTAAATGGAGAATGGTGACAGATCTAGAGCTGCCAACAAGGTAATTCAACCTTTGGGCCCTCTACAATCTGGAATTCTTCTGCCTTCTCTATTACCAAAAGGATGGCCTCTTATTGATTTAAAAGACTGTTTCTTCACTATACCTTTACAAGAAAAGGATACAGAAAAATTTGCCTTCTCAGTACCTACTTACAATAATTATCAGCCTACTAGGAAATACAAATGGACCGTCCTCCAACAGGGAATGCTCAATAGCCCCACCCTATGCCAATACTCTGTAAGTCAGCCATTGGAAATAATACATTAAAAATTTCCTAAATCTCTAATTTACCATTACATGGATGACATTTTGCTATCTGATTCAAACATAAATACTTTAGAAAGGATGTTTAAAAAAGCAAAGAAAGTTTTGCCAAAATGGGGATTACAAATTGCTCCTAAATAAATACAGAGAGGAGATTCTGTCAATTACCTAAGTTATAAAATAGGTTTACAGAAAATTAGAACACAAAAGGCACAAGTTAGGAAACACTGATTATGGACTCTGAATGACTTTCAAAGATTATGAAGAGACATTTCCAGTCTATGACCGGCTGTTGGGATAATACCTGATCTAGTAGTTCATTTAAGCAAAACCTTAGATAGTGACAAAGACTTAAATAGTCCCAGAGAATTAACAGCTGAAGTGGAAAGGGAATTGATTGTCATTGTAGAAAAATTACAGGAGGCACGGGTGGATCCAAATCTTAATTGCATTTTAGTCATACTGCCTTCCAGAATTTTCCTCACAGGAATTTTAATGCAAAGGGAAGATATAACCTTAGAATGGATTTTTACTACATAAACCAAGTAAAAAAATTAAAAAGTTATGTGGAAAAAGTTTCTGAATTAAGTATAAAAGGAAAATTGAGACTTTATCAACTAGCAGGTATAGACCCAGCAGAGATTATAGTGTCTTTTACTTCTGATGAAATTATAAAATTATGGGAAGACAATGAACCTTGGCAAAGAGTTTGCACTAATTTTTTTAGAAGAGATCAATAGCAATTATCCCAAAAAGTGATAGAATTAACCTTACAAAGATAGCTACTTGGATCCTTCCCCACATTGTATAGGACACACCAATAATTGGAGACTGTACATTCTATATTGATGCAAATAAATCAGGGAAGGCAGGTTACAAATCAGAAGATTTAAATAAGGTGGAACAAAGCCCTTATAATTCTGTCCAAAAGGCAGAATTATATGCTATCCTCATGGTGCTAAGGGCTTTTAAATAACCTCTTAATATAGTTAATGATTCACAATATGCAGAGAGAGTTGTTTTGAATATTGAAACTGCTGAATTTATACCAGATGTTACAGAATTGACTTCATTATTCATACAGGTTCAAGATATAATCAGGAATAGGCTCTGTCCTATATACATAACACACATCCAATCCCGTACAGGTCTGTCAGGTTCTCTAGCACAAGACAATGCAGAAACTAATCAATTATTAATTGGAAATGTGTTGAAGGTCTCAGAATTTCATAAGAAACATCATGTCAATAACAAAAGTTTAAAGAAAGAGTTTTCCATTACATGGCAACAAGCTAAGGATTATAAAGAGATGTTCTACTTGTCTTTTCTATAACAAAACACTGCTACCTGCAGGGACTAACCTAAAGGGCACTCAAAGAAATGAAATCTGGCAGTTCAGTTGGGTGTGTTCCACTTTGCAGAATTTGAAAAATTAAAATTGTACAGCACACCATTGACACTCAGGTTTTCAATGGGCAACTGCTTTGAGCTCAGAAAAGGCTGATTCAGTAATCACAATTTATTAAAAGTTATGACAATCATAGTTATACCTGCACAAATAAAGACAGATAATGGTCCAGCATATGTCTCTAAGGAAATAAACTAGTTATTGCTTATTATAATATAATATATTTATTATAATATAAAACATATTACAGGTATACTATACAATCCTACAGGTCAGGTAGTTATAGAAAGATTAAATCAAACTATAAAGGATATGTTAAACAAACAGAAAGGAATGGAAAATACCCCAGAAATAGATTACATAATGCTTTATTGACCTTTAATTTTCTTAACACTAATGAGAAAGGAACAACAGCAGCAGAGAGACATCAGATAATAGAAAAGTCTTCTGAATTAAATCAGCTGGTTTATTTCAAGGATGTGTTGACCTCTCAATAGAAGCCAGGAGGTGTGCTACGTTAGGGAAGGGGTTTTGCTTTTGTTTCAACCGGAGAAGAAAAGTTATGGATACCATCAAAATTAATAAAGACTCAGTTTGAAAAAGGAAAATCTCTTGAGAAAGAAAAATGTCAGCTCATCCACAAAGGTGACAACCAATCAGGTGGTAAGGAAACCTCATAAGTGTTTGGGTAGGGTTCTGTTCTTGTCTTTGCAGGAAAACATTCATCTTCAAAAAGTTAAGAGACCCTGAACAGCTAGATGCTTAAAGAGGAAAAGATAATTATCCAGATAGGATCACCAAACAAAGAGAATTATTACTTGCGAGGCCATGTAATCTGAGGGTAAGAATCTCTGAATACTAAATAGAATTATAGTCATGATTCACTTAAAAATCAAAGCTGGCTTTGGACTTGAACAACAGCTCTGTCCTTCTCTAAATCCAAGCATATTGTTAAAAAAAATTTAGAGTTTCTGTCTCAAGTCAGAAGCCATCTGATATGGGACAGAAGAAAGAAAGAATTTAGAAAAAATATTTTTACTTTTCTTCATACCTATTTTTGTCTCTATCGTACCTTTCATTGAATATACATCTGTATAAATAATGTTTATGTTTTCCACAATGAACATTGAATTTTCCTGCAGTAATCTTTGAAGTTTCCAGGAAAAAGATGGGACCCCCCCCCCCAACAACTCCACCTGGTTGATATGACATCATGATGCTGACAGCACTACTATAAGACCTGTTTTGGGTAACAGCTGCTCAAGATGGTTCCAACTTGGTTATCTGAAATGGTGCAACTTCTTACAATGTTCTGGCCAGAACTCCAAATAGGACCCTCAGAAAAACCCTGCCAAATACTTAGAGACTATTTGCAATTTTACCAGACAGTAATCTTGGAACTTAACCATCATTTTACTTTCACAGGATCCCATAGGAAGAACATCTCCCCCATGACAGCTGGAAGCAATTCTAGAAGACAACGTGCCCTCTCCCAAGAAAGTTTGTCCTCAGGGTTAGAGACATTTAGGGGTTGATTATAGGTACAGGGTTGGAGGTTGGGGGAAAATTATTTAGGCTCAGGGATATCTTTGGAAAAAAAAGGAAATTGGATGGGATAATAGATTAGTGTGAGCTTACTCACACTAATGATAATAGTGAGTAATGGAGTGAATTCTTGTGAGCTATTATTTATAGGCAATTTATACTGGCATAGATTCTTGTATATTGATACAAACTTACATTATATTGAATATGTTCCTATTTTCGTCTACAATATTTGTATACATAGGCAAAGTTATTTTGACATATTTTATGCAAGCAGCTTCTACCTCTGCTTAAGACATTTTGATATTGATACAATTTTAGGATATATTTATCATATTGCAATATATATTTCTATATATAAGATCAAGATACTTATACATTGTTTACATTTTGAGGTCATTGTCCTCATTTGTTGCACAGTTGTTTAAAGATTGTTTAATATTCTAATATTATGTCTTAGTCTTTAAGTTATATAGGTATTAAGATTTATAGGTCAAGCCGGGCGGTGGTGGCGCACGCCTTTAATCCCAGCACTCGGGAGGCAGAGGCAGGCGGATCTCTGTGAGTTCGAGACCAGCCTGGTCTACAAGAGCTAGTTCCAGGATAGGCTTCAAAGCTACAGAGAAACCCTGTCTCGAAAAACAAAAAAAAAAAAAAAAAAAAAAAAAAAAAAAAAAAGATTTATAGGTCAATAGTCATCCATGTTTGTCATACTAATAGTTAAACTAATCAGGTTCTTTAGATACATAGAGATTGTATTCTGCATAGATAAGTAATCTTCAACCACTTTAAAGAGCATTTGGCATTTAAGAGAATATGGCATTTAAATAACTTAGGGTTCTGTTGACATGAGACACGATTGCTACTGGCAGCACTGATTATTCCCGAGAGAATGTTGAGCACCAAAGACCTTGTTCAAGGAACTGCCCATGCTTCAACCACTGACAAAATGCACGATGTCCAGACAGAACAAGCAGAATACAAGAAAAAGACTGTCATATCTTGCCAAGACAGGGTAAGAGTTTTGAAAAATTTTCCTCCCTCTGAAAATGCTCTGTCAGTTACTCTAGGCCTTAGCCAAAGTTGGTTGCTCCAACATTGTAAACCAGACTTTGAGTGATTGCCCAGGTGTCTGTCATTAGTTGCACATTTTGGAAGTTGCTTGATTGCACTTCCTGTTTACTCAAGTAATATTATTTCCCTTCTCGGGGCTTCAATGGGGTTGAAGACTAGATAGTTGTAGTTACTTTCCTTTCCTGACTTGGCCAAGCTATTTATTATAGGATACATAAACTCATTAGGATAGGATTAATTATTGAAACATTTATCACATGTTTCTTGCTTGATATTGTTTATGCTTGTTGTAATTCTAATTTTTATACCTAATATTTGTTCTAATTGTATATAATTTTGTATTAGGCTTAGGACTCTCTTATTTAAACAAAAGCGGGGTGTGCTGTAGGAATTCCTATATTCAGTAGCCTTTAAGTTACCCGCCCACTTGGATGCAGCCTCTTATACTTATATGCCCATATAAAGTGCATGTCCGGCCTTTCTTCCGGCTGCAGGATTTGGTTGCTGTTCCCTGTTCCAGCAGAGGACTGTAATCTGTGAGTCTACCCCTAAATAAATAACCCACTATTTTACTCAATTCTGAGCTAATGTGGGATTTCTTTTAAGCGTCTGTCTTCAATCCTCATATATGCTGTACTTCTACACACACAACAGTTAACTAAATACAATGTAAAAAAACAAGCAAACAGTCGGGCGGTGGTGGCGCACGCCTTTAATCCCAGCACTCGGGAGGCAGAGGCAGGCGGATCTCTGTGAGTTCGAGACCAGCCTGGTCTACAAGAGCTAGGTCCAGGACAGGCTCCAAAGCTACAGAGAAACCCTGTCTCGAAAAACCAATAAAAAAAAAAAAAAAAAAAAAACAAGCAAACAAACGTGTGGGCATGGTAGTACATGCCTTAAATACCAGCACTTGGGAGGCAGAGACAGATTTCAAAACCAGTGTGGTCAACATAGCAAGTTCCAGACCAGACAGAATTCAATAGTGGGACCTTGCCCTCAAAAACACCATGTGAAACAAATTGCATACATCCAATGTACATGGCATAGAATCATCATTGCTATCCCACAAGAGATGAGTGGGGGTGGAAAGGAAAGATTAGTCCAAAACAAGACAAGTCCACGCCTTTTCCACCATGATGAACTGTATTCCTCTGAGCCATGAGCCAAAAATGTGGCAAACACTAAACTCTGTGGCTCCATGATCAATGATCAATATCTGGAGCACTTGCTGGTGTCATCCGGCCTCCAAAAGCCTTGAGTGATCCCTCCTGTCTATCTCTATCTCCTGCAGCACATGTGACTCTCTTAAGCCAGCTCAACTCTGTGTTTGCAGCTTTCTGTGGTGGACATTGTCCTGGCATCTTCAATATCCTGGGATCTCCATCACAACTTAGGCTTCACCCAGTATCCTTCCAGGGCCTTGTTGGAGACTACATGTTGTCTTCCCCTAGCAGATTTCTGGAAACTTGTTTCAGGATCTTTTCACTCTTGCATTTTGTATACCTGACAAAACAAGCACATTGTGGAAATTCTCTCTCTCTCTCTCTCTCTCTCTCTCTCTCTCTCTCTCTCTCTCTCTCTCTCTCTCTCTCTCTCTCTCTCTCTCTTTCACACACACACACACACACACACACACACAATCTTTGTGGTTCTCACTACATCAGTACCATGCTATGACCACTAACACATTGTATTGCTGGTGTAAGATGCTATCTGGCCCCCTTCTACTACAGTTCTAACCTCTGTGTGCCTCAAGATGGCTTGGAGTGGCTGAGGCTGGGAAAACATCTGCCTAAGTGGCCCTTTTGGAACAGGGAACCCTTCAGTTTTGGCTTTGATGCTCTCCTTTGAAATGAACTAGCTTGGTTTTTGAGGTAGGGTTTCTCTGTGATGCTTTTGAACCCGTCAGGGACTTTAAATTATCTCATGCTCCTTTCCTTGCTAAGCTTTCCTTCTCCAGAACTGTCTGCCTCTCTTGCCCTCCTCACGCATAGAAACCTGGGTAAGGTCAGGGAGAGTAATCATGAGAAATTAGCCCATTGTGATAGAATCTGGCCTCACTCAATTTCTCAGAAGATGGGAGGAATATTGTCAGATTCTTTGCCAGAATATAACATCAGTGGTCTCTAGCCTATTTTCCAGCAGAGTTGCTGTTCCCTCAAACAGTCCCTGAGCCATCCCCCCACCGTATAAATTTCTTTCAACATTCTGGTTTCTGGGCTCCCATCAGGATGGCCTATTAAGTTCTGCTGACAGGATTCTAGGGCTTTACTAGTTTGAAATTCCAAACTCTTTTACATTATTTTATTTCTGCAAAGAGTTCCAAAACTTAAGAATCACATAATCCGGTTTATAGCAGAAATGAACCCACTTCTGGTACCAATTTTCTGTAGTATTTGCTTTTCACATTACAGCGATCAGATCCCTGACAGCAGCAACTGAAGGAAGGAAGGGTTATCTTGGCTCACAGTTGAAAGGGATGCAGTCTGTCATGGTGGGAAAGGCATGGGGGCAGTAGCATCAGGCAGTTGGTCTTGGTCATGGTGTGCACACAGATGGGAAGTAGAGATAAATGGATGCTGATGTTCCATTCACTTTCTTCTTTTCATTTAGTTTATGGTTCCAACCCATGGGTTAGTATCACCCGTATTCAGGGTGTATCATCCCTTCTTAGTTAGAAACCTGTCTGGAAACATCACATACACAACAATCTCACAAATCTCACAAATTAGCAAGGGCTGTGACTGAACTCTCCATCCTCCTCCTCCAGTCTCCCAGATGTTGGGAGTTTGAGTTGTAGCATCACACATGTCTAGAGCAATCAAGTCTAGTTCAGTTTTTTTGCCATGTTTGGTAATTATTAATTAAATTCATAATATATGTGGGATACCATTGATAATCATTAGTAATTACAATCACACCATCCTGGATGGAACAGAGATGTTTAGAGCCTTATGGCCATAAGAAAAAAATTAAAAGTTAATGCATTATTCATGTATTTCAGTTCACATAATACATGAGGTGATGAACAAAGGAATTAAACTTCAGAAACATCAAAGGAGGATACAATTTTGTTGAAAGAAAGCAAGAACACTTTGAAGTTGTAAAGCATTTGCTGTCATCTTAATAAGTTACCATGGCAAAGGCAATGTAGGGGTTTGCAGGTGTTTTCTTACTCTCTTGGGGCCCGGCATCCAGCTCCCAAATAAATACACATGGAGGCTTATTCTTTTTTATTTTTATTTTTTTAATAAATGTCTGCTCTTAGCTTGGCTTGTTTCTAGCCAGCTTTTTTTTAACTTACCCTAACTACCTTTTGCCTCTGGACTTTTTCCTTTATCTGTTTCTGTATATCTTTTTCCTTCTTATTCCATTTCTGGTTGTATAGGTGTGTGGCTGGTCCCTTCTTTCCTTGCCCCTTGATCTTGCTCCTCCCAGATCTCTCTTCCTATTTATTCTCTCTGTCTGCCATTCCCGCCAATCATTTCTCCAGCCTTGCTATTGTCCGCTCAGCTCTTTGTTAGGCCAATCAGGTGTTTTAAACAGGCAAAGTAACACAGCTTCACAGAGTCAAACAACTACCACAGAAAGGAATGCAGCACATCTTTGCATCATTAAACAAATGTTCCACAGTGTAAACAAGTGTAACGTACCTTAAAATAGTATTGTACAAAGGTCTGTTTTGTTCTCCACCGCAGGTGATAGTCTATACTGTGGGGAAGTTCACTGAACTTGAATCGGCTGTCACATGGCGTCCTCAGTGAAGAGTGAAGAGCTCTGAATCCAGGATCCCCTGCATAGAGAATGGTGAAACCCACACTGGGGGAGTCTTCCCACCTCAGATAACAACATAACAAAATAATCCTCAAAATTGGTCTCAATAAGGCCAATCTAACTTAGATATTTTTACCGAGATTCCCTTCTAGAATGATTTTACATTGTCTCAAGCTTATAAAAGTAACCAGGACAGGACACAATGTAAATTTTTTAACTGTTAAAGAGAAACATGTCTGCCTATTTAAGTCAATAGGGTGGTTTTACATTTTCATATTTATACTCTGCTGGATACATTTTTTTAAAAAGCACTATGATAGTTTTATATATAATGCTAATATTTATAATATATCCCAAAATATTTTAATCTGTGATTAAAGAGACTATTTCAGATACCACCAACCTAACTTTTATTTTTTTAAAGGATTTTCTTTTTTTAAAGGATTTTCCTGGAGCACTTTGGATAAAGTTCAGAAGAGCAGTTAAGCTCAGCACATGGTGTGGCTCGCAGGACCCACATGAAGGCTCACTAACTAGGATTCCAGGAGGTCTGATGTCCTCTTCTGGCCACCTATGGTACCACGGGTGTGAGTGGAGTACATACTTACATACTTACATGTAGGCAAAACACTCACACAGAGAAGAAAACATTTTTAAATCTTTTTTTTTGTTTTTTTGAGACAGGGTTTCTCTGTGGCTTTGGAGCTTGTCTTGGAACTAGCTCTTGTAGACTAGGCTGGCCTCAAACTTACAGAGATCCACCTGCCTCTGCCTCCTAAGTGCTGGGATTAAAGGTGTGTGCCACCACAGCCCTGCCATTTTTCAATCTTAACAAAGAAATTTTGAGGGGTATCAAAAAGTGTGAATCCCCCATGTAGGTCGAGTGCTGTGGATCTGGAATGTTCCCAGGAACCACATTCCTCCAGGTAGCTGGGCTGGACTTTTCTGTTTCTTTTTGCATGTCAACCCTCCCCTCATTGAGAAGTGGCTACTTCATAAATATCTGAATGGGAAGACTTGGTCTCCTCTGGTCATTAATGTCTCTCCAGAATCCACCATGGTGCTGCTGTTGGCTGCACTCAACTGGCTGAATGGATGACTGGGCTCTGTGTGTGTGCCACACGCTGGGCTGGGGGCTATTAATCAGACATCCTGTGACACTAATTCTCACTACCACCAAGCAGGAGGTTCAGTGGATAGCCTCATTCCAGAGCTATATAATCTGCCATAGTTCAATAATCCAGGAACTATCAGGTTGGGGTCCCAGCACCTGGTGAGTGTTTACATGCCTTCCATCACGGACCCTGGGGCCCAGGTCAGAGCCCAGCAGCTCCAGAGCCAACACAGTGGGGGCTCCATAAATTCGGTCTCTCCACAGTTTAGTTTCCTGCCATCTGCTTTCTCCTCCTGAGTACGTCTCCATCTCCCTCCCTGTTTAATATTTAAGTTTCACACATTCTGAGATTTTCCAGAGGCCCGTGTCACCGACCTACTTTTCCCTTCCATACATCTTTCATCATGGGGGGAGGGTAACAGTGGGGAGCGCAGAGGGTCTTTCTCCAAAAGAAAGAGAAGTGGAGAGAGTAGGGAGGACCAGACATCACAAGGTTGCTCCACACAGGCTCCTGCTGACAACCGATGAACATGAACAAAACACGGCCAGACTCCTCTGCTGAGAGAGAGCTGTGATGGTAACAGGGATGCTCTCACCCTCTGGCCTCACAGAGGAGCATCAGAAACCAACCCGCCGTGTGTGTGTGTGTGTGTGTGTGTGTGTGTGTGTGTGTGTGTGTTTCTCTACTGTCTATCACAGTACCAAATATTGCAGGCTTGCATGTGGAGCAAGTCGGTGGCTCAGGGGCTCTGCCACGCTTAACCATCCAAATCATACCCCAGGCATAGCACAGAAGGCAGAAGGCTCCTTTATCAAGGTGTCAAGCACCCTTAGCCTCATGCTCTCCTAGTTCCAGTCTCTCCTGCCCACCCACGGATGCTCTTGGTGGCCCCTGAGTCCCAAACCGGCTGCCCCACTTTCTTAAACATGGCCTCCACCCTGGGGTCTTCACTTGCCTTCATCCCCTCCTTGTCCTCCTTCCCTTTGTTTTCATCTCGCTGCCCAGAGCTCTAGCCTCCCAGCTGCACTCTGACCCTGGGCACATCCCACAGCCTTCATTCCCGCCATCTGCGGCCACTTCATGGACATGGTGGCTCAAAGACCCACACAATTTCTTCTGGCCTCTCCTAGAGATGGAAGAAAGTCCGAGTACCTGCACACCCTTGACCATGACTCTTTCTCCAGGGACCCTTGACTCCTTGTTCTGAACTCCTGACGCTGTCCTCTGAAGCCCCTGCAGCTCCCTTCTCGACTCCCCTCCCCACTCCTTCCCTACACAAGTCCCCGAGGTCCGTCAGGATGGGCGCGTGACGGAGTCCAGGCTGGGGACAAGAGGCGGCTCTGGGTGGGCGGAGGCCAGCGCCCCAGCCCCCCGCCCCCGCTCCGCGCTGTCCGTGACGTCAGAGCTGGACTGGGTAAACTGAGCAGGGCTCTGGGGCGCTGGGGCGGAGAAGGCGACCTGGAGCCGCAGGGACACACGGACCGAGGCCGGACAGTGTGGCGCAAGAACCCAGCAGGCATTCGCAGGCGACCGGGAGGTACGCGAGACCCGGGAGGACAGAGACCCCCCTCTGGGGTCCTCTAAGGCAGTGGGCGGGGTCTAGGGATCCCGGGACCCAAGCTGAGCAGGGGGGTCTTGGGCGCGGCTGTGAGGGGCAGCGTCCCCGGGTCCCAGGTCGGGTCCCCGACGGCTCTGGAGGCTCTCCTAGGGACGTTTATCCGGATGGACGCGTGAGCGGAGCCAGGTGCTCCCGGTCGTCCCGCGCCACCGCTGGTAGACGCGACTCCTTGGGCTTCGTGTGGCGCGGGACCTTGGCTGTCCCAGTCACTGACCGCACCCGCACCTGCAGCACAGCAGAGCCATGGCCCTGAGCGAGATGGCTCTGCTGCGATGGCTGCGGGACAGCCGCCACTCGCGCAAGCTGATCCTGTTCATCGTGTTCCTCGCGCTGCTGCTGGACAACATGCTGCTCACCGTCGTGGGTACGTACGGCCCTCGCGTCCCAACCATCCGATCCCCCGCATCCCTGTCCGTGATACTGGGTCCCTGGCATCGGTCCTCAGCAACCCTGGCTCTGGCACTGCGTCCCCAATACCTCATCCTCATCATCTAGCCCCTGCTCCCCGGCACCCCTAGTCCGGGTCCAGGCAGCTCGTCCCCGGCAACCTGTCCTCCACACCCCACATACCCCAGTTTATCTGAGCAGCTTTGCCGGCCCCAAAAGTTGAAGGAGCTGTATAAAACAAAACAAAAACCCATCCTTGAATACCAGCCTGCCTCGCCCCCTGCTCCCGGGAGCTGCACTTGTGGCTTCACTTTCCTGGAGGGCAGGTCAAAACCCATGACACCCGATAAGCAGCAGAAGTTGTGTTTCCTCCTGATAACTGCCTGCTTCCCTTTGCCCACTTTGACTGCGATGAAAAAGATTTCTGTCTAAGTGAAGCAATGTGCTGAGCTGCAGCCGCCCTCTAGTTACTAGGCTACTGAAAGGTGGGTGAGCAGTTGGTGGAGGACCGGGTGAGCACGTCGCTGTCTAGCTCTGAAGTAAAGCAAGCGATATTTAGGTGTGTGAGGGAGCGGCTGCCAATGTGTGGGTGTGATACCCCCTCCTAAAATGACAGGTTCAGACTGAATGGTTCAAAACCAGGCCTCTTCGCCCCTCAGACTAAGGCCAACCTGGGCTACACGTGGCCCATCTTAAAACAGAAAAGCCAAAACGAATACACAACAAAGGAGAAAAGAAAGCTGAAAGCCAGGTGCTTTGCTCGAGGGTTAGCATGGCCAAAGACCTAATGGGCTTTTCGAAAACCAACTTTCAATGAAACAGAAACATTAGGTTTTCATTCAGACTCTCCGGTGGTGAGTCATCCCCCCCCCCCCCCCCCCCCCCCCCGCCCCCGACTTGCAGGCTCTGAGAGGATCTCCATGGTATTTTCATCTCAGGGCATCAGGGTTTCAGCTGCCCTTTGCCTCCAATGCCCCCACGTTCCTGGTGTGCTCAGAGCTTCTAGAATGTTAAGCAGCTTTGCTTTTCCATGATAGAAGTCTAAGGGATTCTCAGTGAGGGCCATGAAAACCTGAAGATCCCCAAACACATGGTAGAGTTGGTCTGTTGAGAACGTCCATTTTACCACTGTCTGAAAGGGTTGGTTTTCTCCCCTACACCCAAGTACGTAATGGACTTTAGATGTCCGTTTCCTTGCTTTGTCCATTTCAAAGTCTGTCCAACCTCTCTGACCCAAGGTCAGCACTGACTTACTTCAGAGAGTGTTCCGTCTTTCCAGCATAGTCCTCTGAAGGAATGCTGTAATGACAGACATCTCTGTATCCAGAGATATCTATCTATCTATCTATCTATCTATCTATCTATCTATCTATCTATCATCTATCTATCTATCTATCATCTATCTATCTATCTATCTATCTATTCCCCTCCCCCAGACTAAGCAATATGAAACTGTTCCAGCATGTCCTCTGAACATGGTTTCCTTTTCTGGGGTACATGGCCCACTTTTCTGGGTTTCATTTGGCTTTTCACACGACCTGAATTTTGATGGCTTTTGTCTCAGAAAAGGTTCTGATGTGATAATTATTTCTCTCCCCACCCTTGTCCCCACCCAGTTCCCATCATTCCCAGTTACCTGTACAGCATTAAGCATGAGAAAAACACTACAGAAATCCAGACCACTAAGCCAGCACTCACAGCCTCCACCTTGGGAAGCATCCAGGGCATATTCTCCTACTATGACAACTCTACCATTTCATTCACCGGGAATTCCACTGGGAATGCCACCGGGGGCTTCCCAGGGGAGCAGCCATACAAGACCATTGCCACACAGCACATGGTGACCAACACATCCACTGTCCCTTCTGACTGTCCAAGCGAAGACAAAGACCTCCTGAACGAAAATGTACAAGTTGGGTTGCTGTTTGCCTCCAAAGCTACTGTCCAGCTCCTTACCAACCCATTCATAGGATTGCTGACCAACAGGTAAGCTGTGTGCCTCAGACGAAGAGTGAGATTATGCTCATTCTAGCTGCTGCGTCCTGCTGCTCGCTCATTTGTCAGAATGTGGAGAATTGGGGGATGATGGACCAGGGAAACCAAACACCTGAGCACGGTGACTTCATCCTCAGTAACCAGGATTCCATATTGACTCCACCTGTCTTTGCACCTGTTGCCTCAAAAGTACTAATATAGGAAACATGTCAGAGGAGGGAAGAAAACATCGGTTCTTCTAAATGCTCAGTTTGATTCTGTCAAACTCTTGGATTGCAGGGTCATTGTGGTCAGGTGGATTCCCACCTCTGTGATTAGACAGAGAAAGCTAAGGTTAGGGCTGGGGCTGCAGCCCAGCAGGTGGAGTGCTCACCTAGTATACACGAAGCCCTGGGTTCAGTCTCCAGTTCTGCGTAAATGGGCATGGCTAACCCGTGACTAATCCTAGCTTTCAGGAGGGGAGGCGGTACACTCCATTTTCCCCCACACTCCCCTGGAAGAGAATGGAGACTATTGTCTGAGAACCCAAGCTGCTGAAGTTGGTTTTGAGTTAACCTAGAAGTTATGAATTCTTTGGCATCTTTGTCTCCATTGTGGGCAGCCATCAGCAAGCGTCCTTCTACAGCCGAGGTAGCCTGGTTCTGTCTTGTACTTGGAGACTCAAAGCCCAGGACAGTGACATCCTGAAGATGTCAGCTGTGAGGAGTGAGAGTTAGTGGAGTTAGGTTATGATTCCGTCATAGAGGAGACCCATCCAGGAGGACCACCTTGAGTTAAAGGCCAGTCTAGGTTACATAGTAAATAGTAGTCTCGCCTGAGCTACATAAGCAAGATTCTGTCTCTTCTTTTTACAGTGGTGGAGAGGGGAGTGACCATCATTTCAAGTCCATAGCTGTAACACAGACAAGAAAAGGCAAAGGCAAGAGCTTAGAGAATGGGGTGATGCTAACAGGGAGAGAGATGAGGTGATGCTGGGGAGAGATCAAGAAGGGGTCCCTAGGTGAAGCTACAAGGCCCCAAGTGCTAGACCAGAGACACAGGTTTTACTATAGGAGAAGTGAATTATTTCAGGTCCTGGAGTCACAGAATGAAGAATCTGTGAGCCAAGCAGTAGGGAGCAAGAGTGTCCAGACAGTTTGTGGGGTACAGTGCAAAGTGAAAGTGTGGGCCCCATACTCAAATGCTATAGAGCATTGACAATACCAACTACAGTAGAGAGCTAAACAAAGGCCCAGTAAGAGTAGAAACCCTGTGCTTCTCTGGGTTTCAAGGTCTGTGAGCTAAGAAGGCCTGGGGTGACCTCCAGAGGGATCACAGAGGTTTGCTTCCCCCAGCACCAGCTGTGCTTAGGCACATAGGCTGCTGCTGTTGCACACACACACACACACACACACACACACACTCACACAGAGAGAGCTCACTTCTGTTGTAGTGTGATATTGTGGACCAGCTCCTGCTACCGAGCCTGTGTTAACCACCCAGGCTCCAGCCAGCCCTCCTGGCTTCCGAGCAATACCGCGCGGCTTCCATACAAAGCGTGCTAAGCAAATAATCCTGGGCATGGCTGAGTGTGCACCCACTGAGAGGCCCCATTATGGATGTGACATTCTGCCCCTCCTCTGTCCTCCAGGACAAAACCAAACAGAGCTTCGGAGTCACAGGTTTGTTTCCTTTCTTTCTCGAGACTAAGAGCAGTTCTTTAAATGCGTCTGGTATAATTACAGAAAAATGGCTCAGGGTTCGGTGTTCTGACAGAGCAAGCAGCTCGAATACTATATGGGAAAATTGAGGACATTATCACAATAATGCCCTTCCAATCACTTAGGCAGGAACACGACTAGGCACTGGGTAATACTTAGCCAGCTTGCTGAAATGAGGTGAAAATTCCAATCCTCCAAACAAGAGTCACAAACAAACCGCTTTCAGAATCCCAATATAGGTATTAAAACCTATTAAATGAAAACATTAAATTTTACTCATGTCTTTAAGAAGCAGCTGTTTAAAGCCAGTGAGACTTTCCCCTCTTAACCATCCCCTAAAGGTGAGGTTCTCATCGTGTGGGTCGTGATCCTGGGATCAAACAACTCTTTCACAGGGTCAACTAAGAACATCCAGAAACCGGGATATTTACATTACACCTCATAACAGCAGCAAAATTATTGTTATGAAGTAGCAACAAAATAATTTTATGGTTTGGGGGGGCACCACAACATAAAGAAAGGTATTAAAGGGTCTCAGCACCGCGGCATTAGAAAGGTTGAGAACCACTGCCCTAAAGCTTAGGATTGAAGCTACTTATGTCTGTGTCTCAGACTGTCTTCCAAGAAAATCCCAATTTTACTTTGAGCTTGTGAACTGCAGTCTAATCTCATGGTGAGCGATCTACTCTGCAAATGAGACAGAGCAAACCCTAACTGCTTGCCCGGGCATTGCATTAAGTTTAAAACATGATTTTTATCTTTTTGGTTTCTTGTGCTGCCTGGAAATGCAGAAATGCAAACATTTTCGTATTGACTGATGCAGAGCGATCAGGTGAACTCTGTTATCCCTTCAAAATTACTGTAGTTTGTAAATTTTTAAAATCACTTTCCGAGCACAGGAGATGCAGATTAGAGACTTGCTGCTCCTCTGGCCACTCACAGGCCCTGCTCCCCACCTTTGTTCTGATAGTGACTAACAATGAAGGACAAGTTCATCCGGGTAGCCCTTCCAGTCTTCACGAGAGGCACCGCAAACAGTCTTGATGTAATTTGTTCCGATCCCACTTTCAGTCACCAACAAGAGGTATGACTCACGTCTTCCGTGCTGTAAACAGCGTTTTAACGCTGACAGACACGAGGAGCTGAACGTGTTGAGGGTAACTCACATTTTGTGCCGTAAACACGCCTGCCTAAATGGGAGCGAATTGCGGCGCCGAGATTCCTGGTGACAGAGCCGTAAGAAGACCTTGTCGGCTTTATAAGAAGCCAGTCCTAGAATGTTAGAGGTAAATTTTTAGGAATGTATGGCATGGGAGGAAGAAGCGCTCACATTCATCGTGTAACAGAGCAGTCACACTTTGTTTCTAATTTCCCCTCCATCCTTTCCTGCTCCATAGGATACAGTTTGCAGTTTCAGCACAGGTTTAAAATTGTTACTCTTTAACATCTCCTTGGGCTCCTTCTGGGCCAAACGAAATGGGTAAAAGCATACTTTTTAATCCTTGTGTGGGGAACTTAGATACTAAGACAGTCTGAGTCTTTCCCACCCAGCTCCATAGGTGAGCTGGCCCAGGCTTAGACACACCTAAGTCTAAACGGAGAAATCTGTCCAGAGGAACCCCCTCTCTAATACCTGTCTTGTGTTAGCTTCAGAGGAGTCCACTGTGAGCCCAGACACCCCACATCGCCGTCTCCACTCCCACTTTACTATTCATGACCAAGGCGGCATCAGCACGGTGGCTTTTATGCGGTGACAGCGATAATGGGCGCCTTGTCTGTTGTTTGAAATATTGGGGTACTATCTCATACTGAATTTTGAGAACACAAAGCAACCATGCTGCTTAGATACGTGAAAGTAAGTACATGTTCCAAAGTGAGGTGTCCTTCCTTCTCTTTCCTGTCACACAGTGGCCAGGAATATTCAGTAGCCCAAGTATAAATGAAACAGGAAAACTGAAAGGTAGCCAAGGCTTGCCCAAAATGGTTGCTGAAGCGATCTGTTTTATAATTCTAGTTGAACTGTTTATTTCTTAATGGTAACTATATATCAAAAGAGACAGAAGGACTCTGCTAGTGACCCCAACATTGTTTGTACATAAAAGGCATGTATGTGTGAAGCCAAACAATATTAAAATATGGCTACCTTTCTCTCTTATAAAGCAGGTAAAGGTATGCTCTGTCCGCCTCTCTCTTCCCCTCCCACTCACTCTCCTCCCCTCTCCTTATAGTGAAAAGGTTAAGGTTCAGACGCTAAGCATGAGCAACCTTTGGTCCCCAGCCCGGCACGTAGATGCCCTGTTCTCACTTGTTCAGCATCCACTTTAAATAGTAGCTGCATCTTTAGAACCAAGTGCTGTTTCGAGCTAGCAGATGGCCTAGGAGCGGCCACTCCATCACTGGGAGCCGACTCCCTTCACTTCCTTCGTAGCCTGGCATTGTCCGGGTGGTCTGCTTTTTATCAAGCTGGTGTCGGTGGCTTAATTTATTTCCATAGTTACCTAGTATATTTGAAAGCAGTTGTTTTTCCTTGCAGACTTTAGCTAACATCTGAATGACAAGCTGGAAGCCGCAGGGCATGAAAGCTTTTCGGAATCTTCTGGGTTTTTCTTCCCCCTCCAGCTTAGGCCGCTTGTTCTGAAGTACGCTTTGTAGAAAGAAGCGGTGACCTTTTCAGACAATCGGCAGACAGGGAAACCAGCTGTTTGAGGGAGGGATCTCCCATCCTCGACTTTACTGGGATGGGTAGGGAGGGGACAGTGGGCTCACAAAGGGCTTCTCACACTGAAGCCAGAAGGAACCAGGAATAGAATTAGCGCATTCGCCTGAGAGCACAAGGACTGGCTCAGGCAGGTGTGTGGTGCATAATCCTCTAGCAGACCCAAGGCTGGACTTAAGGCTTTCACTTCCTAAACGCTGAACCAACTTTAACATATTCCTGTCTCTTGACATTCATTTCCTGTCGCAGAGATTATTGAAAGGAAGATGGGGCCTCTGTCGGTGACAGGTCACACTCTACCGGGTTCTCATTTACATCCTTCTCTGTCATTTACAGTGATTAAAGGGACTCTAGTGTGGTCTCAGGGGGTTGAGAAGAGTCTGTAGAAAGGATCATTTAGCATTACAGAAGTATCAGTTGTTAGAGGGCCTGCTGGTCAGTGTCTGTTTGACACCAACTAGAGTTACCTTGGAAAGGGGAACCTTGGTTAGATTGTCTTCATCAGACTGGCCCTTAGGCAAGCCTTTGCCGACATTTTCCTGACAAATGGTTGATGTGGGAGGGACCCGGGGTCATGCCACCGCTGACCTGGGTTGTATAAGAAAGCAGGCTGAACAAGCCACGGACAGCAAGTCAGTAAGCATCATTCCTCCATAGTTCCTGCCTCTGCTCCTGCTTCCCTCAGTGATTGAGACCTGTAAGCCAAGCGAACCCTTTCCTCCCCGAGCTGCTTTTGATCATGGTGTTCACTATAGCACTAGATAGCAAACTAGGGCATAAGGTTTCTCCACTCTTTAGTTTTTGCAGCCAGTATAACATCTATTATTCTAGATGTTTTCTGGGGGAGTCAATATGTGATTTTTGGTCACATTCAAATCAGATCAATTGTTCCCTGGTACTGTGTAGAGAATGACCGTGGTCCAGCATGACTCACAAGTGGTTGATAACAGGCCATTTGGATACAGGCTTGCTGAATCAGATCTAGCTTTGCTAACAATACTTTAATTGAGATGGCATTGAGTTGAGACAAGAGAGAAAACTCGGTTGGTGGTGACTAATGTCGCTTGAGTAGCTGCCCATTTCAGAGACATTGTGGGGAAGGAGGAAGGTTGTTGAGTCCCCTTCACCTCTCAGTGCTCTAAGGGGGGGCATACAAAGAGCTAAGAGAGTCTGAGGGTGGAGTCCCACAGGTTCCCATTTAATCTTCTTTAACTTGGGGCTGAGCACCAGTGTTGTGAAGGTGACCGCTTGACCACTTTGCTACCTTAGCAGAGGTGGTGGGCACCGAGTTTGGTGAGAGGCTCTGTCTCAGGGGAATACAGCAGAAAATGATGTAACAGGACAGCTGGCATCTTCCTCTGGGCTCTCTGTGGGCGCGCACCTGCACACAGGCACACAATCTATCACAACAGAACTGTTTGAAAGATCCCATTCAAAACCACATCTATGGCCTCTGCTTACCCAGTGAGGTTGCCAAATTCACAAGGAAAAGCTCTGGCCTGGAGGGCAAGAGCAGTTGGCCCAGATGACATTTGACATATTGCTTCTTCATGTCTTGGTTTCCCCATCTGTGAAATGAGGAGGTGGTACTTTTTGGAAGCCATTGGGGTGGCTGTGTGGCCGCTCATGGGACTGGGTATAAATCCTTCAGAGGAAGGTGCTGATAGGACACTCTGCATGATGGTCTGGACTAGAAGAACCCTTCTCGGCAGGCCTGGACATGGCATGCTTGACTTCCTTCTTTCTGAGGTTCATTTGGTCCCTCTCCAGGTCCCTGGGCTTCCAGGCTGGAGGGAGAAGAGGCCTGGGAAGCTATGAGTTTCCTAGGATGGAAGAACCAAACACAGGGCAGTAGCTTAGGCAGAGTTGGCATTACCTCCAGGGCAGAGGTTCTTGGTGGCCGCTGCCATGTTCCTGCCCACACAGCAGAGGAAAGGAGAAAATGGAGCAGAATGGAGGGGAGAGGGTGGAGGGATGGCTCAGTGGGAATGGAGGGGAGAGGGTGGAGAGATGGCTCAGCGGGAATGGAGGGGAGAGGCTGGAGAGATGGCTCAGCGGGAATGGAGGGGAGAGGGTGGAGAGATGGCTCAGCGGGAATGGAGGGGAGAGGCTGGAGAGATGGCTCAGCGGGAATGGAGGGGAGAGGCTGGAGAGATGGCTCAGCGGGAATGGAGGGGAGAGGCTGGAGAGATGGCTCAGCAGGAATGGAGGGGAGAGAGGGTGTAGAAATGGCTCAGTCAGTAAAGCACTTGCCTTAATAGCATGAAGACCTGAGTTTGGTCCCTAGAACCTGTGCTTGGCCTGGTGACATGCAGCTGTAATCCCAGGCCTGGAGAAGCAGGTCCAGGAGGACTCCTGGGGCGTGCTGGGCAGCAAGTCTAGCTTGCTTGGGGAGTTCCTGAGCAGTAGGGGATATTTCAAAGGAGGGAGATGGTCTTCTCGTGGATGACACTGGAGGTTGTCACTTCTGACCAACATCACACACACACACACACACACACACACACACACACACACACACGAGTGAGGAGCAGATAAAGTTTCTCAAGAATCTTTTCTGTTTCAGGTTTCCTGGTAGACAGTTGCCTATAAAAGCCTCTCTGTATTTGGGTTTAAGGTGATAGCCTTTTCTGTCTGTGGAGACCAAAGGAGACTAGCCTTGGGATGTGTTGTGGGGAAGGGGGTAGGTATTAGAGCAGACATATGCCATTCTGATACAATGTGAACTGGTACCAGGATGTTCAGTGGACATAGGTCCTGAATCCTCTGTGGATGTCGGTCCTAACAAACAACTTGGACTTAGACTTTTTGCTTGAGATACATGGCCTCTCAGGGTGGTCAGCATAAAGGCAGATCTTAGCATCTTGATTTCTAATGCCTGTTAGACATGGTGTTGCTGTTTCTCTTGCCAGGTGACTCATCTGATGAACTTTTTATCAAAGCAGGGCGACATTTCCTCCAGGCAGGGGTGGCTGGGAAGCTGCTTTACTGACCACAGATGTCCCTTTGGGGAAGTTCTTGCAAAGACTACACTAATGATAATAATAACGATGATGACAGAAACAGGCCCTTCATCTTTTAGATATGTTTGGGGTTACTTGACAATATTGTGTTAACATTTATTCCAGAGGAATTTTCATTCACAGTGGCAGCCCATAAGTGTATTCATATTCTAAGACAGTCAAACATGAAAAGGTCACGAAGGAAACCTGAGTATATGAATTTTCAGACAAGTCGACAGACCACTTATCCAGCTGATCCCCAACAGATAACGCCTGGAAAAATCAATATAAAGCCTTACAAAAAGAGCCAGCCGTCATCGGACTCTTCATGTCTGTGTCTTTCAGAATTGGCTATCCGATTCCCATGTTTGCTGGATTCTGTATTATGTTTATCTCAACAGTTAGTAAGTATCTGCTGTTTGCCTTCTGCATATGGATCTTGGAAGAAGTCCTGTCTCTTGTGAGCCGGGAAGCAGACTAGACTGGGGGAGGAGGGATGCTGTACTAGCAATAGTACAGGAAGAAAGCGCTTCATGGAGCAGCCCACAGCCTCAAGTATGGATAGATCCGTTAGTTTAAGGGTGTGTTCCAGGTCACGCAATGTTGCGACATCCCTGTCTTGTGGGCAGGGGCCTGACCTTGACGTGAGGCTTGGGCCTCTTCTCTTGGCAGTGTTTGCCTTCTCCAGCAGCTACGCTTTCCTGCTGATTGCCAGGTCTCTGCAGGGAATCGGCTCCTCTTGCTCATCCGTGGCTGGTAGGCGTGAAAACACTGGTGGGCGGGGAGCCTGTCTGCCACTTGTGCAGACTGATGTTGGGACTGGAGGTAGAGAGGGGTAGAGGAGATTTTGGAGAAGGTGCCCAACCTTCCTGCTGGATTCTGCCTAATCTTATCTTCCATCAGTCTCGTTGGCTCAGGAAGATGGTTAGCCTGCTGGGAGGGAGAATGCCATGGATGATGTTTTTGGTACTCCCAGAACATGGTCGCTAACCGGATCTTCTTCTGCTTAGGAATGGGCATGCTGGCCAGCGTGTACACAGATGACGAAGAGAGGGGTAACGCCATGGGGATCGCTTTGGGGGGCCTGGCCATGGGGGTCTTAGGTAGGTAATAGTCACTTGCAGCTGGGACCTTCTTGGCACTGGGTTACAATTTTCCTTGCTCATTGGTCCTGGCCACACCAAGTCCACGTCCACACTCCTGTGAACAGGCATTCAGCCCTCCTATTTCTATTTTTTTTTTTACCTCCACAGAGTCTTTGGGAAATGGGCAGCAGAGTCCCTCTCAGGAAGGATCTGGGCTTCCCTGGCCTCTGTCCCCAAACCTTGTACTAGGCTCTAGTATAAAACAAAGAATTGAGTAGGATAGTCTGTCAGATCCCTTCTTTTCAAAAATTCTGAGTTATTGCCGGGTGGTGGTCGTACATACCTTTAATCCCAGCACATGAGAGGCAGAGGCAGGCAGATCTCTGTGAGTTCAAGGCTAGCCTGGTGTATAAGAACTAGTTCCAGGACAGGACCCAAAGCTACAGAGAAATACTGTCTTGAAAAGCCAAAATAATAATAACAACAATAATAATAATTCTGAGTTATAATCTGAGAGAAACTTCCAACCTTCTGTATCTGCCATTACACCTGCCCTAGTTGACATCCTAGGCCAGGGGACAGACACTTTTCCTGAAGGAGAGTTGGATCTTTTCCTCTGCCTTTGATATTTTCTTTCTCTCTGGAGCCGGTGTTTCCCATGTCTGCTGGTAGCAAATGAGTCTGTAGAGCGTCCTGTGCTACAGAACCCACACAACTCTAGACCCTTGGTCTTGGGGATGCTTTTGTGTGTTCTTCCCATTTCTTAGGCGAAAACCAACCTAGGGAGCAGTTCAACATGATGCTAAGCTGTATGTAGGGTGTGTATCCCAGATCTTTTAGGGAACAAAATGTAAGAACCAACTGGGTGTTTCTCCTATGGGTAAGGAACCACCTACCATGGCTGTCTTGTGGATCTCTCTTTCTGTAGTGGGACCCCCCTTTGGGAGTATACTCTATGAGTTTGTGGGGAAGACAGCTCCCTTCCTGGTTCTGGCTGCCCTGGTGCTCTTGGATGGAGGTGAGTGGCTGTGGCTTTGGCCTGTGTAATGGCATGTGCTTGGGCCATAACTGCTTTCCAAGGGGGTCATCCGTGCTTTTCCCTTTGTAGCTGTTCAGCTCTTCGTGCTCCAGCCATCCCGGGTGCAGCCAGAGGTAAGCAACTGGGCGGTGAAGGCCAAAGGGTGGCCCAGGGAACTCTTTCTAACCCCTCTTTTTGCCTGACAGAGTCAGAAGGGGACACCCCTAACTACCCTGCTGAAGGACCCGTATATCCTCATCGCTGCAGGTGGGCCTCCTGGGTTCTGAAAATTAAGGATAGTTCTTAGGGGGTGGGTGGGCAGTGGGGATGATTTTCCCTTGCCTGATGGGAATATGAGGTCAGAGACATGGGATATTCTGCATTATACTTGCCTGTTTCTTGTCTTCATGTTAAAGGCTCACTACTTGGCCTTGAACTTCCTTGAAAGGGCTTGCTGGTCTCGGGTACATGTCTGGCCTGAGAACTGAGCCCTGGAGGGGACCTCTCTGCCTGTAGCATGAGAAGTTATACCTTTGGACATAGAGCCTAGATGGATTAAAAGAACACTCTGAGGTTCTGGTGTGTCTGTCCCAGGGGAGACAGCTTATTTTCTCGCTGGGCCTAGGCTTCTCTTCCCAGATATAAGGCTGCTAACAGCAAGTAGCCCTCTGGGCAGCCTTGCAGTATGGCTCAGCCTGAGAGGGGATGATTTGTCTAAGCAAGGCATGACGTACAAGACAACTGAGAATGTTTGAGAGAACTAGGTCTTGCCTTCTGTAGAATATTTATATTCTGCCTTTTTCAATGCTACAAGTTGGGGGCTGCTAATATAGCTCAGTGAAAAGAGCTTTTCTAGTGTGCACAAAACCTGGTCCATTCCCTAACACTGCTTAAACTTGGCACGGTAACGCCTACCTGTAATCCCAGTACAGCGACATCCTTGGCTGTACTAGGAAAGACCTGCCTAGGCTACATGAAACTTTGTCAAAAAAAGAAAGAAAAAGAAAAATCAGTCAACCAAGCTTTGGACTGTTTTTCGTTGAACCCTTCTTCTGTGTGATTAGCCAGGGTGGCACCTAGGGTATGAGCTAGGAAGTCGATGCACCAGTCTCTTCATGCCCCGGGCTCTACAGGGTACAGGAAACATTCCAGAGTCAAGGTTAGGTGGAAAATAGGGGTTTGGAAGAGTGGGGCCCTAGAGATGTAAACTCCCTGAATTGAGGCCAGGCAGTGACTGCTTCTTGGAATCTCAGTGATGGAAGGAAAATCAAAGATGTAGTAACACTGCTAAACTAGGCACAGTTCCTATGTTACATGTGGTGGTGGTGGAGGGAGCGAGGAGTGAGGTGAGTGGGAAGAGAAGTCCGATCGTTCAGATGTTCCGCCGTTAAATGTCACCAGGAATGAGTTGTGCACACGGTCATTATACTTGCACAGCTTTCTTTGAATTTGTTCTAGCAAATTACAGGTTCCACAGAGCACAGCACAGGACGCTTCTAGAATGATGGAGGGCCATTCTGTGTGTCTTTTCCCAGGCGGTTCTGTGTTTACAGAGCTTGGTTAACAAATGATGAAGATCTGCATGGATTCTCTATGTGTATATGGCTCTGCAAACACCTGTCCCCAGCACGCGTGTCCCCAGTGCACCATGACCCTTAGATCTTCTGACACCTCAGGGATAATGAAAACTATCCAAGCCCATTGCAGATGAAAACTAGTCAGAAGAGCCCCAGCATGGCCCATGTTGTGTGTGGTCTGCCAGCGGCTACATGCAGCTCTCCTCCTTAGTGAACTGCAACATTTTATCTTCATTTGAAAGGTGGATGGGCTAAGTCAAAAGAGTTACAGTTACAGACTCTCTCCAGTTACAGACTTTGTCACTCTGGGGATGGGCTTGCTTAAAATTAAAGCTAATAGTCATTGTTATCCTCTTGGCTCGCTGTTTGGCTTTTATCTCATGGAAGTACGGTCTCTGAGCTGGGGCCCGTGGGGTCTGTGTTTGAAGTGATCACAGACACTTACTATGAAGGCAGAAGGACACTAACACTCCTCCCTCTCTGCAGGCTCCATCTGCTTTGCAAACATGGGGATAGCCATGCTGGAGCCTGCCCTGCCCATCTGGATGATGGAGACCATGTGTTCCCGAAAGTGGCAGCTGGGTAAGGACTAGGGTGTGTCCTGTCTGTCTGTGTGACTGCCCTGCAGAACCACCCACAGCAAGATGGAGTGATCGCTACTGCTTGCCTCAAATGGGCTTTGGGGTCACTTTCAGCTCCAGTGGTTTTTAAAAAATCATTCTTGACAGATGCTTCAAGTGAAAAGGGGAAAGTACAGTGAGATATTGAGGAGGGAGAGGAAACATCCACACTAATCTTATTACAGGACATTGTTAGAATTGTATTTCATTGTCATTATTAATCTCTTAGTGTCTGTTTCATAAACTACATTGTATCATGGGTACATATGCATCAAGTTTGGTTTTCTCTCCAGCTTCAGGTATCTACTGAGGTCTTGGGGTGTACTGTCCACAGATCCTAGTAGACTTTTACAGTTGCATTGCTTGTCTTCGTTAGCCTGGGATTTATTATTGACATTGTAAATATTGTCCCAAGATGAACTCTGTATTGCACTATGATTAATTATCTTTTCTTCAATTCATTTTTCCTTCAGTTAGTCGTTGCCCCGTTTTTTTCTTTTCTCGGTTTTCTGTGTAGCATTTATGAATGTGTTCCTTGAACTCTCTGGCAGAGAGGAATGAGCCTTTCAGTGTGGCTAGGTCTATGACCCAAGCAGAGTTTGCTGTGTTTTTGCTCATTATGAATATCTGTCCTAGCTATCCACTCTAAACACGGTACAGTCTGAGCCACATGGGGACTTTCCTTCCCACCATCTGGGCATCCTTTCTGACGCCCTTTCTTGTCCTTCTTCCCTGGACAGATGCTTGTACCCCTGTATATGCATGTGAAGGCAAGAGGTCAATGCCACTTGAGATATAGCTCACTGACCCTGGAGCTCATAAACCCAGCTAAACTGACTCAACAGCGATCTCAGAGGAGCTTCTGTTTCCTCCTCCCCGGTGCCGAGATTACAGCTATAGCCCACCATGCCCTAATGTGGATCCTGGTGACTGAATCCAGGTCCTCTTGTGTGTGCATCCTATGGCTTGGTTTGTGACCCCAATCCAGTGCTATGTATTTTCAAGCAATCCCAATTGAAAGGTGTCACAGTTCACTTCTGCCACCGATTCATACAGCAGAATATTCATCCTTTCCCTCTTTCTTCATGGTTAGACAGATATCTGTAGGGCATCTTCCCCAAGTCAAACTGACGTAGTTTTTGCACCAACACAGGTACTTGAATCCAATAGGCAAGAACGGAGCCTCTTTTCATAGATTTAATTTTAAGTGTGTGTGTATGTGGGTGTGGTGTGTGTGTGTGTGTGTGTGTGTTCAGGCACACATGTGTGAGAGAAAGACAGACAGACAGACACAAACAAGAGAGGAGAGAGAGAGAGAGAGAGAGAGAGAGAGAGAGAGAGAGAGAGAGAGAGAGAGGGAGAGATTTCACTATGTAACCAAAGCTGCCCTCAAAACCTTGATCATCCTGCCTCAACCTGCTGGATACCAGGATCAGAGGTGTGTACCACACTTGGTTAGTGTGGGATTCCTGCTGATAATCCCTGTCAACTTTTGTACTGAGCTGTTTGTTCTTTTCCTACTTATAACATATCCCTTGTGTATCAGGCATTAACATTTTGTAGGAAACTTTGCAAATATTGTCCTCACTTTGCCCAAGGCATGTTTCATGTCTCAGAACATCTAAGAGGCTACGTGTCAGACTTGACAGGCTTCTCTTTCCATGTCATAGTTTAGCTCAAAGGGGCCATTCCCTTACCAAGATCATTTAAAAATTAAGTAGCCTTTGTTTTCCTTTAATGCATTTTGTATGGAACTAATTTTGCTCTAATTTAGGGATAGGAATGAGTTTTTTTTCCCCATGTGGCCAGCTATCATCCCCAGGCCATGTCTCCAGGGGAGCATGTGATCCCCCAACTCCATTTCTCTGTGAGTGGCTCATTTCTGGATTTGCTCTTCTCTTTCACAGATCTGCCATTGTCCCCCATGTCATGACCTCTTCTTGAATCTCTGAAACTCTAAAGTGTTATGAAAAGCTAGTCCCCATACATATACAATTGTATTTAAATATGTATTATCTGTGTTAGAAATTTATTTTCTTAGTTCCTTCAGTTCACATGGATATCTTGGATATCTTCATATGGAGATGCTTAGTTCTGACTTCATTTACCTCTCTCTGTCTCTGTCTCTCTCTCACTCTCTCAAGTGTGTGTGTGTGTGTGTGTGTGTGTGTGTGTGTGTGTGTGCACCACAGTGCACATGAGAAAGTCAGAGGTCAACTTGCCTCCTTCCACCATGTAAGCCCATGGGATCAAACTCAGCTCAAACCCATCTATCCCCCAACCCCATCTACCCCCAAGGGTAGCTCGGACCTACCCTGCTCTGCTTGCCTTGGATGTGTTCTCAACAAAAAAACAGCCCCTTTAGGTTCTGTAATGATTGCTGTGTTTGTCTGTCAGACGGTCCCTGAAAGGCCTCAAACAACCCAGGGTAGGATATGGGTGAGGGGCTTCTCGCAGGTGGGAGGTTTCTCTTGAGGAAGGTGGCAGCCTTTTGGATCCTGCTCATGACAATGGGTGCCACAGCCTTGTGAAGATAACTGAAAACCACCCATCTGGAAACACCAAGATTTTATAGGATGTGAATTCTGTGGCAAAACCAAACACAGGCCACATGAGCTAGTCAGTGGCAGATGGGTTCTCAGAGCTCAGAAACTACAGTTCGGACCTTCCCCATCAGGGCCAAAGCAGAAGATGCCCAAGCTTTCAGGCTCCTGGAGAAAGTCACTGCTAGGTGCACTCCCCACCCCCACTCAGCGTGAATGGGCTGTCATGTGTGGAGACCACAGCTGATCCTTTTAGGAGGCTCTGACTTCTCCTTCCCTCGGGTCTGTGGCACCCTGCAGCTGAAGTCTTCTCAGGAGGCACTCGGGGATGGCATGGCTCAGTCAAACCCCACACGTTTACATCTCCACCGGGAAGCTTGTTGATGCTGCCAGTGTCTCCACTTAACTGCCTTATGACCCTAATTGAATGTGTCCTGGCCATGTGCAGGGCACTTAGGCTGCTCTGTCACCAGACAGAGCCCGCGGCTTTCTCTTTAAAGTCTTTAAGGTCAGCAAGGAGCCCCAGGGCCACCATGAGCTAGAACTCAGGCTCCCAGATGCCAGTGAAAGATCATTTGAGGCAGGCTTGCCATTGCCTGGTGTTTAGCTGACCCACCCTGAGGCTCTGCCTGCCATTCGCCTCAGAGGTAGGGTTGTCTCTTGGAGAGAATCTAACTTTGCCTCATCTTCAGTGTGAGAGGAAAGATTCTCTTAGTGGTCTCTAGAGATTGGGACTAGTAGCTCCTGCAACCACCAGCCCCTGAACCAAGGGTACTGTGGGATGAGGAGGATAGTGAGCCTGGAGCCAGTGGCCCTTGCCCTGGAGCTGGCCCAGAAGTCTGGCCTCAGACTCACTCTGTTTCCCAGTCATCTTTGGGGACACTGGAAGTCAGAGACAAGCATACCTATTAGTTATGTGACAGGTGATTTCTCTCGTGAAAGGGCTTTGGCTATACTTTTAGGGACAGAAGAGACAGCAGGTGCCTATTCCAGAAGGCTTCAGTGTGAGCCTGTTCCCAGTACTTCCTCTGTCCCATGTTGAGCAGGTCCTGAGCTGGAGCTGTTGAGGACAGACTCCCTGTTTCCTTTTCACCTCAAGTTCAAAGCCAAATGCCTTCTAGACAGCTCGATGCTTAGGGCTGAGTTTAAGGGGAGGCCTGTAACTCCCCAAAAGGAAACTTAGGCCCTGCACGAGAAAAGGTTGGAGCCACGCTTCTTGCCGGTCATTCTGCCATGTTTGTTTTGAATGTGATGGTGATACAGTCATGGGTGGGGGGTGGTGGGCATGGGTTTGCCAGGCGGGGATCCCATTCTGTCCTAACCAGTTGTGACGTCATAGGACATCCTGTGCTAGCCTGGTTTGCTGACTGTGTGCGCTTTGGGGATGCCAGGATTTGAGCCTGCAGGCCTCTCTTACTTAGGTCAGGTTAACAAGGCCTGCTGTCGGGCTCTGGTTCCAGGATCAGCCATTAGAAACAATCTGAGCTCAGAAGAGTCTCAAGGACTCACGACTGTCACCTCTCAGGTCCCATGTCCAGCATCTACTCCTCAATGCTTCATGATATAGTACAAGCCTTTCCCTGTTTTGCTGCTTGGGGCTGAGGCTCTATGCCAATAGCTGTTTGCCCTGCTGTTATTTTTCTCACCGTTTGCATGGGTATATAAAACCCACGGCTCTTGGTTCCAACTAACCCTGAGGCAAAGTCAACATGATTTCTATTACCCAGCCCAACCTGGTCTTCAGAGTGTGGGAGGTTTGTCACAGGCTTTCTAGGGTCAGGCTTCAATACCGTCTGCTTCGGAGAGTGTGACCAGCTGCAGGTCTGGGGTTCTCAGAACTCTATCTTACGATGTTCTCGGCAAGCCATATCACAGATCAAACGCCGTCTGATTCTTTCCATCAAAGACACTTCCATGGTGACAGGACTCATGTTTTCATTGCCTTCGCTGTAAGCTGGTGGTGTGCTGTGCACAAGGCTGTCAGTAAATGTTTGCCCAATCAGATTACACTGCATGACTGTTTGGCCTCTGCATATTGCTAGGTGTGATGGAAGGGATTTCCAGGAACATGTGATTGCCCTCCTCTATGATTTCCCAGAATCCTAGTCCTGGCACGATTCTGTTTTGCGTTTTGATCATAGTACCCGTTAACCTGAGATTCCTACTGTGTTAGAGGCTCAGCCTTCTGCCAGCTTCTCCCAGGGTTTTAATGGCTTAGGGTCTTATCCTTAGCGGGACAGAATCGTGCTTGGGTAGACAGCACTGTTGACCACTCGCGTACCTAGTATACACAGAGATGGTGGAGAACAAAGCAGCTCTGACGGTTGGAGGGCAAGACTTGGAATCAAGTCCAGTATATCTGATTTTAAGGGGAAAATACTGAAATTAAGAAACTGCACAGCGGTCTCTTATCAAGAGATTGCCCTAGTATGAACTGTAGAGCTGAAGTGGGCAGATCCTCATGGCTTCACTTGACGGGCCTTTTGTTCAGTGCTGGCCATGTTCAAGGCAACTTCTGCCCTTGCCTGCTGGAAGTTGCTCCTGGTTCATTGTCTCCCCTTGGAGAGCCATTAAGTCTTAGACATAAAGTATCTGTCAATCACGATTTTGCCTTGAAAAAAATGATCAAGTAGTGTTTTTTTTTTTCCTTAAGAAAGGAAGATGTTCACAGTTAATTGAGAAAAAGAGGGCATGGAGCAGTAGGTGTTATATGGCCCTCTTTGTGTGAGAAAGCCTTGTGTGTACACATACATGTGTGTACTCTTACAAGGCAAAGTAACGGTGGGCTCTGGCTTGTTTCTACTGCTTTCTTTTCTCTTGGTCCTAGTTTCCCCTAATTCTTTCAATGGCTGTGCCTTTTGCCAAGAATTGCAAAAGTGAGCACACATATGTAAATGCCTAGACCACACGGATAGCCATTGCTGAGCTCCCACAGCTGGGGATTGTCTCTGTTGGTCCGCATGTAATGCTGCCACCAACTCAGGTGGAGGTGAGATGGAGCCACTGATAGAGAAATGGTTTCCATTTCTGGATCGTCTCGGCAGCTTCCTGGGACGGATAAGCCATGTGGGGTCCAGACTGAAACCGGATATTAGCTGCGTGGGTGCAGGCCCCAGACTTCATCTTCTCGAATCATCGCTGCACTGCCTGTGATTATTAGTTTTTCTGACGTGTGACTTGTAGCAGCACTGATAAGGTATCCTTTTCATAAACCCGCAGGCATTGCTTTCCTACCAGCAAGTATCTCTTATCTCCTTGGAACCAATATTTTTGGAATACTTGCACACAAAATGGGAAGGTAAGATTAAATGAAAGCATTCGTTCTATTGTTTTGACAACAATGTGGTTTTGAAGAAATTCAATGTCTGTCTTCGCTATTACAAGTAACTGCTGTGATTTTCATTGAAGATGTGTCTTGGGAAAACACCGTAAGTGTTTATTTATTGACGTGCTTTTTTCTTTCGATAGGTGGCTTTGTGCTCTTCTGGGAATGATAATTGTTGGAATCAGCATTTTATGTGTGAGTGAAAGACTGCATTTGACAGGCAGTCGGGGGCTGGGAGCACATGGGACTGAAACTTGTTTTGGGTGAGACTCGCTAGGCAATATTTAATAACAGTTTGTTTGCTAATATTTGGTTTTATTATGTTCTTCATTTTTACATTTTTCATTTTAAAACTTGAACTTTTAAAGGTCCTTTCAAACATTTCTGGAAAGATTCCAGTGGGTATATTATGTAATTTTAAGTTAGATGTTATTCAAACTGTTTTATTATGCAGTTTACAAAGTTATTTTTCTATTATTGTTTTTATTCTTTTGTAGTTTTTTTCTTAAGGCCTCATATGTAGCCCAGGATGGCCTAGAACTGACGACAGTCTTCTCTGCCTTGTTCTTGCAAATGCTGAGTTTACAGGCATGAACCACCAAACATGACAATGTCTTAAATACTTTATGGCAGCTACTCTGAACAATAGCAAGATTACTCCAGAATAAACGCATCTTAGTGGCCAGTACTCCGCAAACATGGCTGTCTTCTGTGATAAACTGGAGGGTGAATGGGACTGCCCTTCTGAGGAGCCGTGTACTTAAGTTTTCAGAGTCAGGATTTACATTTCGGGCTTTGACATATAGTTATTGATTGATTGCACTGGAGATTGATCCCAGTGTGTCATGCACTGAGACACACCCTCACTGTAGGCTTTGGATTTAAAGACAAGAATGGCAACCCCCTTCCTTTCTCTGTTCTCATTCCTATGTAAAAAGTACTTTTTGTAAAAGATGTTTTGTTAGCGTCAATATCTTTTATTTTAGCACATTAACTTCCTCTTACAGATTCCCTTTGCGAAAAATATCTATGGACTCATCGCTCCCAACTTTGGAGTTGGCTTTGCAATTGGTAAGTCACACGGGCCTTGTGCCTCAACTTGGAACTGCCTCCTCTCTGGCCGAGATTCTCTCCTTGAAGAGTGAACAGACTGTAGTTGGGCTCCAAAGCTCAGATTTCCAGAAGCTGATGTGGAGGCTGCCATGGGGTCAGCTCAGGAACAACCCCTAGTCCAGATGCATGGAGATTCCTGTTGAGGATCAGGTGGTGTTGGCAGAAGCAAACTGATGCTTCGCTGCTGTGCGCTGGCAAACGCGTGCCTCCTGATCTAGTTGGAATCTGAGAGCAGACCTTCCCATGTACTTCGCTTCTGAGGCTTGGTAAGGAAAATGCAGGCTACTGAGGAACCATGCTGTGCACTGCAGGGATTTTCAGAGGCAAAGGAGAATAAAACATTAGGGTACATCTGGACTAATGGTATGCTTTTGTTTCTCATTTATAAATACCGATTACCATGATAAAAGTAAAGGCCAAATCTGTTACACTGTAGTGTTGGCAGAAAGAATGAATGGGATATCTCCCGACCCTCTAGAGGAGGTTGGGTGGCCCTGGCATCTTATGTCTCCCCATGGACTTACACACCAGTCCTGTTGTAATTCGTTCAACTCTTGTTTAATATCCGCCTCTTAGGTTTCGCTCCACTCTTTCTCTGTAGCAGGCTGCACACACCAGATGATCAGCAAACAGGAAACAAAGCAAGGCCATTGCTCCCATCCACCTGCCGCTGTGGGCCAGCCCCTCGGCATGTGCTCACAGGCACCGGCTCACCAGTCAGTCACCATAACCACTTCCAAAGCAGCCCATGTAGACGGGAAGAGATGCTCAGAGGCTAGGTATGACCGTGCTCATTCAGCTAGGATTTGCACCCAGAACTTTCATTCAGGTGCTCTTTCTGATACTTGTGCATTTGCTAGTCAAGAGGCCCAGCTTGTCACACTGGTCCTTGTTGTCGGCTGTAGCCAACAAATGAGCCAAACTCTTCAGGTTTTAGTTTTCTGAGCGGGAAGAGACGCCCTCTCAGCCTCCACTGAGTTCTAGTACACAGGCACTTTACAGTTTGGGAACTCACGTGGTCTAAGGCTGGTGTTGGAGGCGGGCTGGCAAGAGGTTGGCTGATAGATGTACGTGTGCTAACTGGCAAGGGAAAAGTGACTGAGAAAACAGTGGGTCAGGAAGGCATAACCTAGTAGGCCAAGTTCCAGTAAAAAGAATTTACTACACCTGGAGAATAGTAAAAGGTGAGTTGCCAGAGGATTGGGTAACTTCCCTTTACCCAAAAGATGACCCCTTACAAGAGATTATAACGTGAGGTCAGACAGCCTACAAACGGTGGCCTAATAAAGACACAGAATCCTGAATTCCACTCCTCTCTCTGAATCCTTCTGCTTGCTATCCACAATGAAAGGTTTGCTGTTAGGAGCGTGGCACAGAGGAACAAGTAGCAATAACAGAAGGAAGGAGTTGGCAATGGACTGAGTTCAGGACACAGTCCCTAGCATTCAGCTTGTATCTGGTTTATACCACTTTTCCATACGCTGCTCCTTGCCTATCCACAGGGATGGTGGATTCCTCCATGATGCCTATCATGGGCTACCTGGTGGACCTACGGCACGTGTCTGTCTATGGAAGCGTATATGCCATTGCGGATGTGGCCTTTTGTATGGGCTATGCCATCGGTAAGAATATGCTGGCTTTCAAGATACCTTTTACCTTAATGCAGGACAGATAAAACCTCCTAGAAATAAAGAAATGTTTACATTTTCTGGCAATAAGACATTTGGAGAAAATGCTAATTTTCTCTTTCCCCAAAGGTCCTTCTGCTGGTGGTGCCATTGCAAAGGCAATCGGCTTTCCTTGGCTCATGACAATTATCGGGATAATTGATATTGTTTTTGCTCCACTCTGCTTTTTTCTTCGAAGTCCACCTGCTAAGGAAGAAAAAATGGTAAGAAAGCTGTTTTTTTTTTGGTTTCTTTGGCTTTTTTTTTTTTTTGATAGTTTTGGTAAGCCTATCTGCATAGTTTCTGCATAGTTCAATTCTAAACTACATTTCTGCTCCTTTCCAATAGAGGGCTCCAAGCGGAAGCAGTGAGAGTTCCTTTTCAGTCACTAACACAGTAACTACTTTCATTCATATTATTTTCACAGTTATTGCTTTTAAGCTTCGTGTTCGTGAATTGGAACATGATTAAGAATAAGATTAGCTTTGTATTTAGATTAACATTGTATAATTCTCGCCAATTAAATATAACCCTAGGATAATTCAATCTCATTGGCTATGGTTCTTAGGATGTGGTTCTAGCTGCTTTTCTTCTGTCTTTATAGCATTTGGCGATAGCTGGTATCTTGGTCCAGCATGAGAGTCTGGAAATGTCTTTAGTCTTTGTGAAAGATGGTCATTTTTACACCCTGGGGCACACATCTGAGCGCAAAGAACTATTTAGTTCTTATCTTCGTGGCTAGAAACATAGCCATGGTCAAGCTATAGAGAATAATGTGCTTCTCTTTCGAACAAGTTCAAATTATTGGCTCCAAATCTAAAGTGGGAGGTGTGTTAGTCTCGTGCCCTTTCTAAGGTGTTTATCTCTCATCATCTGTCCTGGCGGGGGTTGGGGGAGACCCAGACTAAAGTATCAGATGCTGGTATTGTTTAGCTGAAAGGAGACTAGACCAGGGATGAAGGAGAAGCCCATGGGAGGCGGTAGTGTTGTGTCCAGGGACAGATCTAAGACTTCTTTGTTATGTTCTTTGGAGTGGATCAGACAAGATTTCTGTAGGTTTCCTTTCTCCAATATTGTCGATTGAATCTGGGGCTTAGTGTGCGCCAGGCCAACACTGTACTTTTGTGTTTCGTTTCTAGCCCTCTTTCCACGTTTAAAAATGTTTCGTCTTGAGATAGGGTCTCATTAAGTTGCCCAGGCTGGCCTGAGTTTACTCTGTAGGTGACAAGACAGGCCGGGAAGTTAGGATCTTTCCTGCTTCAGTCCAGGAACAGTTGGCACGACAGGCCTGTGCCACTAAGCCCAGCATAGAAGAGCTTTCTGACAAGAACAGGTCTTAGTATGTTATCATTTCTTGAATGACTCTTGATGGTTTCCTCCAAAAGTAAATTTAAAGACAGAACCAAAATTTAGATTGTGTAACCTATGTTTGTCTGAGGCATTCCACATTCACCTATCCATTTGCTGTAGCTTAAACATACATTGATCTCTAGCCGCTGACTTTGTGCCAGGAACTATACAGGCTTTGACTAGAGGCTAGTTTCTCATGGATGGCTCCTATGTAGCATGAACTCTAATTGTTCTTAATAAAGATCCAGAGTCAGATATTAGGGGGTGAAAGAGGAAGGACAGAGAAGCAGTGCAGCCAGCCACTAGGGAAACCTTTTACCTCTCCTGAATACTCAGACTGAAGGGGTGATCCTGTCTCTACTCATCCTCAGACTGCATGCTCAGACTACATCTGAGCTCCCTTCTCCTCCCACTTTATATTCCTCTCTCCTCTCAGCCTTATTACTTCCCATCTCAGCCTTTCTGGTGCTGGGATTAAAGGTGTGAGCCACCACCGCCTGACTGTTTCTCTTTTAGACTGGATCAATCTTGTGTCGCCCAGGGTGGCTTTGAACTCAGAGATCCACCTGCCTCTGTCTCCCGAGTCCTGGGATTAAAGGTGTGTGTCATCGCTGCCTGGCCTCTAGTGGCTTGGTTCTGTACTCTGATCTTCAGGCAAGCTTTATTTGTTAAAACACAAGATGCTCCACACTTGTAGGAAAGGTGGGGGTTGATGTGGAGACTGTTGGGTGGAAGCTTCCACCCTGGTTGTGTGCATCACTGTGGCACTTCTGGTTGCTGACCTGAGCCCATATCCTTCAGAGTGGATAGAAGACTCCCCACACAATGCTGGAAACCTGTCTTTCTGTGGCCACATTATCAATAATTTGATTAAGGCTGAATGACGGTTACTCCCAAACCTTTTTGACTAAAGAAATTGAATTATCAGTAAATGTTTCTGTCACCCGGGAGACAGTTACGACTCTTAGGGATGGTGAAGGGCTGGCATGGGCCTGGGGGCAGCTGCACTGGCTCCCCAGTTTTCTCCACGGCACTGGGAAAGGATAACATCTCACAGAAGTGTTGTTAGACGAGAGTCTCAGCAGAGACTGTCCCCAGGGTCACCCATGCACCATTCCTGCGGCATTGAAAGCAACGCGCGTTGTACTCTGCTCACCCGGCAGCACCCAAGCATCTTCGTTCTTCAAGGCAAGACCTTCCTTTCTGCTGGTGGGCGACCCACACCAAGACAGCAGACGTTAGTGGCTGTTGTGTTATCTATCTGTGGCTTCCTGCATGTGCTAGTAGAGGAAATGAAGCATGGTAGGAGGTGAGAAGCATTTGTCTAGCCAGTCACCATAGTGTTTTGAAAAAATGGTGGTAGAAAGCCAGTTTTTTTTTTATTCACTTAAACCAGTGCTTTAGCTCATTTAAAAAAAATACTGAAGGAAGTGGAGGAGACAATTTTGAAAGGCAAAGCAGTAAGAATGACAGGTTTCAGGGTCACTTCACTATAAAATGTCAAAATTCTTAACCAGTGCCCATTGAAATAAATCACTAAGTCTTACGATGTGCATTTCTCTGTCTATAATTAATGCCTGTAATTGGAGGAATGCCATTTGACTGGCAGTGGTAACATCTGAGATGGTGCCCAGCAGGTGATGTTTGTTGATTGTGCAAGCAGAGCTGAAGAGTGGGTGGAAGCCGGCAGCCTCTAATGATAAGGGGGAATGTGGCAGGGCGTGTGCCATGAGGGGGAATAGACCACCACTCACTCGAGAAACCCCAGCACACACAAGTGCTGAGGTACAAGATCATAAACCACCAAGTGTCAGAGACATGGGGGCCAGAAGGCATTCCGCCCCAAGCAAAATATTCTTTAAGTAATTTTTGCAGGCACTCACCCTGCAGTCGTGTGTGAGAGCCATCTATGCAATTGTGTTTTGTAGGCTTGTAAGTCACAGCAGGCTGTGAATTGGTTGTGAGCACCACAGCTTTTACTTTTTTAAAAAAAATGTTCTGATGAAGGCAAAGGAGAAAGTCCCCCTGTTGCTCAGTCTCTGTAAAATGTAAGGCGTATCAACACTGCCACTTGAGGAACACGCCCATAATAAGACAGCGACACAGGACCCTGACTTCTCAAAATACCCAGGGAGACTAGCTGAGTTCTGAGATGGGTTTTGGTTTTCAAGTTTAAAGAAGTATTTTTAAAGGGTAGGATGCATGCCTTTTAGTCTTATTAAGTTTCTGCTGCTAAGGCAGGAAAGTGGTCTATGGATAGCAAACACCTTTAAGTGTATAAGGTGTGTAATGTCCTTCTAGCTCAGACCCCAATTCAGTGCTGAGGAGATAGTTCAATAGATAAAACTGCTTTCCACAGAGGATCCAAGTTCATATCCCCAGCACCTATGTAAATGTCAGATGTGGTGGCCCACTTGTAACCTCAGTGAGGAAGACAGAGCAGAGGATCCCTGGAGCAACCTGGCTAGCTACACTAGCCAAACTGGCAATCTCAGAGTTCGAATGAGAAACCCTTCCTCATTATATAAAGTGAAGCATGAATATACCTGATGTCAACTTCTGGTCTTTACAAGTGCATGCATACACACACACCCCACACATGTGAAAGTCTACACACGTATGCATGCACAGCACTCCATTACACATAAAATACACTTAAAAAGGATTCTTGTCCATGGGCTAGATGAGGATATACACGGGGTGTACATTATTATCTACTTGGAGACACCTGTCCCTTTGCTTTGTACATAGTGAATTTTTTTCTAGTTAAGAAAAACAGAATGATTCTACTGGAATGCTCTCAAGTCTGAGATTGGAGCACCCACCTTCTAAGTGCATTTACTGATTCACCAGCCCAGCACTGAATTTTTCTACTTCATTTGGTCTGTTCCCCCCCCCCCACCTTGGAGACCCCAGCTTTGCTCTGTGTACAGTGATGGGAGTTAGGTATATGGAAGAGGCTTGGGTATATCAAGGCTTTGCCGTGCCTTTGGTGCCAACCCCTCCTCTCTCCACTTCTGCTCCCCTGTGGTATGTGGAGTGCTAGCCTAAATCCCCTGCCAGCTTCATGGGCCACTGGGCACTTGTCCCTCATGTACCTGTGTTACCTGTTCAATGCTGTCTTCTTTTTTCATGGTACACTATCTGGCATATTTAACCATGTATAATTTTTTTAAAAAGTAAAACTACTGCCCAGTTAAGATTTTGGGGGAAGACATGAAGCTAGGTTGTAGATGCCATGAAATAATATTCATGAAATAAAAGCTGCCCGAAACACACAGGCTATCAGCTGTATTGAAAAGTTCTGATCACCGTATTTTCATGATAGAAATAATCAGTCGGAATGAACTCTGCAGTACATTGCTGTGTATCTGTGGGTTCGCATGAAGTGTGCACGTTCAAGTAATCCATGCATATAGAGGCCCAAGGACAACTTTGGGTGTTGTTCCTCAGGATGTGTGTCTACCTTGGTTTTTGAGTTTCCTGCTGGCCTAGAGCTCACCAAATCTTGTTGGCTGTTTCATTTCTCTAATGCAGGGATAACAAGTGTACACCATCACTGGAGTTTTTAAAATGTGAGTTTTAGAGACTGAACTCAGGTCCTCATGCTTGCGAGGCAAACACTTCTTTACCCATTAAGATATCTCCCTAATCCCAGTGCAGCTTTTTAAGACAGGATCCTGGCTGGTCTAGAACTCTGTGTAGATCAGGCTGGCCTCAAACTCAGAGATCCATCTGCCTTGCTTCCTGAATGCTGAGATGAAAGGGTGCTACCACGCCCAGCAACCCCCAGAACAGTTTTTATTGAGTATACATTCTGTGTTCCAGTCCTGGAGTTCTCAAGATTACCTATAGAAGTGAATGGTGAGTGCAGAGATGACGGTGGTCGTGAATAGGGCAGTGCTAGTCACTCTCTCTTTGATGTAGCTTTGCTACCTGTGGACCAGATAAAGATCAAGGCTCATGCCTGGTACTCCTGACTTTGGTGGTGCTTCCCAACTGCTGTCTCCATTGCCTCCTAAGACCTCCTGGCCCTGGTGATTTAGTGCTTTACCTACTACCCTCCATTACCCATGATGTGCTCATTCAAGCCTGTCTTCTGCAAACCTTCCCGTGTTTCAGGATTCACTAAAGTTCCCATCTCCTCTGAAGAACTTTTGCTAAGCCTTAGGCTCCAGGGAGTCCTCCATCTGTGACCCTGGGGAACCTGTCCATACCTCTGGAGTTGTCACTGGTATAGGACCTTCAGGGTAAGGTCAGAAATACAGTAGGTGCCCTAGAAATCCATGTCAGCTGATGACTGCTAGTCTTACACCATGTATTGTAACCAAGGCAGTGCTCTGGGGGTTGCGGATAGCAGTCACTGTAAAGGAAGGAACCTGGGATTTCACTTTTAACCTTTGCCCCCAGGCCATCTCCACAGTGACCTCTGGGCACACAAACTGGGGTAGATTACCTTCAGCTACCAAAGGCTAAACCTCTGTATAACACAGGGAGAATGGTTCAAACATGCAATGTCTGTTACCTCAACTATTTTAATAATCAAATCCTTTAAGCATAACTATCAGTTCACTCAGTAAGCAGCATAATTGGAAGGGGAGCCGAGTTTGAAGCTGGCGGCTTGAGATGACAGCCTGACTAGGGTCACATAAGTCCTTATCTTTGTGTCACACATCTGATCGCTTGAGGTCTAGGGAAATGATAAAAGGGCTAAGCACTGAGTGGCGTCTTATCACATCTGCAGGACAAGAGCTAGGGATAACGAAGACACCAAGATAGACTGCCACAGGCAGACTCAGAACATTTTAATCCACTCAGCTTTGCAGACTGCACACACGTGCGTGTGCAACACACACACCTTAGGGAAATGGTTCCTATAGAGGGAGACTGATTCAATTGGTTTGTACATAGACTCCCACTGCACTTCTCCAGCTGCTGTGGGATTCTTAAAAACCGGAATTTGTCTTGGAGCTGCCTGGCCTCTTGCTCTGCACCATTATGCCACACTGCTGCTGTCTGCACCCACAAGTTCTGGTCTGTAGACTCAGCAAATGTGAAGTCAAAGTGTCTAAAAAACAATTATCTGTACGAATTGTACATTTAAAAAACCATCCCCTAGTTATACTACACATTTGCATTGTATTGTGTTGGGTACCATAAAGTTAAATTGAAATATACATGAAGATATAGTCTATGCAAACACTGTTCTATGTTCTACATAAAGGATCTGACCAGCTGCAGTGGCTGGGAGGTGACTATCTGTTGGTGAAGGTCTTTAAGCCTGTGTGCCTACTTTCTCAACTTCTCACCTTTCATCTACTTGTAGTCATGGTCCTGACAGGATGTCAGGCTTGGCCCACTGTCAGCAGGAATAATGATTCCAGTACTTCTTGCTGAGGATGCTTTGGAAAAAAAGCATTGTTTTTGTGGATATTTTTCCTTTTGCAGTTATGGGCAAAGGCCTTTTATAAATACATTTGTGCTAAAAGAGGGCAGCGAGGATCTGGAGAGAGATGGTCTGAGCATCACATTTGTGAACAAAGCCCTGGGATGTTTGACCTGGAAAAATAAAGGGCCATGGCAAAATGTAGTCTTAACAAATGTAAGACAATCTGTGTAAATGGTTACCATCAGAACAAGCCGGAGTTGAGGAAGAGTGGATTTCAGTTCCGATTCCCTCCATTTCTTACAAGAGTTCCCTTCAAACATCTTCATGAAGTTCCCTGTAGTGGCAGTCTATAAAATGGAAGTTGCAATGCAGTCTCCAGCTCCCAACCCTTAAAAGACTCAGTTTAACTTTTATTGAACCTAATCCACCCATCCTTTGTTTCACAAAACTCAACTTCCACCTACAACAGGTACAATGAACACAACCCAGAGACTATTTCTTGCCTATTACCTAAAACTTTTCACTAAATGGAGAATTTGAGATTTGAAGGTCAAGAAATGGCAATTGCTTTCAAAACAGTAACAATTAACAGCAGTGGGTTAAAACCATCATATCTTTACAAAGCGAGAAATTCGTGTACTTGCCTTTTGCTTTCAGGCTATCCTCATGGACCACAACTGCCCCATTAAAACAAAAATGTACACTCAGAATAATGTCCAGTCGTATCCCATCGGTGAGGATGAAGAATCTGAAAGTGACTGAGCTCCTCTAAGTTGGCAACTGCTTAATTGTGTACCAGAGTTTCCAGGGAAATGATGCGTGCAGAGCTGTCTTGATCACATCACCCATTCCTGGCAAAGAGTAAAACAACCAAAGGTGATACTTTCTTTTCCATGGTTATGGCCGACTGCCAACAGCCTTATAAAGAAAAAGCAGCTTTTCTAGGGGTTTGTATAAATATTGTTGAAAACTTTATTTTATGTATTTGGTTTTATTAAATATTATACAATATATTTTGACGAAATAGGTATATTGTAAATGTATAAATATTTGAATCCAAATCAAATATAATTTTTTAACTTACATTCACAAACACTTGGACAAAAAAAATCTTGTATTTTTTCTGAATACTGGTAATGAGTGTTTAAAGCACACATTATCTGAGATTCTCCAACAAGAAACTAGAGGTCTGAGAAACAATCATGCAAGACAGCATCGTTACGTAGCAACACTGAATGAGTTGCTATTTAACTTGTAATTAGTATCAATGTTTTTGAGTTAAAAGCTAGTCATTTCAAGCACAAAGGACAAGAAATTGTGTCAGCCATCTTTCAGACTTATTCATAAACCTTTGCTGGCATTGGTTTTCTGCTATAACCACCTACCTGGAAATGGATGGTTGTAAATTCTGTTTTCTGTGTCATATCATTGGCAACAATCATTAAAGCCAACAAGGGGTAAATGTTCTGAAAGTAAAGAACTTCAAATGTTGCTTTCTTTGAAAGATAAAGACTTGATGGTCTTACTGGGTGAAAATAAAGTATGTATTTGTACACTGGTAAGGTTAAGCATGGTATGATTTACCAAACCCAGTTCCTGTTTTGGGAAAGGAAACAAAGGCTATTGAGCTTCTATGTGAACAATCAGACTATCACATCTTTAACTACTTGTAGGTTATCCAAGTGTTTTTCTAGAGACTTATTAATTTTGAGTTGCTTTTATTTTTTAGACTCCTAAAAGTTGTTCCTATCAACGTAGAAATGAATTTCAAACAAGAATGAAGGAATGAAATTGTTCATGTCTAACATTAGTATGTTAAGAAAGATAATAGGGTGATCAGGGCACTTTCCCTTTCTGGAGCAGAAAACCCATCTACAAATGTGTATGTGTTGCTGTGTCATCTTGTGTGTGGAGTAGAATAGTTTTTCTAAGCATGCCAAAACTGATGTACCTTTTCAGTGTGCCAGCATTAGTGAACCTTATCTGTAGTGCTTTGTATGAGATTACAGCCTCCCAGAATATAAACACAGTGTAGAATATGTCTCAAATAGTACATGTCAACTCTGCAGTTGTTAAAAAAAAATATACCTGTCAGTTTTGTTAATCTGAATTGTGTTTGTGTGACCTTGGACATTAAGAGAACTTTAGGACAACAACCCCTCAACCTTATTGGCTTTACACATCTGTTAGGAAAGTGGCTAATACTTCTTTTGCTTTATGAATCTTTCTGTGGGACCTTGGTGCTTTGAAGTCATGTGTTTGTGGGAAACAGGTTCCTACTCATTAAACTGCTGGATAGTCACAAGGTCTGCAGCTCTGAAAGATGGCTGGAGAGGAACTCTCACGTGACTGAAATCAAAAGGTGGGCCTTGCACTTCATCAGGACAGCTATAGAAGTACTGTGGTCAGAGAAGGCTTGTAGTTCTCCTTGCCCACAGTACCACATACAATAATTAATGCTGGTGTTGTTTCTGCTTCTGAGGGGTCATCAAGGATGACTAGCAAAGGCATGCCAGTTACTCAACTCCAGGGAAAAGATAAAACATTTAGAACGTTTTAGAGAGCAAAAGATAACTTGTTTCCAAGGAGAAAGTAAATACATTTATATGACTAATATCCTGGGTACATAAGTCTGAAAATAGGGTGTTTAAAAATACTGTGCATGTTCCAGAAAAAGAACTTATATCTCTGAACATTTTCACAAAGTAGAGGTTGCTTTTGTTTGTACTTGGTAATTCAGACTCACAAATCTTAGTGAGGTAGCAATGGCTATGAAACTTCTTTTGACTGTTAAGTGTATCTCTCTGTCCTAGTTGCACTTTAGCTAGGTTACTTAATAAATCTTCTCGAACACTGTGCTGTGCCTGCCTGTATTCTTTCATAAACCATTTCATCAACATTTCTGCTGGAATAAAATACATACACATTGTTTCAGCTGTAGATATTTAATTAAAAAGCATTCTCTGTATTTGCAGGCATAAAGCAAAAAAAATCACTCCAGGCTAGGGGGAACCGTCCTCTTTGTCTTTCCACAGTCTGTTTTAAATGAAACATAGGACTTGTTGTGGCCTATCAGTGTGGAAAAACAGTGAGCTGTCAAAAAATTGTTCTAATTGCTGTGAACAGATAAATTATCTGGTGAAGAGAGCTATAACATCAAGTCATTTGAAGGAACAGGCTCTGGCAGATCTAGAAATCAGGATACTTTTGGATGGGGTGGCCACGGTGGTTTCCAGGATTGGGTGGCATGCTGTTTTGCTCAGACCTTAAGAAACATGAAGTAATCACAAAGGATGAAGGTAATCCCCCTTTCCACTGTTCTTTGCTTTTTTTGGAGGGAGGGGATAAGGAAAACTATCACCTCAATTTAGAAATTAATGCATCTTTTAAAAATTGAAGTGATTTTAAACTTACTTTAGAGAACTTAAAATTTTTAAACTTTATTTTCTTACTATTACAATCAAATATATTCAAAATGTTATAAAAATTTTTTTAGATAGATTTTACTCTCAACGTTTTAGGCTGTTCTTTTTCTTAGAATGAGAAAGTATCTACCCAATAAGTTCTAGTATTGTTGAATAAACTTTGATACTAAAAATATAGCACAGCTGGATGTGGTGGTACATGTCTTTAATCTCAGCACTCCAGAGGCAGAGGCAGGCAGATATCTGTTGAGTTCGAGGCCAGCTTGATCTATACAATGAGTTCCAGGACAGCCAGGCCTATAGAGAAAGACTGTCTCAAAAAGCCAACACAATAAATAAAAAAGCAACATACATATTGTGATTGGAAAATACTAAGATGTTCATTTTGTCTAACCCAGTCATTCATCTAAATACCAATGAAGAGAACACACTTTAAATGGTCCAATTTTTCTTTCCTGAGACAGGTCTCACTATGCTTATTACCACATATTATAGCATTAGAAAAAAAATCGATATATCTGTTTCAAAAGGTAAGGTAGCAACAGTAAAAGTTTGAATGCTTTTGCAAATTTGTTTAGTAAAAATGGATTGTTGGCTTGTCTGCATGGCCAATTACATCAGGTATAATGCCACAGAGATGAACCAATCACCTTGTTTTCAAATGTCATCAAATGAAGATATTCTTATTTTCCGTGGTAGTCTTTATTATTATTTTAGCTATTGATAACATAGCATGGCAGCAGGATTACATGAGTAATGTAATATAACACAACCTTTTAAGTGAGGCCTTATCCCTTCCTATGCTCTAGGGTATCTGGAGTTTCCCCTCCTTCCCTGCTCTAAAGCACAACTGTGATGCTTCTACTGTCTCTCCTAATAGAAAAATATTGCACGACATTAAAGGTCTATTTTACAAACACCATTAGCAGCACTGTCGAGCTTTCCATGATTGTGGTTCTACAGAGATAAATACTTTGAAGCATGAGTAGATTCTTAGAACTAAAGCTTTGCATAACTTCTATAGCTCTTTCAAATAAGTCAGTGCAGGAGCATGCTTGGGCATCGCTAAAACTTCACAATTTATCTGTATACATACCAGCCACTTACAGACGCGTCACCTTCAGGGAGCAACGGCAAGTTATTGTGTTCAAGATGAAACAGGGCTAAACGTCAGGCAGATTGCTTCAAGCATAAGATGTGGAGTAACATTTTAGCTTCTGGGGTTTGTTGTGGAAAGCAGGGGTGGGTGGGGATTGATTACACAGATAGAAAAGTTTGTGTCCTAGTGTTCACTTAATAACAAGAGTTAGCTATTGAATTTAAAGCTGGAATAACCTCCCACACTCAACAATGCTTTTCTCACGTAAGAACACCTTTCATGTTCACCGCTTTTGCAGTTATGCTCCTGTCTGTCTCACAGCAGCCCCGTGAGGTAGAGAAGTACCTTCGGAGATAGAGAAGCTGTGTGACCCTCTGGGACAAGCCTGTGCTGCAGCGCTCACTCAAGAGCTTGGCCTTAAACTCCTGTTGGAGTTTGAGCTACAGACTGGACCATTCTCTTTACTATATCATACTACAAATTTACCTGTAGCCAAAGAGCTGTTCCATAGTTTTAAATTAAGTTGGTTTATGTGTTATCATAGTGTTACTGTGAAAGGGGAAAACGCTTTTCTATTCTATAGGTATAACAGACTCAGACTTTTAAAGATATGTCAATAGGGATCAAGCTCCCATATTTCTCTCAGTTGTGTTATTAGCATCCATTGGATGAACCCAGTACCACGGCAGGCCTTCATTTTTAGAGAACTAGTCCCAAATCCTATGCATACTGTCTATTTTTGTTTTTCTTTACAATGAATGATGATGGTCTGAATTATTAAAGAATTCAGAATGACTGACATTTCTTTAAGGCCACAGTCACCAAAGTATGTATGTAGTAAACATATTCTGTATAATTGCCCTCCAAAGCATAGTCCTACTTTAAATTTTTTTTCAAAAGAAGCCAGTTATCAATGCAGCCATTTTCCGAACAAGTCCTGTGAAATTTTAAATATCCTTATACATGCTTTATTTCCTATGGGACAACCAAAGATGAAAAATCATCATGAATGTTCATAACTTCCATTTAAAAGGAAAGAATCAACATTTGAAAGATATTTCAAAATCCTACTGGTAACTGTTCTTCAGTAATAAAATCTTGTTATCCTCTCTACAAAATTCTTCACCAACTAGATTTTGCATTTATCCTCTATTCAATGCAACTTCTTCTAGCTAATTACTATAATTTTACTATACTTCAACTGCATAAAAGCTTTAAAAAATATCACAGAAGCATAAGAAGCAAGCAATATACGTAAAAAAACTCAATCAGCATAACATTTTAAAGCTGTATGGTTTGCTTTCATTTGTATTTGGCAACAACAACAAAACAAAATAAAACAAAACAAAAATCCTCCCAAACCCCATATAACAAAAACCTCACGTAAGTACGGCTGACAAACCTCAAAACATAGAAGAAAGAAGATTCAATTCTGTTCCCTCAGTGATTACTGCTGTCAATTTAGGCATGCAACAAATTTGCTGTTATAACCGTGATGAATGAGAATGAAAATATTTCAGGAATCTGGACAGGATCTTACGTAACATTAATTCAATAACCAGGAGGAAAGAAAAAAAAAGGACAGTGAGACATCACAATACATAAACACAAAGTTAGCTTACATAATTAGAAAAGGTTAAAAATAAATTAATAAAACCCAATTCCCAGTATAAACCCCAAAACCATTAAGAATAAGCACAATCCAAAACAACCAGTTTGGTGAGCTCGTCATGTTTCTGCTGGAAAACCACCTTTCATTCTTATACAAGCAAGCAACTGTAGAAGCAGGCCAAAGCGCACCACGAGAGAACTGAAGCACAGCTGTGTTCGTGGCACGCCAGATGCATTTTGTCCCCAATCACTTCAAAGTTTAGTTTGTCTGCTACACAGACTCTGATGGGCCAAACAAGTCATCCGAGATGCTGCTGAACGGCTGAGAGTCGATCAGTTGGCTTATTTCACTATCAAGGTCTTCTTCTGTATCGTCTGTGTACTTGTTCACCTTTTTCGAGTGCTGGTCTAAAGACAGGCTCTCTAAGGTCTCGATATCTTCAATGCCTGCCCTGTAGTGGATCATCAGGAGTGTCAGAGCTTGTAGTCTTTCACCTGATTTAGCCAAGGCAGCAGAAAGAAGTGATTTTTTCCTTGTATCAGTTGTTTCTTTTTCTTCTCTAACAAGGGAATTATTGTGTTCCAACTCCTGATCAATTTCATTCTGCAGTTTATCCAGCATGAACTCTAGCTTTTGGATCCTTTCTTCTGTTGGCAAGCCTCTATACAGATCACGGCCGATTTCTTTCACTGCAATGAAAACACTGTCATCCAGCCCACCTTCCTTTCTCACCAGCTTTATTCCTGCACTGTGCCCTCGTTTGGAAGGACTGTTTGGACCACACACCTCTGTGTCGCTCCCTTCATTGTCTGACGTGTTGGGTGTGTGCTTTGGTGATGGTTCCACAAGATCTGTTCCTGGTTCAGAAACACGAGTTTTAGAGACTTGACGCAAATTTAGTAAACGAGAGCTAGTATTAATAATGTGCCTTGTCAAGCCTGTTGTTTTATGGACTGACTTGTTAGCTTCCATCTCCACACGAGGGGGAAGGCCCATGAGTGGTTCCTGTCCCTCCAACCTGAGGTTTTTCAGGGTCCGGTCTACTCGCCTCTCAGTTGCTCCACAAAGAGGTGTCTCAGCTAGACACTTTTCTTGACATTTTTTATGACAAACATAAGCACAGAACATACACTGGGAAGCAGCTTTTGTCCAGACTTTTTTCTTACAGTAATCACACCAAGTTGGGTTTTGGAACTGAGTATCCTGGAAACTATGTTTATTTTCTGACAAACTCATCTGTCCCACAAAATGTTCCTCTTTAGGGAGTGACGAAACTTCCTCAATCAAATGGAGTTCTTTTTCTTTCTCTATGTTAGGAACTATGTGGTGGTCTGGTTCTCCTTCCTTCAAATATTTGAAATGAATAGTAATGTCACCAAAACAAAATTTGTCGTTGAAGCCCTTTTGCATACTCAGATTGCGCAGTGCAGTTCTAGTGACCATGGCCTTAGGAGCAGGGGCTTCCAGTCTGAACTTTGAAAGGTATTCCATGTTTGATGTAGCTAGGCAACCTAAAGCCACCTCTTCAAGTTTTAAACTAACATGCCCCAAACAGATGAGGCCTCCTAACTTGAAAGGATCCCTGCACCACAGTGCAATGTTCAGGTACCTGTGGCAGGCTTCTATGTCAAACAAACAGGATGCTCTGGTTCTTGACCACTTTCCTACCTTATTACGATAAAGAACCTCTGATGATTCCCACATCTGATGGTCATCTGAAGTGTCCTTAGTAGGACCAGAACTTTCTGAAGTAACATCTTTTACTACTTCTTGCTTTGCTGAAGACTGCTTACCTGCTGCCCCATCTTCTCCGTGATCCACGCTCTTCACTTGCTTTTCAGCAGGTTTCTCTGCAGGAGGAGGGAGCAACACCTTCTCTGGCTTTTCAACAGCATCCGGGTCTGCCTGAGTTGGAGTGTCAGCGGAAGGCAAAGGAATTTTCACTTGTGGTCGTGGTGGCACAGGTGGTTTGAAAGTGGATCCCTGGGGTTTGGACACTGGTGCTGCTTCTGTGGCCTCTGAAGTTTTTAGAGCTGATGGTTTATTTCCTTCTTTAGATGGAAGTTTTTGTGGTGGTGGATGGATTCCTGAAACTAATTTACGATTTAAAACTGGGGATATAGCGCCAAGAGGTTTAATAGAAAGCGTTGTTGGAGTGCGCTTGGGACTGGGACTCAAGGGTTGTGCCTCCTCTTTGAACTCTGTTTGTACTCTGACATCAGTTGCCAAGTCTTCAAATTCCGAATCAAGGTCTCTGTTTTCAGTATCCACTGGCAACCCAGCAGCTTCTTCTTCATAACCTGGCTGGCAGGAACTTGACAAAAAGTTTTCTTCCAACTGGCCCAAACTGTCTTGCAGCACAGCCCCTTGGTTACTCTGGCCGACAGGTCTTTGGTAGTACACCAGTACACGGTCACCAGCCTGCTTGATAAGCTTCAACACCTGCAGTGTCGATGTGATTTTCACACCTGGTTAAGATTCAAAGGGGGAAAAAACATGCAAATTACTGAAATAAGACTTACCTACACTGTCTTTACCTCATGATTATTTAATAAATTATTGAAATAAGACTTTACCTACACTGCCTTTACCTCATGATTATTTAATAAATAAAAGAGCAATAAGAAAACCTCAAAAAATATTTCACTTAAATTTTGAATTAATCAGCACAGGGTACCGGAACTGTTTCCTGGATGATACAAAAATCCTGAGCAGCTGCTAATTCCTGGCAGCTTCCCATTCCCTCTTGGCTTCAACAATAATATGTCCCAGTTGAATTGCTGAAGTGAGCAGAGGCCTATTTAAACAGGTTTAGTAAGTGATAAACCACACTTTGAATGATGGAAAGCATTCATTTTACTGAAGAAAATTCTCAAATAACTCCAGGAATTGTAAGCAAATGATTCAAATTTAGAAACCAATGTCTGAAGTAAATATAAGAAACAAAATACTATACTATAAATAACAGACTCTTTCACAGATCCTGTTGATTAGCCATATACATGTTGATCAACCTCTCTAAGGGAAGAGAAGAGGTAAGAAGCATTCAAGGTAAACAAGTTGATTACAATGCACATTGTCCTATCCTGACTCAAATCAACTTGCTACTGCCCTCTTAACCCGTTCCTAGAGACAGCTGACTTCCATGTTCTCTGAGCTGTCAATCCCAACTCAGAGCTCTGGACCCTTGGCCTTTGGAGTTCTATCTCCCACTCTTGACCACTGGCCTCAGCTACAGTCATAAACAGCCTTGAACTGCAACGTCTCGTCTGACCTTTCTGCTCTGATGCCCATACTGCCAGGTTTTCCAGTGCAATTCTGAATTTCCCTGAGCTTCCTCACGGGGATCATCCCAACTCAGCTTAATAACTTGACTACTTTCATCCAGGAATACTATGTCCCAGAAGTATGGCAGCTTGTCACATGCACAAATGAAGCATCACCTGATGTGCTCTCTAGTAAGGACACAGAAGTTTCACCCCAATCTCACTTCTTTATCTGTGCTTTGGGAAAACTTCCCTCATTTCATCTTGGGTGCTTTGTGAAGGTGTTCACTAAACCAGGGTTTGCTCATATGGAATCTGAATTCTTCTTTCAGGATATTTCAAATATCTTCCAGGATATTTCAAACATGCTCAGAAATTTACAAAGCAGGAAAATTAACTCTATTACTGAACCTAAACATAGCATTCTGCCAATCTTATTCCGACTACTACCATTATCCTATTATTAAAACTATCATAAATTCAAATGAATTATAATTAATTTATTCAAGAAATACCAATTAACATAGGGCAATGTTTATGACAAGTTTATGACTTTTAAAAGAAATAAGAGTTACTAAAATATACTGTAGGACTTGAATTTGTGTGCAGTGGTTGGGACAAGGAATGTATTTATTTACATGGGGAGGGGCACTAAAACGGTTTCTATGGCACTAGAGAGAGGGCTTCAGCAGTTATGAGTGCTTCTCTTTCAGAGGATGGGATTTGATTCCTAATATCCACATTGTGGTACATAACCTCTGTACCTCTCATTCCAGGAAAGGTGACGACTCCTATTGGCTTCTGCAGATGCTACATGCATGTGGTGCATGGATATACATGCACATAAAACATGCATACACATTAAATAAAAAATAAAGTTTTTTGTTACGTTTGAAACTTTAGCAGCAAATGTGCATACCTGACTTTTCAATCAATAAAATTTGTTTGTACTTTTATGAATGTTAGATATCTTAAAAAGGTAATTTTTGCTTTTTCTTCCTAAATATTTATATGGCTTGGACTTTTTATTTTGGATAATAGGTGTTTGTTGCTTGTGCAATTAAAAACAGAACTTAAAAGGCACATTTAAAAGTTAAAGAAATAATTAAATAAAACCTGTAGGTAAGCCCAAAACAGAATAAAACAGAATCTGTATTAATGCAAAAGCTTTTATACTGAACCATGGTTTTGGCTGAAGGAGTCAAACTTTTCATATTTATACAGACAGCTATGTAATGGATGAGTCTATTCTATGTCCCAAGTGTCCATGAGCCAGGAGCACTAAAACAACCTGCAGGTGGTGGTGGTGCATGCCTTTACACCAGCATTTGGGAGGCAGAAGGTGTGTCTCTGAATTCAAAGTCAGCCTGGTGTACAGAGCAAGTTCCAGGACAGCCACTCAGGACAGCGAGGGCTACACAGAGAAACTCCGTCTTGAAAAACAAACAAAACAAAAAAGCAAAACACAAACCAAATAATCAAAAAGTAGAGAGAAAAGCAGATTCTTAGACCCTACACCAAGTTTTCTGAATCAGAATGACTTCTAAATACTAGTGCTTGGTGACTGTGGTATGAAGGGCACTGTGCATGCCATGATCAGAGGGATTTCCACGTGAAAATGCTTACTTCACTGACCTCCAGGTATGTAACTAAATTGTTTTCATTATCTCAATGTCAAGATGGATTTGAATCAAAGCAGAGTTTCCCTACTATAACCAAGGATAACTACTTTTTTACTGCGACCTGCTTTACTTTATTGTCTTAGCCTGAAAGAACACAATATTCTTTTTTTTTTTTTTTTTTTTTTTTTTTTTTGGTTTTTCGAGACAGGGTTTCTCTGTGGCTTTGGAGCCTGTCCTGGAACTAGCTCTTGTAGACCAGGCTGGTCTCGAACTCACAGAGATCCGCCTGCCTCTGCCTCCCGAGTGCTGGGATTAAAGGCGTGCGCCACCACCGCCCGGCTCACAATATTCTTAAAAGAATAGTTATATCCAGTTTTATGTGTTCAAAGCCTACAATATGTGGGCCAGGTACTATGAAGTCTGAAAAGGCCTGGATTATTCTGTGCTACTGTGCACAGATGAGTTCTATTGTTAGGTATATACACTCAGGCAAATAACTTGCCTCAATTTTTATTTTTATTATTTACAACAATCCAGCTGACAGGAAGGTATGCAGTATGTAGGTTACATATTTACCACAGATTTGGGATGGGTTCTGAAAAACAGCATACTAACACACCACTGGCAGTAGAGCCTCAGAATAGTATTGGATGTACCCTTCCTCTTAAACAAGGAATATTAGTTTCTCTCCTACTAATTTTCTAGTCCTACAACAAGATGTGAGTGTTGCTAATATCAGCAAATGCAGTCACAGAAGTGACAGATGTACAAGAAGGGATAACCAGCTCTTCATTTCACATTCAATAATACACACAGAGGAGGAGGTGAGAAGGGAGAGCAAATTAGAGAAGTTCTAGTAAGGTGGTTTCAAGATAAATTATGTTAAACACTTAGAGATTAGGGCTAATCTGGCAAACATTTTACAAGTACATTAAGATATATTTTACAATTCTGTTTATAATGATGCTTTTCTGTTATAAAACTATCAAATGCTTGTTTCAAATATAGGGAGAAGGAAGAGAGAAAAGCCCTCCGCCCTCTTTTGTAGTTTCTCTGTAACACTAAGTCATACTTCACAGTGTGTAATTACCTCCAATTGCAATGAGCCGATCTCCTCGCTGAAGATCTGCAATTGCAGCAGGTGAGTTTGGGGCCACGGTTTCAATTATGACATGCCCAGCATACCCATCAGTTGACTGAACAAGACGAAGTGTAAGTCCCACACTCTGTAAATTCCCTTTTATTAATTCAACCTTTGATAAATGGTTAAAAAAAGAAAGAAAACATTAAGATAACAGTAAGAGAACGTAGCAGTCAGTCAGTTTATGAAACATGGTGACTGTATTTACAGATAAATGAGAGTTGACACCATTCCTATAACAGTATAAATTAGCACACTTCCAGATTATGATAACTTGAAAGTTGCCTATGCTCCGGTATATGGCCTCATACCCATGCGCATGCTAGCAACACCAGCTCGACCAAGTAGATTATCTTTAAAGGGAGGAGGTGGAACAGAAGATGATAATGAACTTAGAGAGGAACATGTTGTGGGGTGGTCTGGGTGAGGAGCTATTGGCTGTGGAGGGAGAGAGTTATTTTCTTTGGTTGTGTGGCCATCACTAGTAGTTTGCCCATGCTCTAGTGGAAAACCCCACACCCATGCACTTTTGATAAGCAGTAACTGGACTCAGTGAGTTATTAAAAATTAAGAGGACATGAAGTTGGGAGAGAGGATGTGTTGAGGACGGTCTGAGAAAATTGGAGAAAGGAGTGGGGAGAGAACATGATCAAAATATCTGGTATACATGTATGAAATTCTCAAAGAATAAAAGTATATCAAAAAAAAGAAGATATGAAGGTGGGAGAGGAAAGGAAGTATGGGAGACACTGGTCCTGGGGAAAGTGGGAGAGAGAATTTTGATTGAATATGATCAAAACATATACATCAAATATCAAAATATATACTTTCATGAAATTGCCAGACAATAAATAACACAATGTAATCAATATGTCTTTTTAAAGTAACCATACGTATAGTAAAACATTTGGAATAAACAACAACAACAACAACAAAACGCTCCTAATCATACTCTCTAGAGTTACTGTTAGAATTTGCATTTGCCTATACTTTAATACAAAATTGGGAATTGTTTCAAAACTGAGACATGGTGAATACAATCCTGAATATTTATTTTCTCAAATTCAGTGGGAATCACCTATGTCATTAGATGGGCTTTGGAACTCTACTTTTTATGTATAGAACTGGACTTCTATTTTCAAGCAACAATGCATCAAAAATATTAAGGGTCTGGAGAATAGGCTCGGCACTTAAGAGCCCTGGGTGTTATCCCAGAGAACCAGGGTTTAACTCCTAGCACCCTATGGTGGAAACTCCAGTTCCAGGAGACGTGATGCCCCCTTCTGTCTTCCACAGACAATGCACAGATGTGTTACACAGACCTAGGTGTAGGCAAAACACCTATACACATCATAACATAAAATCTTTAAGGAAATTTAAAGCTGGGTGTGATGGCATACACATAATCACAGCTCTTGGAAGGAAGAGGCAGGCAGATCTCTGTGAGTTTGAGGCCAGCCTGGTCTACATGAGTTCCAAGACAGCCAGGCCTACACAGATAAAACTGTAGAAAGAAGAGAAAGAAGAAAAAAGAAAAAAAAAGGGAAGGAGAAAGGAGATATTATGAAAAACATTTCATATGTACGGACAGTGTACAATGTACAGACTTTCTTCCTTATCATTATTTCTTAAACAACACACTGCTGAATTTTCCATAAGGATGTAAAGGAAGAGAGAACAGATATGTTTTACTAGACTTATCTGATGAATGAGATGCAGTATTCTCTAGACAACATCTCTCAGTCATGCTTTTTAAGGATTTGTTTTTAAAATTCCTGCTAATATCCAAGGATGTCTGTTTCTGTTTTTAGGGCTTTAATATATAAATTCTGCTTAGTTAGAAATTCACTTTTCCTAATTGGTGACTGGTAGTTGGTAAGAGAGACCTTATTAGAAACTGTTCTTTAGTTTTTGTGTTGATAGGTTTTGTAAACTATTAAGAGATTTGTTTATTTTTTGAGACGGGGTCTCTTGCAACACAAGCTGGGTTCAAAGCATGTAGAGGCAGCAAGCCATGAACTCCTGGCTACCAATGTACAAACTTAGCTACTGGTAGTTCTTCATGAACATGCTTACCTAATCAAGTGTTAATGTTACAGTCTTATAGACCAGATTATGATAATACACACTTTTAATACCAATAGCCACAATAACACACACTTTTAATCCCAGTGGTGCATGCCTTTAATCCCAGCCCTAGAAGGGAATACAAAATGGGGGCAGACAACTCTCTCACACACACAGTCTCATTCTGAGATTACTGGAGGCAGAATCGCCATTTCAGACTGAGGTCGAGGTTAAGAGCCAGTGGACGGCTGTTTTTACTTTTCGGATCTTCAGGTTGAATCCCAATTTCTGACCCTGAGCTTTTATTAACCGTGCTTCAAACATGGACAAGAATATGTTTCTCTTTATGACTTGTACTAATGGAGATAGTAGATTCACAAATTATGGTTGTGATCTTTAAGGACAGTGGATGACAAAACAAAACAAAACAAAATCTACCCATCTAGAACTTTCAGCAGGCCTGGTGCTTTCTATTTGGACAGACAGAAGTGTTTCCAGCCTGGCTGCAATCTGTGCTCTGTAATCTGAGCAAACTGAATTGACAACTGGTATTCTGTGAAACAGTTACATTTCTAACACATTTGTCTGCCAACTATATAAATGTTTACCTTGCAAATCGTTAGATTTATGCAATATAGAAGTTGTTCTAGCTTTAGAAATCTTAAAAACATGTTCTTATTGCATTTTTTCACTGTATGTGTGTGGAGGAAACAAACCCAAGGGGAGGTGGTTCTCTGCACCATGTAGGTTCTGGGGTCAAACTTAGGTTGTCAGGTTTTAGTGACAGAGCCATCTTGTCAGCGCTAATTTTTAGAAATCTAAATTATAATTTAGACCTTGGGAATAAATATTTAATATAATAATGATAATTGTCTAAGCCCCTGATACCCAGAATTAAATTGCCCATAGTTTTAAAGATCTATCATTACAGTTTAACCTATTCATAAATTTTTGTGAGGTGAAATTGCAGAAGTAAATTTTTATGTCCTTGTCCCAATGATGACAATAATCTCCCCCATCTCTGTCCACACACCCTCACATTCCACGGTGCTTAAATGGGTAGATCTGCATAGGATAAGAATGAATTCTAAATTATATTTTCTCACATGAACTATAGAGGTAAACATTTTCCTTACCAGAATGGTATTTACCTTTTTAGTGGTTAATATTCAATGAATAGCTAAAATCCCACAAAAATTAGCTTACTCCCTTAAGCCCTAATAGTTATAGCAAATTAAAAAAAAATTCTGAAGGACAACTAAAATGTTACTTGGAATAGTTCTGTATTCAGCTGGGTTGAATTCTGGCTCTAAGCATTAGTTTCACAAAATTTGGAGCGTGATGTGTTGTTCTGTGGTTGCACCCTCCCCACTTCCATTTTGAGACAGCTCTCACTGAGCAGCCCTGGCTGTCCTAGAGTCCACTGTGTAGACCAAGACGGCCTCCAACTCATGGGGTCCACCTGCTCTGCCTCCAGTGCTCAGTGCTGGGACTAAAATGCAGGCGCTGTCACGTCTGGCTTATGGCATTTATTTATAAAAAGACTATACTAGTTCATATTTTTCATAACAAAAAATTCCTGATGCAGAATATTGGTGAAGAGCAGAGGTTTACTTAGCTGTCTGGAGGTTCACTGGTATGGCACCAGTCAGCTCTTGTGAGAACTACATAATACGTGGTCTCACTCACTACAATGGGAACACAATAGAGCAGAAAGCTGTGTGGAAAGTCCTTCTGTATATATGTTGCTTTTATTGCTTAATGAATAAAGTTGTTTCAGCCAATATTTTAGAAGTGTAAAATCAGGCAGAAAATCCAAACAAAGAGAGTAGGTAGAGTCAAAGAGACACCATGTAGCCACTAAGGGAGAAAGATGCCAGAACATTACCTGTAAGCTACAGCCTCATGGCGATACAGATTAATAGGAATGGGTTAATTTAAGATGTAAGAGCTAGCTAGGAATACGCCTAAGCCACTGGCCAAACACTCCATTGTAATAAACATAGTTTCTGTGTGATTATTCGGGTCTGGGCAGCCAGGAAACGAAAGCACAGTTTCCATTTACAGGAAGCCAGAGTAGTTCAGCTGGGCTCCTTTGTAACTTGTTCTTTAGAGAGCATCAAGTATCCAATGAAAGCTACTTTAATTTTATTGAGAAAACTCTGTGACCCAAGGATGTGCCCTAAGGGTTCACTTCCTTAAAGGTGCTAGCATCTCCTATTTTGCCAAACTGGGGTCAAGCTTCTAACACATTAACCTTTAGGAGAAACAAATCATATCCAAGTCACAGTGAAGGGGCCACTATCTTAGTACACTGGGCTGTTGTTGTGATTCAGTGAAACTGGGCATAAATGTCAAATACAGGCCAGATACCTACATAATCTTTCCTCAGAAAGACTTTCTTTTCGGCGGGGGGGGGGGGGGGGGGGGGGGGAACGGGACGGGACACGGGACAGGCTTCTCCAAACAGAATGGCAGTTTGGCCATCAGGTAACTTAGCTTCTAAAGTAATTGAATGGTCAATTAGGACAGTATCCTTCAGTCACAAAGATACAATAAAGACACAGAAATGCACGAGAACAGAAACATCCTTATATAAATACAAATGACCTAAGAGATCTAAGGAATAAAAATGGTCTTCTGCTTAGGTTCAAAAGGCTGCTAAAATAATTCCATCTAAATAATCAATACACTTAAGGTTTCCTCTTTTTAAATTTGATTAAAGCCTTTATTAATGCTTTGACTTGAAACAAATGTAAATTTTATGCAACCATTCTAGTGAAATAAAATGCTAAGAAAAGTAGGTGAAGGCTGAGGTTGTTATGGAAACAACAGCATGGAATACTCATGTCCTTTGAAATTTCCGTCCGAGAGACAGCTCTAAATCTGAGTCACCAAATCAATCTTCACCTTTACATATTAACAGTATACTTGTGGAAAGTGATTCATATACTACAACGTCTGTGGGAGACTTAAGGAACGTTTTCTAAAAAAATAACTATTTATTTTGAAATAATTTCACAAATAACAGAAAAGTTACAGCTTTTTCCTATTTACCCTGAGCCATATCTCCCGACCACTGTTTCAGCACATTTGCCTTTCTCTTACACACCGTTGTCCTGAATCATCGGACAGATGCACAGGCTACTTAAACAGTCCCTAACAAGGACATTCTCTCAAATAAGCCACCCTCCTTCTTTTAGTAAACCTGCTTATGTCAGAGTCACCATTTGGCTCTAGATTTTATCTTAGGAATAGTTTCCTGTGTCTATGTATGTGCATGTCTGTTGCCCTTGGAGAGCAGAAGAGGGCTCCAGTTCATAACTGGAAATCTGGAAGCAGAGTTGTGGATAGTTCTAAGCCACTATATAGTCCCAGCTGCTGAGAACTGAACCCAGATTCTCTCCAAGAACAGCTAATACTTTTAATCACTGAGTCATCTCTTCATCATCCTGGCTTTCTTATCTTAAAAAACAAAGAAAATTTGCAGAATGCCTCTGATGTTTGCTAAACTGGGCAGTATTTTCTCTCTGACTTAGTACATATGGGTAGTAAGGTGGATACCACTTAATTGCATGAACCCTGGCAGTACCTTTAATACATTCCTGAACCACCCATGACCCAGCTCTGCATCCAGCATCTGTGTATGACTCAGAAAAAGTCATCTGGTAAAAGAAAAGAAAAAGAAAAGATTTTGTGGGAAGGTGCTACCGCGCTTGGAAAAGCATGTTAGTTCTGGAGTTGTTCTTGGCTCACTGTAAAGTAAAACATCTTAAGAAATAGAACCTAAAAGTAATGCTTATGTTCTGTGACTATTACCTCTTTAGTTTTCTCAACAGCAATTTTTTGCATGTGTTATTGTGTACATGTGTGCACATGCGCAGACCAGAGGTCATGTGTTTGTGTGCATGTCTGTGTATGCGCAGACCAGAGGTCATGTGTTTGTGTGCATGTCTGTGTATGCGTAGGCCAGAGGTCAGCGCCAGGTGTCCTCTGCTGTTCTCCATCTTCACCTTACTTCCCAAGACACCTGGATCTCAGTCACCTGTCCAGAGACAGGATGGCCAATGAGCTCTAGGAATCTGCCTGTCAACACGCCACCATTCTTGGCTTTTACACAATGCTGTAGAGCAAACTCAGTTTTTTCATGCTTAATGGCAAACCCTTTACCCACTGAGCCATTTCCCAAGCCCCTTCAACAGCCCTTAAAAATAAAAGTAAAGGCCATGCAGTGGTGGCACACGCCTTTCGTCTCAGCACTTAGGCAGAGGCAGAGGCAGGCTGATCTCTATGAGTTCGAGGCAGCCTAGTCTACAGAGTGAGTTCCAGAACAGGCTCCAAAATTACACAGAGAAACCCTGTCTCAAAAAAAAACAAACAAACAAATAAATAAATTAGAGGTGGGGATGTAGGTCACTGCTAGAATACTTGCTTAGCATGTTTAAGGCTCTGGGTTTTATTCCCTAGCACTGCTAAAATATCAAATGAATTTTAGAGCCGGGCAGTGGTGGCGCACGCCTTTAATCCCAGCACTCAGGAGGCAGAGGCAGGCGGATCTCTGTGAGTTCGAGACCAGCCTGGTCTACAAGAGCTAGTTCCAGGACAGGCTCCAAAGCTACAGAGAAACCCTGTCTCGAAAAACCAAAAAAAAAAAAAAAATGAATTTTAGTTTTAAACCACTATATTATGAAACTACCATTTCCCCTATCCTATATGAAAGAAGAGACTTAAAGAGAGGGCATGAAGTCCAAACAAATGTTCAGTTTGAAAGTTCATGGGAAGCTGAGACAATAGCACTGAAAATACAAGAACAAAGTCAACATCCAGTCCCGAGAAACTCCATCTCTGGGCTGCCCTTTGCTCACCCATCACTTCAGACCTAGGTTGTTCAGAGTGTCTGCTGCGTTCTCTTCTGTTTACCTCCTCATCTTTCTGGCTACCTCTCTAAAACTCTTCCATTCGCAGAGATATCCAAAGCCATTTGATTCCATTTTTTTATCTCCATAATCACTAACTAGTTTAGCTGTCCATTCTTCTCTACTATTTCAAGTCTTCCCCTTGCCTGATCACATCCTTGAATCTACTCAGCTCCAATATATTGCTGATGACCTACTTCATGCCAGGAACTATGCCAGACACAGATAAAGAAGCACCTGCCTCTCATGAGATTGTGAGAAGCATTATCAGTCTTATTTACAAAATAATAAAGTATGTGTAGAGGAGCCGAGACGGATTTAGACCCTGACGTGGCTATGCTGCCAAAAGGAGGCCTGGTTAAGACTCAAACCCCACTCTTAGCCTCCTTAAAGAGAGACTCTGACGAACGCTTTTGTTCAAAAACCTCCATAGTCTCTCCTGTTTCTCAGGTGCTCTCTAAAGCTTTTATTCTTGAAAGTTTTTCATTTGTCACCTCTTTAACACATTACTTACTGGTTTTCCCTCAGTAGAAGTGCACCATTCTTTTGCACTGAAACTCTGACATATTCTTTTTTTTTTTTCTTTTTTTTTTTTTTTTGGTTTTTCGAGACAGGGTTTCCTTGTAGTTTCTAGAGCCTGTCCTGGAACTAGCTCTTGTAGACCAGGCTGGCCTCGAACTCAGAGATCCGCCTGCCTCTGCCTCCCGAGTGCTGGGATTAAAGGCGTGCGCCACCACCGCCCAGCAACTCTGACATATTCTAATAGCAACACATGATGCACACAGGAATGCTGGTCTATTTCTCTTGACAAGAAGGATCATAAAATGAATTATACCTAATATTGTTACTTCCTCCTCATTTTTAGTGGCTTAGATTAGCTTGATTTGAAGTAAACAATATTTTAACATAAATTCTTACTCCTTGACCGAATTTCACAATCATATCAGAGTGTAGAAAGCGGGGACAGAGAATTTTGTCCCTTATTTTTAACTAAGATGAACTTTTTAAGAGTGAAAATATTATGGAGGGTTTACTATTTATTAGAGCTGAAAGACATTTAACTTATGTAAGAAGCCAATTATAAAATGTTACATATGGTTAAAATTTCAGCAACTCCCCACTGTATTCTCAAATGTTATCAAGCTGAAGTAAACCAAAGTTTTCATAAAAGACTGACATTTTCAAAAAAGCTTTATTTGCTTTAATCTTTCTCTTCCTTTTGATAAGATTAAGACTGCAAATGGCAAATGGTTAAATAGGCACACCAAAATTCGACCTGCCAGGCATGTGGTCTTAAGTAAACACACCAAAATGCCAAGTCCTAGGCATCTGGCCTAATGTATTCAGAAGTCTGTCTGTCTCAGCTCAAATGTTCTCACTTAAAAATTACAGTTTTTCTGAGTCCTTTTAAATCCTCTGTAGGCATTGTCAATAGTGTGTAGACAGATCTAGAAATGTAGATTTTTATTCATTATTATCCAACAAGGCTTCTGAAAGTCTCCATAACTAAAAAGGAAGTGAAGACAGTTCAATGTTAAATCACGCCAAGTTATTTATTTCAGCAATGCTGAATACACTCATGAGGTGTTCTTTTGATGCTTTTAGTACTGCCAGAAAGAAAACACTACATCACTAGGTACTATATTTGTAAGATTTGCACATGTTAAAAACAGCTCTTCACAAAAGCAATATTGAGTAGTAAATCTCATCTGGTAGAATTCCCCATCCTAAAGATTTTTATTTGCTTAACAGAGAAGGGAAATATTCAGGGAAGAAGAAAGATCAAAGTATGACTAAAAGTCATCCGGAAACCCTAACAGTCTGGAAGAAAAACTGCTAAGGGCACTTGGAGGCTCCTGTCCAGAGAGCTACATTTAGTCTTCCCAGAATAGTCACTGAATATGCAGAACAAAACCAACCAAGGCACTTACTGAAAATTATCATACAAATATAACTATAACACTCCAGCGGTGACAAGTATTTAGCAAACAGGTTTGTGCAGAAGTGATAGTGGCGGTAGGGCATGATGACTCGCAAAGAGGGAAAGTTCTGGAATCTGGAAAGCGAGGGCAATCTATAAAGGGAATGACTAGTTGGTGAGAGAAGAACTGAGCTCCAAAGGATAACAGAATAAAACTCAGATACCAGCAAAAGAGGGAGGTCACTATCAACCTTAGACTGAAGGATAGAGGTAAGAAGTAAGATTGGGGATTGAGCATCAAGTAGAAACTGGAATGGTGGTACTGTGGGAAGCATGGGCCAAAGAAGATAAACCAGCTGCCAGACAGGTTCAAGGTCAGAGGAAGAATACCCTCGTTTCTCTGGTCCACGCTCATTCCCCAGAAACATTTCACATCCATCATCTACAGGTAAAAGCTACTGACATTGAAAACTTGAACTAACAGCTGTCTGAGGTCAGCCCTTTCCAGGAATGAAATAGGACAAAAGTCCAGGAATCTATCTGAACAAGGGCAAGCAAGCTAAGGCCTGGCTGGCACGAGCAGAATTCTGAAGACTATAAATGTGTATGGAAAAAGAAGCTGGGTTAGCGTGTATCACACTTTTCAAGAAAAAATTTTAAGACAATTTAGGAGGGTGCACAATTACTAGAGATGTACTGCACAGGATAAGGCTAGTAAGAAGGACTGAAGGCTAGCATGACTGAAGATGAGAATGCCTTACTAAGAAAAGGTAGTTAAGCTACGTGGCTAAACATAGATAACAATTATGAAAGAATTATGGGTTAATTTAAGTTGTAAGAGCTAGTTAATAATAAGCCTGAGAAATAGGCCAAACAGTTTATAAATACTATAAGCCTCTGTGTTTATTTGGGACTGAATGGCTGTGGGACCAGACAGGAAAGAAATTTCTATCTACATACAAGAAGACATGGATGTGTTGGCACACACTTGTAATCCCAGTGCTGGGGAGGGAGCAACAGGTAGATTCCCTGGAGCTCACTACTCAATGACCAACCAGTTTAGCCTACTCAGTGAGTTCCAGGCCAGTGAAAGATCCCACTTGAAAAAATGAAAGTGGACATCCCTAGAAGAACAAGAAGTGAGCCTCTGGCCGCAACACGAATATATACCAACACTTGCATGCACACATTCTCTCTCTCCCCTCTATCTCCCCCCTCCCCCCTCTGTCAGGTTTCCCATGCTATATGACTCAGTTCTGCCAAAAAGCTCTTAGATGAAAATCCCTGGAAATAGTGCCTAGAAAAGCATTTAAGGAGGAGATACAGGTAAAGTACTTGTTGCAAAAGCAGGAGGACTTGAGTTTGCCCCAGAACCTGCACAAAGCAGGTGTAGCACCAAACTTCTGTAATCCCATGAGATGAAAGACAGAGACAGAAGAACCCCCAGAAGCTCATAGGCGGTTTACTCTAGCACATATAGCAGTAGTGGGAGGGGGGAATGGGTAGTATGACATCCCAAACTGTCCTGTACCCTGTGGCACATATATGCCTGGACTACCACTTATGCTCACTCGAGTGTGCACTCTCTTCTCTCCTCCCCTGACACACCCCAAACAAAATAAAGAAACCCAACTATACCGCCACGTTGGCTGATGCCTATCAATGATCTCCCTTGGACTTCATTATTTTTCTTGCAAAATGAATACTTAGGAGTACATCAGACATCATACAATCACGAAAACAAGACTTCATACTAAGGATGAAGAGACAGCCAGAATCCTTGGTTACAGTATTGCAAAGCTCTCAAAAGCACATTAAACTCTGGAAGAGAAAAGTGGAACAGACTTGTAATCCCAGCTTTCCAGAAGGCTGAAGCAGGAGGACCACAAGTTCAAGCCCAACCTTAAACAGATGTCACCACAAATAAAAACTCAACATCTGTGACCCCTGAGAGTCCCCAGTGCTGGGGCCAGGGAGGTGGTGACTTCCTTTCATTCTTCATATTCACTTCCACTAATGATCAAATTTACTGAATAAATTTCAACATTAAAAATGTACTTAAACTTAAAAATTGGATTTATACATAGGTAGACCATTAAATGATTTAGCATATCTGTTTTTAATGATGTGAGATTTAATATTCAAATTTCCAATATGTCAGAAAGTATCAAAGTCTATTCCTAATGTTTTATATTGCCTTGGAAAATAGCAATTTTTCTTCTTAAAAAACTTCAGTTTATTGGTTGCAGATACTATTGTTGACATTTTCAGTACCTGGCATAATTAGTAACCTAAAATTTTTTCTTGAAAACTACCTGTGACATATGCTAAGGCCTAAAATAATGATTCAAATTTAGAAGTCTTACTAACCTTTGCTGCAAAATATTATAGCTGTCTAATCTCATATCTTTGAAAATAAAGGAAATTGAAAATGCCAGAAGCAATGGCAAGTTATGAGCAACTCAAAGTCAAAATTTAACCAGACAAAATAATAATGCTTTTTCATACAGTTATGTATTTCAGCACAAATTCTAAAACTGGTTATTTCATTCCTTGGAGAAGCTACTTTAAATTGATTAAAAATGAAAACTTAAAAGTTGGGGCAGGAATAATGACCAGAAAGAGAGGGAGGGAGACAGAGACAGACAGACAGGCAGACACATATGAGAGAGAGAGAGAGAGAGAGAGAGAGAGAGAGAGAGAGAGAGAGAGAGAGAGAGAGAGATCTGTATCTGCCTGCCTTGAGCTGGAGAGATAAGCAAGCCTGAGGACTTGAATTTAGGTTCCCAGCAACCACATAAGCACTGTACCGACTGGGAGTGGTGGGTGCACCCTTTAATCCCAGTACTTGGAAGGCAGAGGCAAGCAAATCTCTACGAGTTCAAGTCAGCCTTGTCTATATAGTGAGTTTCAAGCCAGCCAGGGGAACATAGACTGTCTAAAAAGACAAAAGTAAATTAAATAAATGTTGGACATGGCAATGCTAATTTTTAACCCTAGTGCTGGGGGTAGGAGTTGGGAGCAAGATGGGGCACTGAGAATCAGATCCCTTAGTTGCCTGGCCTATTAGTATAGCCAAAACATGAACGCCAGATTCAGTTAGATTCCCTGTCTCAAAACAGGATAAGGTAGAGGGTGACAGAGAAAGACAATTTAGAGTGAGCTCTAGCCTACATACCTACACCTACACACGCACACACATACAAGCACACACACCACGCACGCACGCACGCACACACACGGAACTTGTAGTCTTCTATTCTACCATATTCACAATCTTCAACAACTCTTACAACTTTCTCACAATCCAGCACCCCAACCTCCTTAGCTTAATTCCCACTCAGGTCAAAATTATTCCATTCCAATCCCACCCACTTTTAAATTTAAGGGTGTTCCCAATAGTAAGTCTAAAGAGCATCATTTTCAAAACCCTGTTTTCTTTGGAGCAGTCGTCAAGCTCTGGCGACAGCCACCTTCACTTTTCTGGTTTACTGACAGCTCCTCCTTCTCTACCCCAGTCTTCTACGATCTCACACTTTAGCTGACACTAGTCTCACGGGAGCAGTACCTCTTCTTGTCTTCCACTGTTTCTCCAGCATTAGAAACAGTGCCTAGCATAGAGCAATACTGTTCATAAAATACTGCTGAGTTAATAAATGTGAACTCACAAGCCTTCTGAGGCATTCTGTAAAACCATTCTAGGGGCTGGGGCGATAGCTCAGTCAGTAAAGTTTTTGCCTCTGCAGCATGAGGACTCTAAGGTAGACTTCCAAGAATCCATGTTTGTTTGGTTTTTGTTTTGTTTAATTTTTTTAAATCAGGCATGGTAACATGAGAGAGGAAAAGATAGGTGGATTTCTGAGCTCACTGGTCAGCCAACCTAACCTACTTGGTGAACTTCAGGCCAGTGTGAGACCTTGATTGAAAAAAAACAAAGATAGATGCATCTAAAGAATTTCATGGAGCTCTGGCCTTTTACATGTGAATTCACATGTACCCCTACACACATACACAAATTACAACCTGAAACAGCACTAACATTTTTAAAAGACAACTGAACAGATTGCTGCTTGTTCTGCATGCCCAATACCAGCTCCAGGTGATCTATTTCATTAGTGATGGTGCTGCTGGTCACTGTTAGCCAGACAAATAGTAACAACTGTCTGCTTATGACCAACAACAAATCTCGGAATACAGAAGCACTAATAAAGGCATGCTCACAGAATAAATCTTACACAAATGTAAAACTACCCATTTTACCGTCTTAATAGAACTCCTTTGTTTTTCTTCCCAAACACCACTGCTCAACTCAAGTGTGCAATGAACATTTGCTTCTCTGTCATAGGATCCAAAAATGAACAACCTGCAGAAAAAGACAGAACAGGCAGGGTACTGTACCAGTCATATGCAATAAATATCTCCTTTCTCATAAACACAAGGAGAGGCAACGTATTACTCCATTACTATTTTAATAACAATAACAAAAAAGAAACATTTGTTACACCCTCTAGTGGAAAAGCCAAGTAAGTAAGGCTCAAGTTGGAGGTTTCTTAGGCAGCTGGTGTTCGGTGTTTTAAACAAACAGAACCATGTAATCATGAGGTAAAACAATTGGCCAGATATCTCTATGTTATAGTAAACAAGACAGAGACTTTCAAGAAAGACTTTTGGATTTAAAAGCGAAACAAGTTGGAGAGTGATGCATATAGGTACATATCATTTCTGTAAAATTTAATATGCAGAAGGGTACTACAACTGAATATCTGCATGCATATTGATTTTACCACCTAATGTGACCCTAGTTAAATAATTTGCTTTCCTAATCTCTTTCCCTCTCTGGAAATTTTAGAATAAAAACAGCATTACTTACTTTTCAGGAAGAACAATTTTTAAAATTAAAAGAATATACATAAAGCATACTTAGTTTTTTAATACATGAAGTACTTAGCCGAGGGCTAAACAAACAATAAGTGCTCAGTATTTGTTACTTCTTCCCTTTAAAAAATGTGAATCAATGTTTTGCCTGCATGTCTTTCTGTACACCATGTGTACGCCTGCTGCCAAGAGAGAGTCAAAGCCTCCAGAAGTAGAGTGACAGACAGTTGTGGGTGCTGAGAATCAAACCAGAGCCCTCTGGAAGATGAGCCAGTGACCTTAATCACTGAGCCATCTCTTCAGACTCTTTTCCTACCTTGAAAACAACAGCCACAGAATAAAGAAAACACCTAACCATGCTTAATATTCAGTTATAAAGACACAGCTCTAATTCTGAGATGACATAAAACTTTTCTTATTGGAGTAAAACAAGAGTATTATCCTAAGTCTAACTTCTACAGTATGCACCCTCATAATCAGACTGTAACCTGCCAGTTTGTCTCTGGAATGAGCTTATGAATAGCTTTAGCATTTGCCAGCATTTTAGCCATTACTCTATTATTTTATCACTATGTAAAGAGCACAGGCAGGAATGAAATAATGAAAGAAAAGTGGAAAAATACACCATGGACATGTGAGGAAATTGCGTCCTAAGTTTGGAGGCACTGAGCAAGCTCACCAGATCACAGTCACATCTCACAAACTGGGTTCATAAACTGAGAATCCCGAATAATTTTTGACAGTGGGGAACAACATCCCTAAATTTAAATATTAGAGAATCTTTTAAAAAGACTTTAAACTTAGTGCCTAATAAACTGTTACCAGAAAGAAAACAGGTCAAACACATCAAGAAATTCCCAACTTTAAAAAGGCTGAGTTTTTAAACCAACCACAATTTTCATTCACTGAAGCTCTGCTGCCACCATCTGTTCAGAGAGCGAACTGCCTCCCGCTTCTCCAGCAAGCAGAGCTCCAGGCTCCAGACAGGTATGCTAATGGTCACGAGTCACCAACCAGAAAGTGGAGCTCTTAGGAATTATTCCTCAGATCATAAGCTATTTTACATTTTTCACAGTAAATTCAAAATGTTTTTAAAATAACATAACATATAGCAAAAAATTTAACTCAAAGCAGTCACATTATTAAATGTGAGATATACAAAAACTACAAAACTCAAAAGAAAAACAAAATCCTGCCCTAGACTACACTATGCTTTATTATGACACAAAGTGTAAGTATCAACATAAAAGAAAAAGACGTAAAATTAGATTCACAAAAGGCTGGTATCTAGCTCAGTGGCAGAGCACTGTCTAAAACAGGTACAAGGTCCTGAAATAGGTCCTAACACAGAAATAAAACAACAAAACCTATTGTGAATTATTTTTATATTTCAAAGGGTACCATCACATAAATGAGACAATTCCCAGAACAGGAGCAAATATTTTCAAATGAATTTGATAAAGATAAGTATTTAGGAGGAAAAAAGTTACAACATAACAATAAAAACTAAAATAACACAATTTAAGAACAGGCAAGAGAGGGGGCTCAGAAATTAACCACTTGCTGATCTCTTGAAAGAATACCTGGGTTTGGTTCCCAGCACCTACATCTTACAACTATTTGTAACTCCAATTTCAAAGCAACCAACCCTCTCTGGCCTCCACGAACACTGCATGCACATGGCCCACTTGTTCTTAGCCAGGAGAATACAACTCAAACCATTTCAGGCCAACTAGAGTGGCTATAATCTTTAAAAAGAACTGTTTTTTAAGAGACGTTGGTGGGGTTATGGAAAAACCTAAATCTTCACACATTACTATTTAAATGTAAAATGGTACAGTGACTTTGAAGAAAAGTTTGTCAGTTGCTTAAAAAAATTAACATATGGGGCTGGAGAGATGGCTCAGTGGTTAAGAGTATTGCCTGCTCTTCCAAAGGTCCTGAGTTCAATTCCCAGCAACCACATTGTGGCTCACAACCATCTATAATGAAGTCTGGTGCCCTCTTCTGGCCTTCAGGCATGCACATAGACACAACATTGTATGCATAATAAATAAATAAATAAATATTAAAAAATTAACATATGACTTAGAAATTCTACTCCAAAGAAATATTATATTACAACAAAATAAATACTAGAGCACTCTGCAATATGGATACAATGGAAGGTTGCTAAGTCAACGGAGCGAGTCAAAAATGAACACATAATTTCATTCACACTAAATTTTTAGAATAAGAAAACTTATAGACAAAACCCAGAATCATTATAGGAAGCCATGGTTCTGGACTGAGTTCCTCTATTAGGCCCCCAAAGAACAAACTACTAAACCAAAATGAAGTCACTCCTGTTAAATGTCAATCATCTAAGCTAGAGAGATGGCTCCAGGAGTAAGTTGCTTGAATTTGAGTTTGGACTCCCATCATTCACATGAAGAGTCAGGGATGGTGGCATGTGCCTCTATCACTAGTGCAGGGGTAAAAAGGGGAGACAGGCAGAGCCTGGGGTTCACTGGCTCTCTGTGAAATAAAGGATGAGCTCCAGGTTGAATAACAGAGGTCTAAAAAACTAAGTCTTGAGTGATAGAGAAAGACACGCGACATTCACCCTACCCCATCCCACACGCTTTACACAATGTCACAGGATCAAACTGAAACTTTAAGGAAGTAAATGGATCCCCAAACAGACCAATTTGTCCTGAAAACAGATTTCAGCTGACCTCTTCTGCTTTAACCTTGAATAAATGGAGGGAGGGAGGGAGGGAGGGAGGGAGGGAGGGACGGACAAATGGACGAACGAACTAGAGAAATGGTTCAGGAGTTCCAAGCACTTATTTTTCTTCAAGAGGCCCAAGTTCATTTTCCAGCACACACATCAGGTAATGCCGACTCCAGAACATCTGACACTCTCTTTGTGTCTCCATGGAACACACACCCACTCTCACAAACATAAAAAAGAAAAAAACTTAAAAAGTAACCTGATGTTAACCGATGAGCTTTTCTCACTATTGTTTTTCTGTTCCTTTACAAAAGCTAGCGTCCAGTGTGCATGCTCATGCCCTTTACAGATTGGGGGTTAATCATTAGGTCTCTAACTACATTTAGCACACTTTTGTTTTCTGACCAGGGTAAAACTAGAAGAGATTGAAGGTCGACTGCACAAGGGCACGAGGTTATGAGCACGCACAAGGTGAGCTTCTGAAGATAATGGAAGCTACATTAAGAGGCTGACCGACACTTTAAAATGATGCGTCCTCCCTGGATTACACAATCACGGACCCAGTATAGGTCTGAGCTAGGTCCTCAGCATATGCCTTAGCATTGTGTAGTTTGGTGTTCTTGTGAGACTTAACAGTGGAAGCGTCTCTGACTCTTTTGCCTGCACTTAGAACTCTTTTCCTCCTACTGGGTTGCTTTGTCCAGCCCTGACATGAGGGTTTGGGCCCAGTCTTACTATAGCTTGTTAGGCCATGTTCAGTGGATACCCCTGGGAGGTGTGCTTTTTTTTTAATCGGAAAGGGAAAAGTGGATCTGGGGGAGAGAGGCTTGAGAGCAGGAGTGGAGGGAAGGGAAACTATGGCTAGGAGTTAATACATGAAAGAAGAACGAAAGTCTTTTTTTTAAATAAAAAAGATGTTTTAAAGAAAAATAATGGGTAATTATACCAATAAATAATTACTTTTCTGAGACAGGATAATAAGATGTGTCAAGTACTGAAAATATAACAAATGTTTGATTTACTATTATGTTCCATTATATTGTGACAAGACAAATTTCAATAAAATATAAAGTGATTATCTGACATAGATGTAAAAGACTATATTAAAAGTATAGAACAAAATAAATGCCAAATGAAAATAAAATGTTAAAAGGTATTATCATAAGTGTTTAGCATCATTCTTAAAAATGAAAAATTAAATCATAAAAGGGGCTACTTTTCCTATACAATAGTCTTGGAGGATTCACAAACAAATGCAAAGTAGAATTTTAACACCTAGGGGCTGGAGAGATGGCTCAGTGGTTAAGAGCATTGCCTGCTCTTCCAGAGGTCCTGAGGTCAATTCCCTGCAACCACATGGTGGCTCACAGCCATCTGTAGTGAGGTCTGGTGCCCTCTTCTGGCTTGCAGGCATACACACAGATAGAATACTGTATACATAATGAATAAATAAATATATATAAAAGAATTTTAACACCTAAATTATTCCCTCTTATAAATGAATTTTAAAATTCTGTATGAACAGGCTTCCATGAGGAACTAAATATTTTACCACAAATGTGCACATAAAGCTATTCAAAGAATGAATCATTTTTTTATTTTTAAGATAAAATGGGCTTATATTTATGTGCTCTTTTATTTATTTCATAAAACTTATTATAAAGTTTGCAAATAAATGGAAAAAAGCACATACCCTTTCTATTAAACTTTCATATGGAAACTGCTTCCCCTAATATGTGAAACAAAAAACAGTAATACAATTTTAAGACTCTCTTCACATAATTAAACACTTGTTCTTGGAGGATGTCAGAATGGAAGCATGACTTGACTCTCTAAATCTCCCCCATAAAAGCCCTCAATATAACCAGGAAACAAAAGCAAACACATCAATAGCTATGACAAAGCCCTTTATGTGAGTGCGGTGAGACTCACAATACTGCAATGACAAGAACAGGGCAAAAACAATGTGGCAGCCATGCTTACAGACAACAAAAACCAGCAAGCAAACAGAAGCCTGCGTTGACATAAATAATTAATCTTAAAAAATTGTTAATTTGTGATTTATTTTTTCTTCTAGTCTACTGACACCATTCAGCCTGATCCTATTTCAGGACTGTGGCTGCAGAAAACAGTGATGGGCGTGAGCAGAAGGAAGCTGAAGTTTTAAGGATATTAAGTTAAAGGAGACACTGCAAAGCCAGCAGAGAGAACTGATGAACACAGCACCTACTACACACCCTCAAGCTTGGATAGTGCCAAGAGAATGACGCTGGACTCGTTGTAGTGTTTTTCCATTTATATGACAAAGCAAGCCTGTAACTCTTTGAGATCTATTATAAGACTAAACAAATAAATCAACGTGCTGATGCTGTTGAGTTATAAAATATAAAATGGGAGAAGAGCCTAGGAAAGGAACAATTTCATGAGGACAGACTAGAACTAGACATATCAGGTAACTCCTGATTTCCAAATTCTTCATATTTACATGTTACACTTACACATGGATGATACCGTATAATGCACTGTACCCTCAAACTGTGAGTCAAGTCACTTATCAGGTATTCTATCAGAGTAACAACAAAAGTAACTACTCGAGAAAACTGGTACTAAGAAGTAGGGCTGTCGCTGTGACAAACCTATGTGGTTCACAGCCTTTTAGACCTGGCTTAAAGGAGGAGTGTGGAGGAGTCTCGAACACTGGGTTAGAAAAGCCTTAGAAAGTGATAAGCAGAGCTAAATGGACCACTGTGTTAGGAATCTTGGAGACCAGAATACTGAGGAAAACGTAGACAGTAAGAGGCCCAGATTATGACGTTTCAGACAGGGAACAAGAACTCTATCAGGGATGGGCTAGACACCCTGTGTGTTGCATCCTGGTAAAGAATGTGGCTGCCTTCTGCCAATATCCTGAGAACTTGATCCAGGCCGAATTACAAAACAATAGTCTGTTTTGTTTGACATCGGAGATGTCATGACAGGAGAGCATTCAGGCTATGTCATGGTTATTGCTTTCTGCTCTCATCCAAGTCTACAGTGAAAAAGAGCAAAGAGTGGGGCAGAAAGTTATAAAAAATGAGCAGTTTGTGAGGAAAATTTTGAGTGAATTTGAAGTTATAGATAAAACAGATTCAAAACTAGCTATATGTACCTAGTTATTACTAGCACGTTAAAGAGAAACACTGCTCTGCACTGGGACAGGAGGAAAGGGGCTCACTCATCAAAGGCTCTGTCTTGTAAAAATATGGGGATATGCAGATAAAGGGGTTCTCTGCCTAAGGAACTATTTCACCAGGTCAGACAAAAAGGTAATTGGAACTGTGGTCTAAGGGGACCAGGCTTCATCCCAGCTGAATGTAAAACCTGGCAGTGTGATCCACATGGCACTGGTTTCTCAGGAATGGCAAGATGTGGCAGAGTATCTGCAACGAGGATACTGCCTGAAGCTGTGAAGGTGAACATTCCAGAATGCTGCACACGCCAGAATCACAGGTCATCTGCTGAGAAAAGCTGAAGGCAAGGAGCAAAGTTGGCCTGAGAGAGAAACTATGTGTGCTATACGCAGCAAAACTCGGGGACAGAACTACCCAAGCCCTCTGAAGCCCAGACATAGTAAGGATTGATCAAAACATATACCCCACATATGTTTAGCATCTGGGACTTGGCGAATCTGTCTAGCAGAGGGCCTTACACTCTGAAGCATGCGCATGAAGGCCGGGGGATATTTTGGGTGTCATCCTCTATTGCCTTCCATCTTAGTTTTTGAAACAGAAACTCTCATTGAACCTGAAGTTCTTTTTCAGCTGAGCTGAGTAGGCAGCAAGCTCCCAGGATCTGCTTGCCCCCACATGCCAATGAGGGGTTATAGGCTCATGCAACTATGCTCACCTTCTAAGTGGGTGCTGGGATGAATTAAAACTCAAGTCTTTTTCCTTGCGTAACAATCACTCAAAAAAAGACTTTAACCATGGACATCTTGACAGTGTTGGATTAAAGTTAAAAACTGGGGGTGGTGGACTTCTGAAGTTGGACTGAACACATTTTGCATTGTGAGATGACCAGGAGCCAATGGAGACAGCTTAATAGTGTTGTGATTGAATGTCAAATTGACAAGAAGTAGATTGTGATTTTTACTCTTGATCATTAGATTTGATGGAATTTAGAATCACCATGCAAACAAACTATGGCCATGACTATGAGGAGTTCCTAGGTTAGGTTAACTGATAGGAGAACACTCACCCTAAATATGGGCAGCACCAGTCAATGGGCCAAGGGTCCTGGCCAGAGGAGAAAGGGAGTTGAGCACTCTCATTCCTCTCTCTCTGCTTTTCACCTGCTAATGCAATGTGATTAGTAGCTTCACACTCCTGCCACATGCATGTCTTCCTCATCATGATGGACTGTCAACAAAAATGATCCCTTCCTTCTCTAAGATGCTTTGCTGGGCTTCGATCACAGCAACAAGAACTGTAACTACTACAGACAGAGAGGAATTATAATTGCTGAAGACTACAGGTCTTCAGATCACAGCAACAAGAAATAAACAGGTAAGGGAGGTACAGGAAGAGAGAAGGGCAACGCCTGTGGGTTTCTATATGTCTATCATACTTAACATTGAAAACAACAGACTTTTAAAGGCGTATTTTTAGAAACCAAGAAAACACCACCCTAAAAGCTGCTGAGAGAACACAGGACTTAGAGCAGAGCAGATCTGACCTGCACTGCACTGTCCAGCTGAAAGGAGAACAACAGACTGCCCTGAATGGACTGCCTTGAAGTGCAGCACCCTCCTAACAAAGCTTTATTGATCATGTTTTTGTTTTTCAAAGTGTTGATAAAATTAGCCTCTCAATGTATCTATTACATCACCCTATATCTTTCACATAACAATATGATAAATCCCTCTTAGAATTGAGAGTCAGAATTATTTTTACTTCAACATGTGTAATTTATCAGAAAATATGTGAACTTTAGGAAAATAACTACCTTGACTTAGTAGCTCTATAATGTATACACATTTTAAAGCATGTCATAAAAGTTAGACACACTTTGCCAGTTAAAAGAGTTAAAGTTAAAAAATAAAAGTAAACTAAGAAATTCTTTAAGTTTCATTTGTAGTGGGGGAACTGATCTCTGTATAGCTGTTTTTGAGGCAATTTAACTTCTTAACATATACACTTGAGCTCTCTCTCTCCTCTCCTCCCTCTCTCCCTCTCTCTCTCTTTTTCTTTTTCTGAGACAGGTTTTCTCTGTGGCTTTGGAGCCTGTCCTGGAACTAGTTCGTGTAGACCAGACAGGGCTCAAACTCACAGAGAACCACCTGTTAGGAATTTTTCCTAATGTGAGCTCTCTGCCAACGCAAATTTCCAATCAAGTCAAATCAAAACAAGCCAAATCAAGAAATATCCAGGTTTAATGGGATTCCTGCGCTCTCCAGTGGCCCCGAGTGGGAGCCAGGAGGCCGTTAACAAGACCATCAGGAGAAAGGAAACGGGACCACATGGTCCTCCTTTGGGTGCTCACATAAATACTCTGTGAGAGTGGTCCTGACCCTGCATGCTGGGATTGGGAGTCCAGACCAATACAGCTCTCGGGCCTGGGGGCTGAGATAGATGCGAGGGGCTGTGGCCTAGGCTCTCAACACCACCTGCCTCTGCCTCTGCCTCTGCCTCCCAAATGCTGGGATTAAAAGCATGTGCCACCCCACGCCCCCCACCCAACCCCCGGCTACACTTGAGTTTTACAACCATCTCTAACTCTAGTCCTAAGGGGATCAGATGCCCTCTTCTGACTTCTGCAGGTACCAGACACACATGGTACACATACATACTTCAAGCAAACCAATCATACACATAAAAAATAAATATATCTTGCCGGGCGGTGGTGGTGCACGCCTTTAATCCCAGCACTTGGGAGGCAGGGGCAGGCGGATCTCTGTGAGTTCAAGGCCAGCCTGGTCTACAAGAGCTAGTTCCAGGACAGGCTCCAAAACTACAGAGAAACCCTGTCTCAAAAAAACTATATATATCAATTTAAGATATATATATATATCAGTTTAAGATATATATATATATATATATATATCTTAAAATTTCATTGGGAAAATATATTCTCAAAATCTTTTAACATATAAGTTTGATAAAAACCTTCATGCATGCTTTTAAGTCTACAATTACTTCAAAATAAATATATAAAATGTTTAAAAACTATTCTGATGTGGGACAATAATCTATATTCTGCCAATTATATTTTAAATAAACACTGATTGGCCAGAGCCAGGCAGGAAGTATAGGCAGGACAGACAACCAGACAGGAAGTAGAGGCAGGTCAATGAGAACAGGAGAATTCTGGAAAGAAGGAAGCACATTCCTCTGCAGTCCTGGCCCTGCCACAGAAGAAGCAAGATGTGACTGCCTCACTGTAATAAGTACTGAGCCATGTGGCTAAGATATACTAGAATAATAGGCTAATATAAGTTATAAGAGTTAATAAGAAGCCTGAGATACTGGGCCAATCAGTTTATAACTAATGTAGACCTCTGTGTAATTTCTTTGGGATTTAATGATTACAGGAACTGGCAGGACAGAAAACTCAACACTATTCACACACAATTTTTCATTATTTCAAACTGAACAGTTTAAAAAAATAAAGTTTTTATAGGAGCCATGGCTGACCACAGATAATGAGTATCATATTCCATTTCATAGAGTAGGAGGAAAATTACTGGAAGTTTTTTTTTTTAGTATTTATTTATTGGAGTGTGTGTGCGTGTGTGTGTGCGTGCATGTGTGTATAATTACTAAAACCCCATCAAACTTCAGCTCACCACAGCAAGCCAATTCAGAACTTTAACTATCTATGTTCAAATGATTTACAGAAACATTTTTAATTGTCTTACATTTAAAATTTTTTTGAATGTTCTATTAAAAAATTTTCATATCAGTAAGTAATTAATGGTGAAAATTATCTCAAAGGTATTAGGCCTTTATGTCATCTCCAAAATGCAAAATTATAAGTAAATGCACTTTTATTTTTCTTTCCTTTTTGCCCCTTCTGCTATCATTTTCTGTTTTGGAGATGATAATAAACTAAGAATTTTATATTCAAAACAAGATAATTAAAATAATACTATGAAAATTTCTCAGTTTGAATCACATAAAACCTATCTGAATAGGAAGTTCTATGTTTATATTAAGTAAAAAAAGAATTCTATACTAAGGAACAATGGAGGTGGGCAGAGAAATAGTTCAGTGGTTAAGAGAAACTGCTGCTCTTGTGGAGGACCTGGGTTCATTTCCCAGCACCATGTGGCAGCTTAGTGTCCATAACTACAGTTCCAGGGGATCAGGACCTTCTTGTGGCTTCTGCCAGCACCAGGCACACACAGTTCACTAACATACCTGCAGGCAAAATCCTCACACACATAAAATGAAAATAAATAAATAAATCTTAAAGAATAATAGAGTATACGTGATGGTTAATGTTGGCTGTCAAATAAATATGGGATCCTCTAAGATGCACACTTCTGTGTGGGTTTGTAAAGTGATTTCCCACAAAAGATCCTCCCTTGGAGCAGGAAACACCTTTCCCTAGCAGCCCATGTGTTCTAAAGAGATTCAAGTAAAAAATAACACTGCTTTTGCCTGCCTGCCTGCACTTCCTACTGATGAGAACATCCATCTACCCTATGACTATCATCCCTGCTAACATCAGAAGCCAGCTCCTTTAGCCTTCCAACACAGACTGAATACCAGTGGCTCTCCAGGTCTTCAGTGCTAGCCTCATGACTGAGAAGCTACCCAAGTCTTAGAATCTCTAGTGAACAGCCAGCTGTTGTTGAACTAACTAGTCCCTGTTGTGTATGTCAACCTTTTAATAAGTACTCTTTCTAATATACAGTCATATTATCTGTTCTCCTCTTCTAGAGATTACTAAGTAATACAATATAGAAAAAATGCTAAGGCTTCACTATGAAGCCAAAAAGGTTAGGATGAGTTGAGAAAAACAACTTATTTTCTCCCTAAACACTTGTAATTAATTCTTAAATTATATGAACGATGACATTTTTATCATAAAGCCAGCTTTTATCTGTTTGCATTTATTAAAAACTATGTCTAGAAAGTTATTTTAATAGTATACCCATTCCAAACATGAAGTTGCCCCCTACTTAAAAGTATGAGCTACTGTTCCAAGCATGTAGGGCTAATATAAAAATCTGATAAAGCAAACTATTTACCATAATTTCCTCTTTTTTTTTTTTCTTTTGGTTTTTCGAGACAGGGTTTCTCTGTGGCTTTGGAGCCTGTCCTGGAACTAGCTCTTGTAGACCAGGCTGGCCCTGAACTCACAGAGATCCTCTTGCCTCTGCCTCCTGAGTGCTGGGATTAAAGGCGTGCGCCACCACTGCCCGGCTCCCTAATTTCCTTTTAAACACAATTCTATACTCTTAAAGATCTAATCTAATTTTTGACAGGTAACATAGTCACAAAAAAATGAAATATAAAAACATTTATAGTGAAAAGTTTGGCTGTCACATCATCATAAACCCAGTTCCCACACTCTTCCCTGAATAAGTCTACTGGTTTCTTCTATATTTTCAGAAATTCAGCCAGCAGTTCCCTTATTAAAATACAGAGGGTTGCAAATAGTCCACAAAGAGTCAATGGCCACACGCTAACAGACACAGAATCAACCCTCAAGCCCTTCCAGGAACATTCTGGCAGAAGAACTAATATTTTTTCTAAATATCTAGCCTCATACCTACTGTGCCCTAAGTTTATTGTACACTAAGTTTTTTTTATGAATTACATGGCATTTTTGACCTCCTTTTTTTTCAGTTAAAGACTCTTGGTAAGACTTTCTGAAGCTGGGCGGTGGTGGCGCACGCCTTTAATCCCAGCACTCGGGAGGCAGAGGCAGGCGGATCTCTGTGAGTTCGAGGCCATCCTGGTCTACAAGAGCTAGTTCCAGGACAGGCTCAAAAAAACAAGCTGAAGAGAAACCCTGTCTCGAAAAACCAAAAAAAAAAAAAAAAAAAAAGAAAAAAAAAAAAAGACTTTCTGAGAGAATGAAACATAATCCTCAGTCACCACAGGACTTAAGAAAATGAGTTAGTATATAATTAATATAATCAGAATTAATCTACTTGCAAAGACTCAAATGTATTAGGTACAAAATATAACCCTACTACTCAAGTACTTATTTGTATTAAGAGTTAGAAATAAAAATTTTAACTGGTTAAAAAACAATCACAGTGCTTCAGTACATGTCAGGCCCATCCATTTATACATTGCCTGTGACCGGTTCTGCACTGCACAGCAGAGTTGGGGAGATATGACAGGCACAGGGAAAATCACAGTACCCTGACTTTCAGGAGGGCTAAACAGAAGACAGGAAAAAGAAGCTGGATAAAGAGATGTTCGTGGATCAGGGGAAGAACTGGATGCCATCTAGGAGCAAGAAAGTAGCTGAGCTCTAAGTAGGAGAGTGATAATAGATTTGCAGTTTAAAGGTCATTCTGGCTGTCACAGTGGGAACCAAGTGTTAGGAATGGTAAAGCTAGTGTAGTCATTGATTTAGGCAAGAAACGAAGACAGCTTGGACTCTCCTGGTAAAACACTGAAGCTCGGAAAGACTACTTCCAAATAGGCAGGGTTGGTTCAAAGTCTGGTTTAGTCAATTCAGTGAGCATTTTTAATAATCACAATTCTCAAAACTACTATGCTAGGAATGCTCTTCAAAAGGAAAGAATAAAAATGTCAGTACAGGAATGTGCATGTAAAAACTTAGGAATTACTGAAAAATATTCTAAGTGTCTTTCTAAAGACACTTTCTAAAATATGATTCATATTTTTGCAAACTGGAAAAGACTATTTTCATTAAATTTATGCTTTAACCATTTAATGTAAAAAAAAATACAATATAAACTAACATAAACACAGAATAAGCAGTCCTTAAGTACATATCTATCATACTTTCTTGCCCACATGTAGTAAAGAGAAAACAAGGAACATACCTGCTACATTCTAACAATGTAACTTTCAGCCGGCCTTCAATAAGTGCCCACTGTTGAATATGGATAAGTTCTTCATCTTCTTCAAATCCTTGCAAGGCTTGGTATGGAAAAAATGGCTTGAACCTGACAAAAGTAAAGATAAGTCTAAATTTCTGAATAATAATCATAGCTTTGAGCATAATGAATACCTGCCTGTTTAACAAAAGACTCAAAACACTTAATAATGCATTAGCTCTACAAAACCATAGTGTAACACCTGGAAGCAATAGTGACTTCTCTGTATCACTCATGAGTTGTGGCTTTGTGGACACCCTTACTGACAAGCCCAAGACACTTAGAATACAGAAAAGGGTAATCCAAGAGGCCCTAAAGTTTTGATGGAGACAGATTCTTTGGATCAGATGAGAAGTTCCTACAATACATGGTCAAAATCCAGAATGTACGGTCACTGAACACAAAATGATAGTGATCGGTACATAATAATAAAATAATAGTAGCAAACAGCAGCAACGGTAATTACTGAACCTGTTATTTGCTGCCAATGGGAATTGCTTTATATGAGTTATCTTAATGCTCACACTCGATATTGGGCGTTACTACACACTCCACTCTCCAGATAGAGAAGTTTAGAATGGTTACAAAAGGTGTGATCCAATTTTACACACACAGAGGACCCAACCAGAATTCAAGCTAAACTGACTTTATCAAAGCCCAAACTATGAAACATCTCAGCTACCTATGACTTACTGGAACACTGTGTGGTTATCATTAATAATCTTTTTCTTATGGAAATGCCTGATCTTAGTTAGAAATTGGAGGAGTTTAAAAAGAGCAGAACATTAACTTCAACCACAATTCATACTCTTCCACTAAAGCACAGGACAAAGAAGATGATAAAAACTTGCTTGAAGCTCTGTGATTTTCAACTTACACTAGCCATGACATTTACCTGTTCAGAAAAAAAAAAAAAACAAACAAACAAAAAAAAAACAAAAAAAAAAAAACCATCTGGGTGTGGCAACATACATCTGTAATCCTACCTACTAAAGAAGTTAGGGCCTCTTGATCATTTGAACCCAGAGGTTAAAACCAGCATAGGTTACATAGCAAGATTGATTCTAAGAGATTTTGTCGCGGAGATTCCCAGTCTCACATACAAAAACCATCACAATTCATCTTTCTTCTTTTGTTTTTTGTTTGTTTTTGTTTTTTAGAGACAGGATTTCTCTTTGTAACAGTTCTGGCTATCCTGGAACTCTCTTTGTAGACAAGGCTGGCCTCAAACTCACAGAGAGACACCTGACTCTACCTCTCAAGCATATGCCACCCTGCCCAGCCACAATTCATCTTTCTAATCATGCATCCGCTTAACGTAGCAAGTCTTTCTGTCTAGGAAGTCACTGCGTGTTCCCAAAAGGTACCGTGCACATAACTTTAGACCTTTGGCTCCAACTGGAGGTTTATTTTCCTGGTTCCTTAAGGGAATCAATTCTTATGCTTCTTTTTTCTACTTGACTTCCGAACTCAGATCATAGCAGACTAAACACACTGGTTTCTTTCTTTATCTGACAGACATTTGAAGTGCTGGCTGGCCACTTAAGCCTTGCAGTCTCCAGTATGGCCTCATCTCACAACTGCCTGTGCCTCTCACAAACCAGAGTGCCTCATGCACTCAGCATGAGCTGATTTATAAAACACAAACACTAAAAATTAAACACTTGGAGGCTATCAACAGTGTACTACGGTTTATCTGGAAGGACACTGGTAGAAGAGGGGAAGTCTTATTTGCCAGTAAATGTGAATAAAGGAAAAATCTACTGAAGGAAGAAGAAGGAACATGGCCAATGCCCATTGTTTTCTTCTGGTTTTAAACTAGAATAAGAAGCAGAAAGTCCCTCCAAAAAGTTTCTCCAAAATTTGCTTTTGAAGCCATTTGCCTTAGATATACTCTAAATTCTTTGAGATTAAAAAAAGATCAGAAGTAAGATTTTTCATATTAATACAATGTTGTATCTGATAGCTTTGAACACATAAGCCTTCCAGCCTCTGAAGAACATATAAAAATCTATTAATGCTTTAAAAATTACAAATATCATTACATTCTCTAGAAACTTAATGTTAATATTCTAAGTTATTTAGTTAAATTACAGCTGTTCTAAGAATCTATCTCCTTGTCAAAACACATCACAATTCTCAGAGGAGCATGAGTTAAACAGTATATGATATATAGTCTAATCTGAATTTATTAATAATTACAGTGTTTTGCTAAGAATGTTTATGCATAAAATACATTAAAATCAGAAAAATGTATGCATTCCACTTAAGACGAATACAGCTGTCATTCAGCAAGCCAGTCGAAGAATAAGCCCTGTTAGTACTCGTGGAAGACCTGCCCTTCCTAAACAGAAACGGGGGTGGGGGTGGGGTAAGAAAGGGACTGGGAAGAGAAGAGGGAAAGGAATCTGCAGCCAGGATGTAAAATAAACAAAAAAAAAATGTATAGGGTAGATGTTGGGTGGGAGGGATGGGACAGGACATTTGGCTTTCAAAACTGCGTAAGACAAAGCCTTTCCCTCCCCACAGGGAAGCCTAACAGAGCCGGCTGCTTCCACTCTACCATCTCCTGCCAACCTATCAATTAAAAATGGCAGTTTTCCTACTCGGGCTCGCAGAAAATTAGCAAGCTATCCGCACTTCCTCCTACTGTAGAAAACTTAAATACTAATTTTAGAAAGGCTAGAATTAAGGAAGACAGCGTGAGATCATCTAACCCGCTCCCCAGTAAAATCTGTGAATTTTTTTGAAGAAAATTAAAAAAAAAAATCTCTGAAACAGCCTTAAGGGTAAATAGTAAATGAAGAAACATCTATTCAAAATAATTCTATAAAAACTTAGTTAAAAAACCAGGTTTGATAAATGAACCAAGGCGGCCGGCTCCTTTCTTCCCGATAAAGTCGGGGGGGGGGGGCGGGGGGGGGCAGACTCCGCTCCAGACTAGGATAGCTCCAAGTAAGCCCATCCCCCAGCTACCTACCTACCTGTTAGGCTAAGTTCTCAACAAGGCAGTAGAGCGGTGACGACTCTGTCCTCTGATTTGTGGGAAGAGGCGTCTACTTTGGTACAGCACCCTGAGAAAACACCACCGAGGCCCTAATTGCCTGTTACCTGGTCCAGAGTTCCACAGGGAGAACAGCTGAAGCTCATCGACTTGTCTGTGGCAACCCAGTGCTCAGTTCCTAACGTTGGGGTTTCTTTTTCACCCAGAGAAAACCCGAACCAATGTTTCCTTTCCACACTACTCTCAGAGTCTTGGCACAGATGCTGTGCTGAGATGAGGAGGAGGCACAGAGCAGGTCAAAACTCTGCAAATCTCTCTAACAAAGCCAATTTGGTGCACAACAGACTATGGAAACTCATTGAAGATTCAAGGGCTAGGGGAACATACACCCTAAGACAGGCTCCTGAGCTTCCACAGGAGAACCACGATATTTTAAAAGAGCTAGGAGCATTTCTCCTAGGACCAGACAAATATCAAGCACCTACTACAGAAAGTGCTGCCGAAGGAGTCACACTTTAGGGGATTGGTCTGAAGAACAGCACTCTATTCGCCACAACAACAGACTCAAGATCAGAAGCTTAACACTGACTGAGACGCAGATGGCACTAGAATAATCTAGACAGTAACTAGAAAACAAGCAAACACCTAGGCATGCTGGTGCACCCCTATAAACCCAGCACAAATCTTAAGCTGAGGGTTAGCCTGGGCTACATAATAAGATCCTGTTTGAAAGATCACGTGTGGTAACAAAGTAGAAGGGCGAGTTTATTGAAGTGGTGCAGCACAGGGAGGTGGGGAGCTGGGAGAGGGTAAACCAAAGCTGAGCATGAGTGAAAACATCATTATTAAAAATTCAGTCCTAAAACAAAGCAGTTACAAGCACTGAGGTAGAAGAGAGTAGTGCCCACAAATTCCTAAAATGTATTACCTGAAACTTCTGGTTTCTACCAAAAAATTTTTTTTAAAACATTTATTTATTTATTATGTATACAATATTCTGTCTGTGCGTGTGTCTGCAGGCCAGAAGAGGGCACCAGACCCCAATACAGATGGTTGTGAGCCACCATGTGGTTGCTGGGAATTGAACTCAGGACCTTTGGAAGAGCAGGCAGCGCTCTTAACCACTGAGCCATCTCTCCAGCCCCTGTACCAAAAAATTTTTTACAAAACTTCAGACAAACAGGAAAATGTGATTCATCCAACATGGAAATGAAAATAATAGGAAAAACAAACTGCTTATGAGAGTTAACAGACTATAGATGTCATCAATTTAAAACTGGTAATTCTATCGGGAAAAAGGCAGAAGTATGGTAAGAAAAGGCACAAACTAAATCATCTATCTTAAGAGGTTAAACAGTAGAGAACACTACAGCTGGATCAAAATAGCTGTGACATCACTGAAGCTAGACCTCCACATAACAGCCCCTAAAAGAGAAACAGGAGCAAACGGTCACTCCTAGACAGTGAAGCTTGGGGCAGTAACTTGGAAAATTTTATAAAAATCTTTCTGTTTAGGCTGTGGCTCGATGTTAAAGTAAGTCCTGGGCTAAATTTTTAACACCCAAATAAATCCTATTTGATTTTTAACTCATACACATTAACTAAAAGGACCAAACACTAGGGGATGTGAAACTGCTAGATTAGACACTTAGAAAATTATTGTTCTGTATTAAAACTGAAAATACATTCAAGCTTATGACCCAGCAATCCTAGCCCAAATAGTATCTAAAATAAATGTTCACAAGGTTCATGAAAAGACACGTGTAAAACCATCATAAAACACTAAGCAACTGTCCATCGTCATTTCACTGAGGCATAAATACAATCTGCAGGAAATAAAATGAAACAAATTATAACTATATGCACAAACATTTAATCAAAGAAGCTAGACCAAAAGGGGAAATGAGTGAACATAATATAATTCAATTTTTAAAGTTAAAAACCAGGACAAAAAGTGTTAAAAATTAGAAAAAATTAGAGGTCAGAAGAGTAGTTACTTTAGGTCAAGCTTCTTCCTTTGTTTGATGTGTGTGTGTGTGTGTGTGTGTGTGTACTTGGGTGTGTTCTTCTGTGCAGGTATGCATGTGTGATGTGTGTGAACACCAGGGGTCAACCTCGTGTGTCATCCTTCGAGAGTGTCTGTCACAGTCTTGAAGTTTATCAGTCATGCTTCACTGAATGTTCAGCAAACCCCAAGGATCCTCCTGGACCACCTTCCCAGTACTGGATTATAAGCATACCGTAACCATGCCCAGTATTTTAATCTGGGTTTACAGAACTGAACTCAGGTCCTCACACAGATTTTATTGCTATTTATCTTGTCAAAATTCTGGGCAAAATTGTCACAATTACAGACTTTTCAGACAGTGAGTTAAATCTTCAATTAATGTTTAAGGACAAAAACAAGTTTGATTTTTAAGTGTGTGTTTCATTAATATATTAAATATATATTAAAATATTTAATTTATAGTTTAAATCTACAGAAGAGCTAACCTTTCTTCTCAAATGGATGACAGAATCTTTTGTAACATCTAAAATATATTTTTATTCTAAAATGTCTTTTCAGGATTGTTCTGTAAAGCACCCTGAATGCCAGCTGGTGACATCTCCATCACATGGCAGTAGTAAAACTGTTTGCAAACATTGTGATCTTTAGAGATGGGTTTACCACAAACCCAGCATAAAAATATGCTGAGGTCTAGAGTTACTCAACCTTAGTCAGCCTGTGTATTCTTTCCTGGAGAACAAATTCACTGGCGTTTTCAGCCCAGTAAAAGTCAAACCCTAACAATTATAGTTAGTTTTAAAAAGGACACAGCCCCTCGATGCAGAGCAAGAATTCTCCCTCCAGAAATACCCAGGCAAAAGCAAGCTGAGGATTTGTCAAGGAGGCAAAGTATTGTGAAAAGAACACAAAGTTTAAACAATACAAACAGAGATGGCAGCTTGATTCCATTATGTAACAAAGCATATGATTTCAAGGTTTTTCATCTCCTGTGTCTTGTTCCAAAGTTTATGTGTGTGAGGGGGAGAGACTGTACTCTCTATCTGTGAGAAGATGAGGGTTTTTTTTTATTCTAACACTTCCTAAACTGCAAGGTAGCACAGAAATGCTATCTGTTAAACACAGAATTCTTCAAGCACCTATGTCACCTCTGAAGTACCTGCCAACACTGTGTTTATAAAGCACAGATACATGGTGCCTTCTACACCCATATGTAGATTTCAGCGCATGACGTAAGAAAGCACATTTCTTCAAGAGTGACATTTTTCTACTACATGATAACCAAAACTAATATGAACACTGTCAATCAATAAACAGGAGAGAAGTTTAAGGTTTATAAACATCTGGGGCAACCGCCTCATTTTCTTGAGGGAACCAAGGGCACTGAAAAGTAAAGTGATGGGCCTAACACCTAGTTGATCAGAACTGTATCTCAACAGCTAAGCCTTCTTATCCAGCCACCTTTTACGTGGGAGGCAGTTCGAGGAGCTCTGTCTATATTATTAACCTATTTAACCCTTAAACACAAATGTAACAGCATTTCCTCCTTTAAATTTTTAACTGGTTAAAATCGTAGCATGTATTATATGTAACATTCAGTCAGAAGAGTATCATAAAAATAATTTTAAAATATCCTATAATGTAAAAGAGAAAAATTAGCAACTAAAGAGAATAGAGATACAACCAAGTCTGAAAGCAGAGGCACACTCATATTCAAGGCCAGTAAAGCTACATTTGAACCTACCAATCTGATGACCTTCCCCACTTTAGGTGGACGATATGTTATCCTTACTCTTAATGGCACTGGCAAAAGCTAAGACTAGTGTGTTAATAAAATAATATGGACTGTATTGTTCATCTACTCTTAGGACAGGGATCTGGGAAGAAGGTAAGAATCAAGAAGGAACAAAAAAGAAGGGGAAAACTTAGATACAACTCAGCTATCTTTCATTAGGATTTCATATCAGGTTCACCTGAATGAAGAACAGTTTTCTACTCATTGCTAACCCTCACTCCCCACTGCTGTATTCCATGTCTGTTTTAATAATCATAATCTCTCTTTGTCTTCTCTTTGAATTCCTTCTTAGATTTTCTGATTTCCCCATGACCTTTCTGTTTGTTTTTAACAAGGCAATTTAAAGTAGTGCTATTTACTTGTTCTTCACTTTGGCTCTAATATTTACTAGGTTTTAGGCAAGTCCAACTTTTGAGAGCCCAAGTTTCTTTATTTGTAAGAGACAGTAAAATGCTCATCTTGTACCAGTACTTTAGGAATTAGAAGTTTCTCATAAAATATGTGCCACAGTGATATGCTCCAGAAATACTTGATACCAAACTTTCCATGTTAAGGCTGGCCTTCTATAGGCATGTCAGGGAGCAAATTCATCCTCCTCCACAATGAAGCATTTCAGAACTTCACCATGTACTCAAGATTTTACAATCATGGCTAGTTCTCTTCCCTCAACTTTAGATAACCCTGATCTCAGTGCCCGTAATTAGTACCTTGCATGTAAGTATCAACTAACAATTGCAAAAGAACAAATCAACAATACCAAGTATGCCTCCCCATTTTAGTATTCCTAGCCATTAAATTTTATAACTACATTTATATTTTAAAATTGTCTTAAGGAAACCCACAGAGGATTGCTTTATTCATGGACTTTCCTGGTGTGTACTATTGATGACCAGGTCTATACTTCAAGAAATTGTTTAATTTCTATACATCTATGGAGGGGAACAAACCACTCCTAAGTAGTTATGATACTAAGAACAAGAAAAACAAATACTGTCCTAAGTCCTTCCCTCACTAATTGCCTCTATATTCTCTACCTAGTTTTATTTTTCAAACTCTTAATTCTACAGAAACATAAATCAAGATTGTATCTAGTCTTGAGAATGTAGTGCAGTGGTAAATGCTTATCTAGCATAGGAAAGGTTCTGGGTTCCATTCCCGGCCACTAACACAGAAAAGCAATAAATCAATCAATCTAGGGTTAGTAAGATGACCTGCCAAGGAAAGGCACCAGCTGCTAAGCTTGACAATCCAAGTTCAATCTCTGGGACCCACACAGTAGAACTCCCACAGGTAATCCTCTGACCTCCATACAGGGAGCTCTGTATACATGTGTCCCCTATAAAATTTACAGTCTAAAATTTTTGGCTTTCACAAAGCAAAACAGTTGGTAAATCTACACTTCTCTTCCTCTGGACCATGTCGCTCCAGCAATATCTTAGAATAAGAGAATACAAAAAGTATCGTTTGTTACATTCCTAGCACTTCTGTAAATCACACTGTATGTTCACATGTATCCTTGATTCTGACAACTCATAACAATATATGAGTTTTATTTATTCTGTTCGTGAAGACTAAGACTCAAGTATCCTGTTTGCCATGACACAATAAATGGCATAGCTAACACTGCAGCACCATCGACAGGGACTATCAGTACTAAATAGTAGTTGAAAATAATGTCTATATAGAATAGTTGTCAAAGGTAACAAAGGAACAAACAGGAACAGTAGTTCCCTTTATATATAGTGAAAATAAACATCAGGTTAAACTAGTGGTTTGCAAATACTTTGTTCTTAGGATCCTCATATGTGTTTTTCCGTTATCAAGGACCCTAAAGAGCTGTTGTTTATGGGGATGATATCCATTAATATTCCCATGAGAAATTAAGCTTGCATTCCATTAGCTGTCAGGGTAATGATGTCATATCATCTGACTTCTGGAAAAAACCACTGTAATGTACTAAATGGGAAAGGCAAATTACATTTCTGTATCACTATTGGTACAGTTTTGACTTGGTAGGGCCCCCTCATAACGGTCTAGAAGAGCCATGTTGAAAAGAGTTAAAACTGTTAACTCTGAGTGTGTTAGAGTTTGTGTACAGGTATATATGAGTGTGGAAGCCAGAGGCCAATGTTAGTTGTCTTCCTCTATCACATTCCACCTTCTCTTTTTTTGAAATTTTTTAATTGTGTGTATATGGATATTTTGTCTGCAGATATGTCTATGCTTCGTGCGCATGCCTGATGCCTGTAGAGGCCAGAAGAGGGCATCGGAATGAGTTCAGGGGAATTTCTGGGGGTGTAAGTTCCAGAGAACATGGGACGAGGATAAACAGGAGAGGGTCAGCCAATTGCTCTGCTTTCCTTGGATTTTTCACGTCTTTATCTCAATTTTTGACTTCCAAGGTTTTATTATACTTGAACAAATTAGGTAATCATTTCATCAGGCAGCTATAAATGGCATCCAATGTGGGGCCACATATTTCCGCATAAGACCTGAGAAAGCTTAAAAAAAAAAAAAAAGACTCCAAACACACAAAAATGGAGCCAAATGCAGCTTTCTGGTCCCGCAGTCTCTCATGCAGCATGGTACACAGACATCATTTCCTGGCCACTGCCTGCAGGCTTGAGCCACCAGCATGCCATGAGGCAAGCTGTGCAGCGGTTGAAGATTTTGCTCATGTGAACAGAAAAAGTAGGCTTAAGGGGGAAAAAAAGAAGAAAAAGAGCATAGACAGTTGTAAAAAAAATAATAAAGTCTTTAAGGAGAGACCTGAAGTAATAATAAAAAAAGAATAAGCCACATTAAGGATGGGAAATATAACACAGGGAATTTGGACCTAATATGGTGCTTTGTTAATTTTGAAGTTTTTGAATGATAATAAACAGACAACAGCTGCCAAGAGACATGGGATTGTGGAATGGACTGTTGAATTAAACCAACCTATATACTATAGACATGTCGTGGGTTATGAATGGAAGTTCAGAATGGAAAATGTATTGCCTTGGAGGAGAGGTTATAGTTTTGTTTCCATTAAGAAACGAAGGGCTGTAGATTTATTCCAGGTTAACAGATCAGATTTGATCAGGGCAGACCTCCTGAGTATCTTGGTTACAGACATGGGGGAGAAATCAAGAAAGACTACAAGAAAGGTGACGTGTAAGCTGATCCCTCTGCATGGGAATAGCTCGGAGACAAGATGAGACATGATAAACCTTGTTGGCTTCAGAGTCCTCATGACTTACTACTACATGCCATCCTTTCATATGGCATGGGTAGAAATTTATATTACAGCTTGGTTATGCAGTCCAAACAGACTTATAAAGTTGACAGATGCCTTTCACCTGCTCAAACACAGAAAAAAATCATCTTTAACTGACTTGTGTACACCACATATTCCATACTTGTGTTAGTGCAAACATGTATGTTACCTTTAAAAGTCTGTGTGTTTTCAGATCAAGGGGACAAGACACCAATGAAAACGAGTGGCCCAGGTGATCCAACCTCTCAGAGTGCCTTTGCTGCAGTTTCCCAAAGTTCTGTATTCAGAACAATTTTAAGACTGTTGGCTGAGATGGTCCAGCCTCGCAGACTATTCCAGCCAAAACTTCAGATAAGCCCTACATTTCCCCATCACACCAAGACTAGACACAACTAGCTCTCTCAGGACTTGACCATTATCCCAATTTTTCCAGGGTCCCCTAAAGATGCCAGTGCCCCCAGACAACAGGAAGCAGTCTAGCGAACACGACATCCATATTCTCTAGAGGTGGGGTGGATGGTTTTTGGTCATTCGGTGGGTTATGGATGTTTGTCATCTTTTAGGCAGGGGGTTGGTTACAAGTTGTTAGTAGTCAAGGTCAGAAAAAAAAAGGAACAGAGGAAATTAGATTCAAGGATCTCTTTCTAAAAAGTAGAAGGGAGATATAATATAGAAATGATGGGATAAAGGGTAGATTGTTGAGTTTACTTTTTAACAACCACTTGTCTCAAATATTTTATATTGGTGTGGAATTTTGTATATTGATACAAATTTAAGGTTATTTTTGCTATACTGTACTGCTTGTATTTCTTATTAAGGTATTGTACCTATGTAGCTCATTTTAAAATGTAAAGTTTTAGTCCTTGAAAGACCTTTAGTATAATAAAGAAATAGAGATTCATAGTTAGTCATCTGTAACACTCAAACTTGTAGTCATGTAAAGTATATTTTCAAGGTCAAACAGATATTTTAGATAGACAGATGGTCTTCAAACACTTCAGAGATAACAAAATATAGCATTTAAATGTTTTAATAACATAGGGCTTTTCATGACAGTGAGACAGTTCCTGGCATCTACTTCATAACAGGACGATGGGCATTGAAGACCCGCCATATAGAGATTGCTTTCTTTGTGGCAAAAGGTTTGGGCAAGAAACTGTCTTTGCCTCAACTGCTGACAGAAGGCTGCCCAAAGTAGACAAGCAGTATGTAAAAGAAAGCTTCTGCTGAACTTTGCCAAGACAGGGTAGGAGAACTCTTCAAAAATTCCTGCTTCACAGAAAAGTTTGTCAGATATTCTAGACCTGTAGGCTGAAGATAGATGCCCCAACATTACAGAGGAACCTTGGGTGACTGTCAAGGCAGCCAGATGTCTCTGTTGTTTCATGGTTCTGGAAGTTGCTTGTTCTGCACTTCCTGTTTACTCATATATTAGTATATCTTTCTCTGATCTCTGATGTAGTTTAAGACTAGATAGTTACAGTTACAGTTTTCCTTAGTCATGAAAGAAAGTAAATTAGGTACAAAACTTTGGACTCAACAGAGCATAGATAATGGAATATTTTCTCTAATTTGCCAAATACTAATGAACTGGACATTGTAAATGTATTTCTTAGTTAGTAATTGTTTTCATTATATATAGCTTTGCACTGGGATTAGCCATAAAGTTCTTGGAGGACTTTGCAAGGGTGGCTAGAGAGGACAGAAAGACTCCGAAGTAGTTCAGGGGAATTTCCAGGGATGCAGTTTCCACAGAACATGAAGAGAAGGTTATCAAGAGGGGGTCATCCAATCACTCTACTTTCCTTGGATTTTTCATATCTTTATCTCAAGTTCTGACTCCCAAGGTTTTATTATACTAGAGCAAATTAGGTGATCATTTCATCAGGCAGTTGCAATGGCTGAGTAAAACACTTGCTGGGCAAGGCTAAGGTCCCAAGTTTGGAACCCCAGCATTCATGTAAAGCTGAATGCAGTAGCATCTGTCTAGGACCCCAGTGTACCCACATGGGAAGTGCAGACAAGAGAATCCCTGGAAGCTTGCAGGCCAGCTAGCTTGGAAATAATAAGACTGTCTCAAAACAAAGTGGAAGGTGAAAATAGTCTGGATACTGTCCTCTGACTTCCATGTGCCCACCATGGCACACAGGCACACAGACATGGGGGCAGGGGAGGAGAAGGAGAGGGAGAGAGACACAGATCATACAAAGAGATAGACTTTAAAAAAACACATTTTTTGAATCAGACAAAAGACTGCATACAACACAAACACCAGACCCATGGTTTACTAGATACTTAAATGTGCATGCAACAGTTGTCTAATAAGAAAACAAGTTCATTAACAAGATATAGACTCTTAGTCCTTAATACTACAATCTCTCCTCTCAGCCCCCTCTCATTTTCAGCTCCCAAACAGGAATGATTAGCTCATTACTGTTACCTAAGACCTTGATTTGCCTATTTTTTGAGGCAGAGTCTCATGTAGCCTAGGCTCACTATGTAGCCAAGGATGATTTCTTCCTCCATTTCCCAAGTGCTAGGATTACAAACGTGTCATGGAGATACTACTGCTACAAAAGGCTTTCCAGTAAAAGCTTGTGGTTACATATTATAGGTTGAGGAGGTAGCTATAGAATTGATCCTAGGAGCAACATCATTGCTAAGTCACAATTGCCTGTTTAACTGGTACATATCTTAGCGATGACTTAAGTACTTGTGGTGCTTTGAATGAGAATGGCCACCATAGGTTCATATTTAGAATTCCTGGTTTTCAGTTGATAGAACTGTTTGGGACAAATCAGGAGATGTGACCTTGCTGGAGTGTGTGTTCCTGGTTCTTGTGATGACATCACAAGATGTAAGCTCTCAGCTACTGCTTTAGTTTCATTTCTGCTCTGCTCCCTGCCATGATGGTCATGGACTCTAGCCCTCTGACTGCGAGCCTCTGGACACAGACTGTAACAATAGATAGTACTTAATGCAAAACAATAAAACTTGCTCGTTTATTTTTACTACAGTCACCACAGCATTTTTAAGTATACAACAACAAGAACTAATTATGCTGGAGAGAAGTTTCTTGTTCTTTTACTAGAGTTAAGGAAATCAGAGCCCAGCTATTTCAGTATCCCACTCACCATAAAATCAGCTTCATTCTTCCTACAATGCATGAAGAATTCATGATGCCCAATGTGCTGACTACAGAATAAAGAGAAATGTGTTCTAAACATTCTGCTGATTTCACAAAACCTGGCAATTACTCACTAGATTAGCCAAAATACATTTTGTTATTCTATATCAGTTCAGGGAAAAATAATCTACAATTAATCAATATTGACTTTTCTAGGAAAGTAAAATTAAAAGCCAAGGCTTTTTGAATGTTAGAGAAGGCTGCAAAAACACTTTTGTGCTTGGTTTTTCGTTGTGTGTGGAAAGGAGGGGCCTGTATCCAATATGGGGCTAGGATAGACTTCAAAGTCCTTGTACTGGATTGATAACAGTTTACTGTTTATAAACCATCAATCAACAATAATCTTTAACCATTAAGGTAAAAAAATCAAGTTAGGACTGGAGAGATTACTCAGTCAGTAAAGTGTTCCTGCAAGCATGGGGAAAGGAGATCAATTTCCTAGAGCCCACACACTAAAGACCAGGGACTAGGCTAGATCCTAAGCTAGGAGACAGAGACAGGACGACCCCTATGGCTAGCTGGCCAGCCAGTCTAGCAAATCTGTAAGTAGGAGAGCCTGTCTCAGAAAATAATGTGGAGAATGACTGAGTCAGAAAGAACCCAACACCAAACTCTGGACTGCATGTGCTCAGTCATATGAATCCACATGCATGTATACACAAACACAAGTCCATGTGTGTACTCACACCTAAAAAAGGGGGGTGTTAAGCACACTCCAAATATTCTATTTAAGAAATCCAAAGAAAGAGAATGATCAAGAACTAATTATGATCAAGAGAAAAGACTAAGTTCTCTTCCTTTTTGTGGTCATCACTGGATCCATAGCCGCCAAAATAAACAGCACCGTTCTCACACTCAGGAGAAGATCATGTCTTCCCTCTTTCCAAAGAGCTGAGACAGAGAATAACGTTTAATCTGTTAGGATGATGAAGTTCGGGTTGTCCGAAGACACTACAAAGGCCAGCAGATTGGCAAAGTGGTCCAGGTAGGTGGACAGGAAGAAATACGCCATCTACATTAAACAAGTACAGTAAGAAAAGGCATTTAGTTGCACAATTATCCACGTGGGCATCCACCCCAGCAAGGTGGTTATCACCAGGCCAACGCTGAACAAGGACTGCAAAAAGAACCTGGAAAGGAAAGACAAGACTCAGTAAGTAGGAACGGAGGTCAAATACAAGGAAGAAACAATTGAGAAGATGCGAGAAGAATCTCATGCACAACTTTCATTACAGACTGCTTAAGTTAAAAAAAAGAGAGAGAACAGAGTAAATGAGTTGGATCCATACATACTGTTGGAAAGGAAACCCATGTTTCTTACGATGCAGCTGCAGGGTCACATGAATACTGCACTTCTTTATGAAGGAGAATGGAAGGAGAAGAAGGCAGGTGTAGAGAGGAAGAAAGAGGAAGAGTTGAGAGGCATCTGCTCTGTACAAAATAAATGGGTGTCTGTGTGTTTGATCATTTAACTATACTCCAAAATAACATTTGGATAGCAGGAATATTTTTAACTATAAGTATTTTTTAATTACTCAACACTATTTGAATATCTGTAAAAGACTGGCAAAATACTGTCAAAAAATTCAGCATTTACCCAATGAGACGGGTAGAAGGAAGTTAATGGTATCATTATTTGTGTTGATGGGTAGAAACTTGTATTTGATGCCTCAGCAAGCTATAGGAAAATTTCACTGATGGGAAAAGACAGAAAGGAAGAGAAGAAAAAGAGAGGAAGAGGGAGAGGAAGAACACTGAGTTATTTAGAAGTTTGTTCAGAAATATCTAAGCCACACAATCTTATGCACATTCTAAGAAGGTAAGCTAGACTATGAAGTGTTTTCTATGTGCTATCTGATCAGTTTTAGTTTAACTTACAGCAACAAAACTGTCTCCTGTCAGTGTTTACTTATCAGCTCAGTCTAAGAACCCTACATATGCTTCAAGGGAATGAACTAACTTCATGAAATAAGCGAAAATTGGTTTTTGTATTCTTCTGCAGAAATTATCCACAATCTCCATTAGCTTTTCATAAAACAAAACCCCCAAAGACCCTTAAAAAGGCTAGGAAGCAGTTCTGAGGAAAGCATGTTAGTTTTGTCTTTGTTTTTTGAGGGTGAAGAGGGCAAGACTCTCCTGAAAACGGTCATTTCAGGTACAGATAGTTTCCTCATCTTCTTTTAAAATTTAAAAACACACACAAAAAGGTGGAGCTTACAGGCAGGCCTAAAAGAATCCAGCAGGCACAGCCCTCTGAACTTAGAGTAATGATGTTTTACTGCTACAGAAATACAGCATGGGACTTTGGGATTCCTGGAATTTTACTATTTATTTATTTAAGATTCTGAGAAAATTACTGATGCCTTCTAAGCCTGAGTTTCTGCACCTGTCAAAAGAAGATGCCTCACTTGTGGACTGCCCAGGATACCAGGCAGACACATGTAAGAAATGTGTTTTACTGCCCAGCTCATCTAATCAACTGTCAGTGATACTTATACATCAATATACAATGTCTGATCAGGCCACTCCTCTAACATGATATGCTTTAGTTCAGGAATAAACTGTGGCTCTGGGATACAATACACAAATTATTGATTATAACCTAACTTCCTCCTCATACATACTTTTACCCTCAAATTTCTAAAGCAGATTCATCAATACATTTCCATAACAATAGCATCTTCAGGAAATCTGATGTTCCTGAAATAAAACTACCATCAAACCAGAGAACTTTACTTTTTGTAGGTTAATATCTTGCACAACAGAACTCTCTGATCCATGGTGACAACACTCTAAAACTCCAGTGGATCTATGAAACTGAATAGTATTGAATCTCTTATAAAGCTTTTCCCTAGACATACTATACTATATATAACAAATAATCATCTGATTGCTTAAGCAGAGATATTGATCTCTTCCTGTTACTCACAAACTAAAGGTCTTCGATAGATCCAAATGTTGCTATTATAAAACTTGATTATTTGTTTGCCCTACAAAAACAAACATGAGAACATGAATACCTTATAACTATTTTTATCACCTGAACACCCAACAAAGAACTAGGAATATGTAGTATATAATTAGCATTTACTGAAAAATAAATGACTTTTTTTTTTTTTTTTGGTTTTTCGAGACAGGGTTTCTCTGCAGCTTTAGAGCCTGTCCTGGAGCTAGCTCTTGTAGACCAGGCTGGTCTCGAACTCACAGAGATCCGCCTGCCTCCCGAGTGCTGGGATTAAAGGCGTGCGCCACCACCGCCCGGCTAATAAATGACTTTTTAAAATGACTTCATGATTCATCTCTGGAAAAATGATTTTGAAATTCCATTTACAAAAGACATGAGGACATATTTCCTCTGAGCCATAATACAAGAAAAAAAAGTACAGCCGATGAAAATTAGCTATTATAATACAACATTACTTCAGGATAGCTACAATAACACACTAATGATATTGTTGCTAGATATCTTGAAGTATCAAAGGTTAGTTTCCTAGTAATATTAGTAAAGAAAGCTAGCAATTATAACCACTGAGGAATTAGTAGCCACCTTAAAGAAAACATAATCTTTTAAAGTTATATTGAAAGAGTAAGTACAGTACTCCTTCCAAACAGTTTTGTCAGTTTTCTGAGAATTTACTCTGGAAGTTTTTTTTTTTTTTTTTTTTTTTTTTGGTTTTTCGAGACAGGGTTTCTCTGCAGCTTTTTTTTTTTAGAGCCTGTCCTGGAACTAGCTCTTGTAGACCAGGCTGGCCTCGAACTCACAGAGATCCGCCTGCCTCTGCCTCCCGAGTGCTGGGATTAAAGGCGTGCACCACCACCGCCCGGCTACTCTGGAAGTTTTTAAGAGAGCATGAGTTACTTAAAGTCATCTCTACCTCAGATAATCAGGAGAAAAAAATAAATGTAATTGACATTAAGAATAAAGCTTTTCTTCTTCATCTCAAAAAAACAAAAAAAAATTATGTGTAAACTACATTTTAAAGTAGGAGATTTTACAGACCAAGCCTAATTTAGTTCTTGGAAATCAATGGTGTCTACATTAATACAAAGATTTTACTGCCCTGTCCCTCAACATTAGCAGAGATAATATAGTGGTCTTCTTTGCTTTCCAGTCACTAAGGATGTGTGAGAATTTTCTACAAATATATTTCAAGAATGTTTACAGGAATAAAAAAAATAGGACGAAATAACCAGTTACAACAGTCAGACTCCAAAAGATATTTTATACCTATAAATGATTTCCCCATGTGTTCCATATACAATAAATTAAAATATAATACCAATTAAGTATCTGTTTCTTCTTTTGTAGCTGAAAATTGTTTAATTATTGACCAAATCCACTCAAGTAAAACAGTCTCTAACAAAAGGCAGACACTACTATTTACTACTACTACTCAACACATCAAATGGAAATATTTCAAGGTTTTTAATTTGCGGCAGAATGACTTTTAAAAATTCAACATTATAGAGACTCTTTAATAAAAATAAAATTGCTCAATGGCAGCTCTTTCAAAAAGTTTAGAAAGGGTGAAAACATTGCCCGCCTTCAAGTCTCACCAGCAACCATTCCAGGAAGTGTCTCACAAGCACAGGATTCCAAACCAGGCAGGCGCCAGCTCAGTGGGGACAGGTGAGCAGGGACTAGGAAGTACAGGACAGTTTACACACAACTTTCACCCTGGAGCTACTACATTTCCTTTGCTTCTGTTGTGACGAGGAAAACAGATATGGAAATCGTGAAAATCAGAAGCCAGAAATTGACTTAAAAAAAAAAAAAACAAACAACAAAAACAAAAAAACTTCTACCTTTAACATTAGGAAACCAGTACAGGCCAAATAAACGATGCCTACAAACTGAATTTATCCTTCCCTTAAGCAACCAGTTTTGGTTACAAGCCAAGAACACGCTAAACAGTAGTTCTCAACTGTCAACAGAAACCTTGGCCAACAGAATGGTGCCCAACGTGTGGACAAGTGCATCCACAGAAAACCTGAGAGCTTGGAACAGAGTTAAGTATGGCTTCTTGGTAGCAGCAATTTCTCTGGTTTGCTCTGCTTGCTAGAGGCAAGCACTCTCAAGAGAGGCTTCTTGACTCAGCTTTAGCTGCAAAACCTTGCAGCTCTTTTAAGAAGTCCTGCCACAAAACACTTAAATGGTGTTGATGGATAGCTGACTGCATCCTTTTTGGTGGTGGCAGGGGCCTTTAAATGCTGTAGAGTTGTGACAATAAACCCGGCTCCTCCAGCTGGTACCTCCACCATGAGGCTGGAATCTCAGAAAGCTAAGGAATGGACTGGATCCAGCCATCGAAACCATGCCTTTAATCCTAGCCTTATTGCTTAGCAAATTAAAGACTTGTGTAGTCAGAAAAAGATATACAGTAAAGATAGATTCAAAGGCAAAGAAAATCTATAAATGGTTTACAGTGTGTTTAAAAATATATGTAGGCTTGGAAGACAAAGGAAAAAATAAAGTCCTTAAAATAAGAAAGAAAGTAGTTGGGAGTGGTGGCATATACCTTTAATCCCAACACTGGACCTCTGTGAGTTCAAGGACAACCTGGTCTAACAAGTGAATTCCAGGACAGCCAAAGATAAACAGAGAAACCCTGTCTCAAAAAGCCAAAAAATAAAAATAAAAATAAATAGAGGTTAAAGTAAAGCCACGTAAAGATGAAAAATACGCAGAGAGTCTGGATACTGTGTGTTATTATGCTCTTTGAATTGTTTGAATGCTGAAGAAGAAGCAACAGCTGCTAAAAGATATTTGTTTATAAATGCTGCAGGGCCGGGCCGGATAGAAAACCTCTGTCAACACTCAACCTGTGGGTTGAGACCCTTTTGAGGAATCAACCTTTTCACTAGGGTTGCCTAAAATCATTGGCAAACACAAGATACATCACCATTCACAACAGTGCCAAAATTACAGTTATGAAGCAGCAATAAAAACAGTTTTAATGGGTGGGGGTCCCCACTACATGAAGAACTGCATTAAAGCATTAGGAAGAACCACTGCTCTAAAAGCAGATGTATTAGTAAGAATCTAAAATATGTGACTCCCAAGCCGTAGATATCCCTGCCCTGCCACCCTGGACTGTAACCCTGACTTCACAGGCTCTCCATGTACCAGAGAGCACCAATGATAAGATGAATTTAGAAATTAAAAGTTTTAAAAATTTCTACTTTATGCACTATTTTAAAGTATGTGTTTTGAGAAAAAAATTAAAATGAGGGGGATGAATTAAGAAACAACTCCTAACTTTAATACAATAGAAAACATATTTTTCAGCATATTACAATTCATTTTTAAAAAAAATTCTAGTGTTTTATAAACTGACTGCATTAGTTGGGTAAAATTTAAGCATCTGAGTTCTTAGGGAAGCTTGATTATTTCCAGGTCAAACACTGGGACCTGGCAGTTGTAACAGCGGGTCTACTTCATTTCAGCAACATGAAAAAGGAAAACAAAAAAAGGTTTAGAAAGAGCAACTATGTTCACCAACAAGACACTTGTTATATAATAATTAAGGCATCAAAGAACCAGACTCAAAATACTTTACTATTTTAGCTCTTATTAGGAAGATTAACGTTCAAACGGATACATACAATCTGGGGGATTAAAACAGAAATGCTGTGTGGAGCCACAACTGAAGACGCAGCCTTACAATATAACTTTAAAAGACCCTCTCAAAACTTCCCGTTTAAGTCAGGTAGGAAGTTTCATAGCTACATTTTATTCTGAGTTCAGGATTAATTTAGAAAAATATCTAACCTACTGTTCTGATATCATACTTTGGGGAAAAAAATCATTTAAGAACAAGAAAGGGGGGTATGTGGAACTACTGAGGTTGAGGTGCATTATCAGAATCCTTTCCTAGCAGACTCCAGGTTCCAGCTGCCGCCCCTAGCACCATTAACAGTTATCAAGATCAAAACTCTGTGTGCCCAAAGAAGACAACCTCTCCATTTGCTAATTTGTCCTGCTTTGAGAGCCATTATATATTTTTGGCATTACTAATAATCAAGATAATTAAATGGAGGGATTCTGATGCACTTATGGGACTTAGTTCTGGATTTAGGGCTAAAGGTTTGGGCTGTGTTAAAATGTTATTTTTAATTCCTAAAACAAAGGAAACTTTTTGCATATTTCTGTTCATTTAATCAGAATGATGTACAAGTTTTTGTAAGCAGAAAGCAAAAATTTAAACTAATAAGCATTTATTGGTGGCTCATTCCCAGTCCAAGAAATGTAAAGAGTAAATGAAGTCGAAATAAATTCCTTTAGATTACAAAGAATTAACAAGATAGCCTCACTTTATCCAAGCTGAGCTTCACCTGACTGCTGACGCAAGTAAAGCGAGTTGCCCAACTACTATGCGCTTCTTCCCTTCAATAAACAGGATAAATACTAGTTATGTCCTCTCTGTAAGAATGGTACGTCTAGATGGGTTGTAATTCATCCTCTTAGATGGTCAGCCCCGCAACATCACCGGTGTAGCACACGTCTGGAAAAGTGGCCACACGAGACATGTAGCACTTCCCCTCGCATTTCCATTCTCCTTTGACTAACAGAAAATAGAGAGTCATTTCAACCCTCTATCAACTCCACCCTAGTGTAAATGTTATTGAGCGGACAATTCAATTCTCACTAACCTCTAAATTTTATGAAGGTGAAGGTGGTGGCAGTCTTTATTTCTGATCAGTACTGAATCTCAAGCACTGAGAATGGTAAAGAGGACATAATAAATGTCCAAAAATTATCTATGAGCAATGCACTCTGTAGTAGCTTCTGGTTGACCAATGAATTATCAGAACTTGTAACTTTTGTTTATGACTTTCTTAGCAACACACTGCTATAAACATATCACTGCTTAAAAACTACAACTCATAATGTAACCACGTAAAAGTAGGTTTCGTAAACTGTATCTGCTTTAAACAACTGGCCATCCTGCGCTGTCGATGACCAGGGCACCACCCCTGCAAATGCCCTAGAATATGTGCCCCACACAGTAGCTCTCTCACCACCCAACAGTTCAGACCGCGTTCATTCTATTAGTTTAAAAAACCATAACCAGTAAAGTCGAAGCTTCACAAATCAAAAATTCATTCCAAATCTGCACTACTTCGGGATTCCGTGGCTGGAGACTGTGGTAGAACACTAACTTCAGGGCCATTCACGGTCCACTAAGGGCCGTAGTCACGTACGACCACACTAGGTAACTTCACAGGGCAGACCAAAACCTAAACGTTCAACTCAGTGAACACAAAATTAATGGATAGAAAGAGAAGTTCAAAAGTTGGCTTTTTAAAAAGAAACATGAGCCTTTCTCCTCAAACAAGCCTTTCAAGATCCACATATGAAGCCTCTGATCCTCCAAATCTTCATTTCCCTTCCACTTCCATGTCAGTAAAAGAAAACTCAAAACAATGTATCACATAAAATCAGGTCACAACACAGAGGGGGACTTTAAACAAATCAAAATGACTATCGTCAAAGTAAGACCCTCAAGATGACTTGGGTGAGAACCAGCCCCAGGGAATAGACACCTGAGAAGTGGAGTCTGGTCTGTCTGTGGTGCAGAACCTACTCCCCAAAGGCAGATGACAGATACTCCAAATCCACAGAGAAGACCGCCAGGCACAGAACTCAACTCTTAAGTCACCTCCTTCTGTAGCAATCCCTGTCTTTGCCCGGAGAGCTACCAAGGAACTTAAAGCCTGTGCACACAGACCAGACCTGCGCTGTGAGCACACCCTTCAGGCCTGCAGTGTGTGCAGGAACAACAACTCCACGTGGTCCAGGAGATGCTGCAAAAGACAGCGACACAGCAGCCACTCCCAGGATGCAGCAACCACAGACAAGTGTGTCCCGACAGTCCCCGGAGGCCGAGAAGAGGCACTGAGCGGCCAGGGGCGCCGGTAGGACTCCCAGTTCCCACCGCTACCTTGGGCAGCACGAGAAACGTCCACTACACAATCGTCCTTCCCTAGGGGCCCCCTGTCCTGGACGGAAGCGCACTGCAGACCAGGGCTGCGCTGGGCCTTGCCTTTCTCCGGCCACCGCCCCCGGGCAGCCACCGCTGCCCTGACAGCCCCCACCCCCTCATCCCGCCCGCTCGTCCCTCACCTGATCTTGTAACTGGGCAGGGTGTGCTTGCGCTTGATGATCTTCTTGAGCTGGTTGACGATGATGGAGGTGAGCTGCGGCATGGGCCGCCCCTCGAACTGGGAGCGCACCTCGAAGTCAATCAGCGGGTCCTCCACGAAGGAGAAGAACCAGTGGGTGAAGGGCACGCGGGTGAGGACGAAGCGCAGCCGGCCCACCACCCGCGACAGCTTGACGAACAGGTAGGCGGACTTGCCGAACACCAGGTCCACGTCGATGGCCAGGTGGAAGCCGCCGTCGTACTCCACCTCCGCCTCGAAGGCCAGCTCCTCGGGGCAGGTGGCGGGCAGCGCGTCCCCGTCGGGGCCGTCGGGCTCGCCGGTGCCCGAGGCCACCACGGGCCGCACCAAGCGGATGGTCTTGATGAAGGGCACCGTGTCGCCCAGGAACACGTCGCGCAGGCTCAGCCCCTCCAGCAGGCGGCCGGCCGTCTTGGTCTGCAGCAGCTCCTCGAACTCCACCTTGATCTTTTTAGTGACCCAGCGGCGGGCGAGCGCCGTGTCCCGCAGCTCCCGGAACAGGAACAGGATGGTGGCGTTGAGGAAGTAGCAGGTCTCCCGCGTCGGCGGGGCAGGGCTGTCGGGGGTCGCGGTGGCCTCGGACGACCCGGCCGCGGGCTCCTCCGAGCCGCCGCCATAGAGGTACTCCCTAAGGGGCAGGCCCGGCACCGGCTTGAGATAGCGGAAGCCGTCGCCCGCGCGGGCCGCCTCGTCCGCCCGCGGCTCGGGCTGTCTGCGGTAGAGCAGCAGGAACTGTGCGAGCAGCGTGAGGAACGAGCCCAGCACGGCCGACGCCAGGATCATGAGCAGCAGCCCCATCCCGCCGCCCCCGCCGCCTGCCGGCCTGCTCCCGCGCTCTCCGCGCCTCCCTCCTCACGCCGTCGCCCCCGCCGCCTCCATCTTGCGGACATCGGTCGGGGAGGAGCGGCTCCTTGGGCCCGTCCGGAGCGTCGTCCGCAGCTCGGCGCCGCTGCCGTGCGGCGCCCTAGCCCGCCGCGGCCCCGCGCCTCCACAGACGCTCCCCCCGGGGGCGGCCCGAGCGCCGGCGACCGGCGGCGGCGGCGGGCGAGGGCGGGAACGGCGCCCTCCCCGCAGGGACGGCGCTCATTGGGCGAGCGGCGCGCGACGTCAGAGCGGGCGCGCTCCCGCCGGCGGGCGTCCGGGCGCTCGCGGACGCGGACGCGTGTCCGTCTCCGGCCTCTCGGCGCGCTTCCAGCGAGCGCCGCGCCCCCCACGCCCGCAGTCCGCCGCGCTCCGTCCTCCCGGGGGCGCGGGAGATGACGGAGGGGTGACCCGGAGGAGTCCGGAGCTGGGCGGACGGGGCCTGGCGCGGCCGTCCGTTATTCCGCACCCATCCCCCGCGCTGGCCGTGAGCCCTGCCCGGGTACCGCTGCGGCGACCGTCCGTCCCTTCGTCCCGCAGTGTGTCGCTGCCTCCCCAGCAGGGCATCGCGGCGGACAGCCCGAGCGCGGGCGGTTGGGACGCTGCCCAAGCCGGCCAGAGGACTGACTGCATCAGAGGCCGCCGCCGTAGCTATAGCCTGCACGGGCCAGCGGCTCTGCGTCCGCAGAGGGTGGGCCCCGAGAAGGGACCGAGGAGAACCGCGGGAAGAAGGGTACTAACTTTCCCACCTCAGGGCTTATTCGAGTTTAAGTGAGAAGGAGATTCTTAAGAGGTCTGAGAGGAGTAGGGGGGCCGAAATGAATTCGCCAGCAGATTGTAAGATGTCTTAGGGATTCCCTTCAAACTGTAGTGTACGTCCCCCTCCTTCCTGGCGTTATCACTGAGGCGGTTGACTACATTGACACAGTCTAAAGAAGTTGTTGGGGTCACATGGCAGAGCACTGAGCCCTTGGTTTCCAGTCCGTACAACATTGAGAATGCAGCTGATCAGGTCCATGGTACCCCAGAGAGGAGAACTGGAGATACAGAGACAGGAAAGAGGGAGATTTTGCACAGGGTAGCACCAGGGCCAAACCAATAGAGCTGGAAACCTTTGTGTTCCCTGGCAACAGTGTTTTCTGACTACTCAATTATTACATCATAGCTTATGTCCTTCCGCGTGGACACAGCCTTTTCTAGTGAGGTCAGACTTTTCCAGTACTTGAAAGCCTCAAGGATTCAAGTTGGCTCTGAGACACCAGTGCAGGTATTGTTTCTGGCCCTTGAACATTTTAGAGCAAAAATTGTCTTGACTGCGTGATTCTGGAATTAAACCAAAGTTCTGACCCAACTGGGCCAGGTATAGAGCTTTGGACTCAATTTGATCTCATGTTTCTTATCCTGGGCCAGGCAGGTCTGAGACCAGAATGGTGTTTGAAATGGGAAGACGTCTATAAGACAGATGTTTGCTGAGCAACCTAGCTGACATTTCTAGAAGTTTCAGACAACTTCCATGTTTATGGTCACCCTCTGCTTCTGCTTCTGGGCTGGCTTCTTAGATATATTAGTTCAACCCCAGTGAGAGCTATAAGCCCTTTCTCAGTTTTCACCAGAAATCTTACACCACTGTACCAAACATTACACTAGGGGGTGGAGTGGGGAGTTCTCCACATCAGTGAGATATTAAAACTTCCAAAAGGGAGGATAGACAGATGGCTCTATCAGCAGAGTGCTTGCCATTCAAACATGTGATCCTGAGTTTGGATCCCCAGCATCCACTTAAAAAAACTGGGTCTAACCGGGTGGTGGTGGCACACGCCTTTAATCCCAGCACTCGGGAGGCAGAGGCAGGCAGATCTCTGAGTTCGAGGTCAGCCTGGTGTACAAGAGCTAGTTCCAAGACAGGCTCTAGAAACTACAGGGAAACACTGTCTCGAAAAACCAAAAAAAAAAAAAAAAAAACCCAAAAAATGTATCTTTAAGTTTATAAATAAAAATGATTTTATAGCCATATGTATTTGATATTTAGTTGGTAGTGCTCACATAATTTGGGTGTGGTATGCCCTTTATCTTATGCTGTGTTAATAGAAGCTTGGTGCTTTTAAATGCTATTCTTAGGAGAATATAAATCCACCAGCCCTCATCTTAATAATAATGCTGGTTTATAATTGATCTGAAGTCTGGGGATCACTGTCCTTGACTCTGGAGATCTGAGATTCTGAGTGGATGTGAAGGAGATGCACTAATGACCCACTGATGTGCCTCAGATGACATCATTGAGGTTAAGGTGCCCAGTGTTGGCATAGAACTTGTGGGAGTAAACAACCAATGTCTGATTTGACTTAAAGTCCACTCCATGAAAAGGAACCCTTACCCAAGAGCAAAGAACCAGAGACTAGATAGCCTAGAGACCTAGGGTAAAACCAAACCCTACTGGTCTTTAAAAAAAGTATCCAAATGATTTCTGATGATATTCTGTTATACTCATAGATCAGTGCCTTTTTTAGTCATCATAGAAGCCTCCTCTGGTAGCAGATGAGGTAAGATGCAGAAATTCACAGCCAGACATTACATGGGGAGAGACTTTAAGTAGGACGACTCCATCAAATACCCTCAGAGCTCAGGGAATCCGAGCCAGAGGTGATGGAGGACACCAGGAGAACAAGGCCCTCTGAATCAACTAAGCAAAGTGTGTTTGAGCTCACAGAGACTGAAGCAGCAAGAACAGGGCCTGCACAGGTCAGCACCATGTCCTTTGACTCCTTAGTGTGAGAATGAGCACATCTCTGACTCTTGTGCCTGCTCTAGAGGCTCTTTCCCTCATATTGGGTGACCGTGTCCAACTTCAATATGATGCTTTTTGCTTTATCTTCTATATTTTGTTGTGTTTGATTGCTGTCTCATAGGAGCCTGTTCTTTTCTAATGGGAGACAGGGAGGGAGTGGATCCAGGGGGGAGGGGAAGTAGGGAGGGGAAACTGTAATCAAGATGCAGCATATGAGAAACTCTATTTCCAATAAAAGGAAAAATAAAGGAAGGAAGCTGCCCCAGCAGCTTTCCTGGGAAGTATCCATTTTGAGCTAAAGACCACTAAAAGACACAACCTCACCAACCGAGAGAGAGGCAGAGCTTTCTAATGTCACGGTACTCTGAATCCTTTATGTTGAACTCCAAATAGGAGAGACTCGAAGCCTATGAAATCTGACATCAGCGGGGGGGGGGGGGGTGAGGGGTTGGAACCATATGAAAGTCAATTTAATGAAACTTACGTAAAATAATGCAAACCTTGTCAAGTAGATTGATTGAGAAACACCTAGAGAGTGCCTGAAGTGCCTCTAAGAGTGTCTGTGAGGCATTTCCAGAAATGATTTAGGTTCTGAGGACTCTGCCTTCATCCCTTTATGGATTCATAAGATGATGACATCATTGGAAGGTAGTGAGAAGCAGGAGGTTAGACCTGGCTGGAGGAAGTGGGTCAGTGGGGGTTGGTCCTGGCCTCTTTCTAAATTATTCTCCTGGCTAGTTGGTAGTGGAGCACACCTTTAATCCCAGCGCCGGAGGCGGAAGCAGGTGGATCTCTGAGTTCAAGGCCAACCTGGTCTACAGAGTTCCAGGACAGCCAGAACTGCACAGAGAAACCTTGTTTTGAACATCCCCCCCAAATCTTCTGATTTCTGTTTGTTGGGATATGAGCTTGTCTCTGATGTGCCGAGCCCTCCCCGACATGATGGATAGATACCTCTGAAGCCATAAGCTAAAACTAATCCTCCTTTTAAATTTCTTTTTTTTTTTTTTTTTTTTTTTTTTTTTTTTGGTTTTTCGAGACAGGGTTTCTCTGTGGCTTTGGAGCCTGTCCTGGAACTAGCTCTTGTAGACCAGGCTGGTCTCGAACTCACAGAGATCCGCCTGCCTCTGCCTCCCGAGTGCTGGGATTAAAGGCGTGCGCCACCACCGCCCGGCTTCTTTTAAATTTCTTATATCTGGTATTTGTCACAAACTTTGAAAAGCAATACAATAGCAAAATTGAGGGCAAAGCAGCGAGAAGTTTATAATATCTGCTAAGAAATAATACACGGAATCATTTTGTGAACTGTGAAGATAAAAAAATCCAACAGTAATTTTTTGAGGATTCAACATATACCTGTAAGGAATGAGCAGAGCAGAGTTCCTGCCCTCAGGGCTGCAGGCCCTGGCAGATGCAGACACCCACAGTCGCTGCTCCAGCAGAGGCCACTGCAGAAACTGTGGGAACAGAGCCTTCTAGTCCAGGGGCAAAGAACAGAAACTGCCTAGGGCTAACTCCACTGCCGCGTAGTTCACGGTAACGGTGCTGGAAGATCTCCAGGACTCAGCTGCGTGATGTTCCTTTGGGTCTTGCACAGAACCGTCACTGCACAGGATTGTTTCTCACATCCTTCACCCTCACCTTGTTCTCTTGTCGAGATGTCTGCTCTTTGTCCCTGTCCCCGCTCTGGACTCAGGCAAGGAGCTGAGAAAGCATCAGCTCTGGACCCAAATCTGGAGAGTGCTTGCTGCACCTGGTGCCGCCAGCGTGCACCTCTAGCCCAATCTTAAATGTTGGGAGGGAATCCATAATTAACCACACTGAATCAATCCTTTGTACCCCTGGGCTTGCCAGTACAGAATGAGGCAATTTCTCCCAAGAGGAATTAAAAAAATGATGGGTTGTCCAGTGTAGTGGTAGACACCTTTAATACTAGCACTCAGGGGGCAGAAGCAGGTGGATCTCTGTGCAAGCCTCTTCTACATATCCAGTTCCAGAATAGCTAGGCTCTGTTACACAGAGAAACCCTGTCTCAAAAAACCAAATCAAAAAGAAAAAGGGAAAAAATGTTGGGTCATTCTAGTTTAATAGGAAACAAGACAAGAAATGGATTCTCTCTGGGGAATATGGGAGGCTTTGGGGCAAATAGAATTCCCTTTGGTGGTTTCTTGGAGGAGTTACCAGAGTAAAAAATAAAACCTCCCACGTTGGAAATCCAATGTAGTTCAGGGAAATTGGGACAGGATGCCGGGGAGAAGGTGGAATGAGTAAGTGTTGGGGCTGACCAGTGTGAAAGAAGGGACGGGATGTGAGCTGAGTTAGGGAGAGGTCCAGTTCTATTTTGCTAACTTTGTAGTGTTGAAAGGTTTTTGTTTTGTTTGTTTTGTTTTGTTTTTTTAAGCAAGAATATAACAACACGTTTTCTTCCACCCCCACTGACAAAACGTCAAACTTCATTACGGCCTCCGCTCTCTGCTTCTGTGCACTAATGGTGCTACACACATGAGAGCCCTCATCATCCCCTTCCCACACCTCCATTATCGTAGTCAGCATCTCTTCCATTTCCCACAAAGTGCCCGCCCTCGGATTTTGACCAGTCTCTCACCTCTGACCCTCTCTTGTTCCCCACGATGCTCAAGGGAAGACAAAGCCTTCCATTTCAGGGAAGAAAAAGGAGGCCTATCGGGTAACCTGGCCCATGGTCCTTCCTTCCCTGACAGCTACTTGCTGACAGAAGCCTCTCTTCTGTGGCCACAATAATCACCGCAAAAAATATAGAGAAGTTCAGTGGATAGCGTGCTTCCCTGGGGCTCACTGGGCAGGTAGCCTAGACTACTTGGTCCACTTCAGGACTGTGAAAGATCTTATCTCAAAAAACAAGGTAGAGGGCCAGTGATGGAGATGGCTCAGTAGGTGGTCCTGAGTTCAGCCTCCTGAATTCACATGGTGGAAGGAGAAAACTGACCCTTTCATGTTCTCTGACTTCTATGCCTATGCTCCCTCCCCAGCACAAAAGTGGAGGACTTCTGGCCTTTACATGTGTGCACACATACCTGTACCTGCACATACAAGAACGTGCCCACATACTCCACCCACCCAACCCTCACCCCAGAATACAGCAGACAAAACAAAATAAAGCAAAACTGTGCTCATGCAGTGGAACCTGCTCCTGCAGGCCCAGCTCCTCTCCTTCCACATATTCACCACTTCCTGCATGCTTAGAAAATGCAACAAAATCCCCGCTAGCATCCTACCTTCAGCTCCCCAACTTCCTCCTTAGCCTCTCTTATCTAGAGTAAAGCCAGTTCACTCTGACTGCAGCTTTCCTTCGTCCCTTCATCCACAGAGGTCCTACTTCTGTCTGAACAATACCCCCCCATGCGCTGCCAGTTTTAAACTGACAAAACCCACAATCACCAGACCGAGGAGAGTCTCCACGAGCGATTATCTACATGAGATTGGCCCGTGGGCATGCTGTGGGATGGAGAAGAGGTGTCCTTGATTGTTAATGTGAGAAGTCCTAGCCCATTGTGTGAAGTTCGTGCCCTGGTTTGGGACCCTGGGCTGTGTAACTGTATAGCTTGGGCTAGCTGAGCAGCAGCAAGCAATAAAGCAAGTTCACTCTCTTAGCTCTTGACTGTGGATGCATGGGACCATTTCCTGCCCTGCCTTGATTTCCTCAAAATGATGGACTGTGACTTGGAATTTTAAGTCAACTCCACCCTTCCTCCCCTGAAATATTTTTTGTCAGGGTGACTTTTCATAGCAACAGAAATGAAAACAGGACACCCCACCTCCAGGAACCCCACCTCCAGGAACCCGTTCTTGGCAATGCCTTTGTAGATCTTTCATCAGAGTTCTGAGGACCCCCTGGCAATATGGGTCACGTTCCCCTTTTCATGAATCCTTTCCTTCCCTTGACAAGACTGTGCAGAATGCCAAGTAACGTCAGGCTTCAAGCTTATTCCTCGATTTTGGTTATCAACAAGAGAAGCTGCCCCTTCGCAGTTGCTGACCATTTCTGTGGCTAGAGATAGGAACAGAAAACACTCTTCCCTGAGGAGAGCCCTGGGTGGGGGTGCCCAGCTTTCCAGTGTGCTCTGGGCTGAGACAATGCCTGGGAGTAAGACCCTCAACAGTAAAATCAAAAAGTTCTGGGCAAACTGGCCAAGTTTGTCACCTTCAATTGGAGATTCTTTTGTGGATGGAGTGGTTCCCCTCTCCCTGGGAACCACAGGACACTTCAAGGAACAGCAGGGAAACAGGATTGATTGTTTCCTCTTTTTTAGTGGGAATGAAAAACTGCTTCTAATAATACATCTCAAGTCTAACAATAGCACTAAATTCTTTCTGCTTTGCACTTTAATCACGGCACAAGCCCAGTTCCAAACTTCTTATCTTTCATTTAAGGCTGTGGACTCTCTCATTACTGTTCAGAAACAGAAATTATCCTTCAGTTTTGAGACTTTTAGAGTCAACTTGATTGTCCCCTTTCTCAGACACCTCTAATCAAATCCTCTTTAAACAGACAAGGGCTTAACTCGCTTTTGTGTATTTCTTCAACTGCTCTCTAAGCAGGTTCACTTCTGTCTATGCCCTGAAGCTAGGACAGTTCAGGCTGGGCCATTACATTTTGCCCCTAAATTCTTTTTTTTTTTTAATAAAAAATGTATTTACTTAGAAGCATTCAGAATGCCAACAAAACAGTTTCAATTTTTTTTTTTTTTTTGCAATTACAGAGTGGTATTCAGTTAACAGAACAGCAATTATCTTTGTATAAGCTGCATCAGAGACAACTGAAGATTAAAAAAAACAAAAACAAAACGGAAAAAAACTACCGTCCCCATATATAACTAATTTGTGCTGTGCACCAACAAGAACCTGCTTTAAATTTGCATGCCAATTTATAACCCTCAGACGACACCAGGCAAGGGTAGTGGCTATTGAAAATACCACCAGGACAGGGCTATCTAAAGACACATTCGGTAGTGTGTTAACTATACAGAAAAAGACACTGTACAGTTTAAAAGCAAATCTTACACAACCTTACATTTCAATTTTCTTTAAAAGGAGTGAGTTGTGTACAGGGGGGTTAAATGCTTTATAGACAAGAAAAACCTGCACTAGAACCAACTTATTCATCATCATCCTCTTCCTCTTCATCCTCCTCGTCCTCCTCACCATCTTCCTCTTCCATTTTCTTGCTCTTTTCTGCCTTGACCACCCCCTTTTCGCTGCATCGGGTTTTCCTTTAGCTCTGTAAGCAGCAATATCCTGTTTGTACTTCTCCTTCAGCTTGGCAGCCATCTTTTCGTAGGGCTGCTTGACATCTGCAGCAGTTCTTCCACATCTCTCCCAGTTTCTTTGCAACATCACCAATGGATAAGCCAGGGTGTTCTCCTTTGATTTTGGGGTGATACTCAGAACAGAACAAGAAGGCCGAAGGAGGCCTCTTGGGTGCATTAGGGTCCTTGAACTTCTTTTTGGTCTCCCCTTTGGAGGGGATGTAGACTTTCATGTCTCTTTCATAACAAGCCTTGTCAGCCTTGGCCATGTCTTCAAATTTCCCCTTTTCTTTAGCAGACATGGTCTTCCACCTTTCTGAACACTTCTTGGAGAACTCTGAGAAGTTGACAGAAGCATCCGGGTGCTGCTTCTTGTGTTCCTCCTGGCAAGCTTGCACAAAGAATGCATACAAGGACAATTTTGCCTCTAGGCTTCTTAGGACCTCCTTTGCCCATGTTTAGTTGACTTTTGTCCGGGAAGCACAGAGTCGCCCAGTGCCCACCCGGCTCTTGCTTGCCCCTGCCCTGTCTCTACGGAGCTCAATGTACTGCAATTGCCGTGACGCCCCTAAATTCTTACTGGCTTCTGTAACTGGTCTAATCACTTCCAACTTTCCACCCATTCTTTTCTGCTCTGTTGTCAAGCAAAAGTGTTCTTTTCCCTGCTTGAAATGTCTTTCCAAATGAATCTGACTTACAGATTTGGTAGGTCAGGCAGAAGTTGATTGAGACCACTTTCACACACAAGAAAGCACGTAATGGCCATTCCTACAAGGAAATGTGACAGGGTTTCTTTGCAGGAGTTTTTGAGGGATCTTACCTGGGATATCCTTCCTACAAAAGTGCATACCAGATTCTTGAATGTTTCTTGTGAAATTGGGCCACATTATGCCTATCCTCTTCCGTCTTCAAGTACTCCTGTAGATCCCACCGTCATTAGGATAAGGCCACGGTCCTTGACTGGCTTTCAACATCTGGCTTCTACTGTTTGGTCAGGGGTCTCCCAGATGTTTTCTGAAAGGGAGGTGGAAGCTCTTTGGGTTCGTGGTTCCCTACATTTCCATGGCAACTATTCGATCTGGCTCCTCTCAGAATCTTCAATCTCCAAGCTTAGTCTGAGAGGATTCCTCAGCTTGTGTCCAGTCAACTCTAACTCAGCACCCAGAACACTGTTCCTGTGCCGTATTCTAGTCCAGTTCTTCTGTGATGTCTACAGCCCAGCCAAATTCCCCTCAAAAGCACACCCCAAGCACTCTCTCCCCTCCTTCACTGCCAGGTTGTAGGTTTTGTATTGTTTGCTGTCTCCTCACTAGCTAGTAAGCTTCCCTGCCTGTAGTGAAGTCTGCAGAGTGCTAACTCAGCTGGTATTTATAGGAAAGAAGGAAGGAGAGGGAGGGAGCTGAGAGACGGAAAGGAGGACAGGGTGGCATAGGTCCTTTTGCCAGTTGAAAGGACCGAGATGATTAAGTGTTCAAGAGCGGCAATAATGGGATGCGTTTCCTGCCCGCCCACAGAGGTGAGGAGGAAATGAAGGACGGCACAAGGTGTCCCTTAGCCGTCCTTCTGAGCCACTTCAGGTTAGGACCCAGACAGTGTTCTTTGGGGGTGAGAGCAAATCTCTGGTCACACTGTGGGGCAAGAGCAAAGTGTAGGCCTTACCTGGCAACATTTTTCCCCCAACACCATGACCTCACACGTCTCCTCTCATGGGTTGTGGTTCTCCTCTCAGGGGACCACTGAAGTCATCTTTCCCCAAGGGCCTGGCTCAAAGACAGTTTTCCCGGGGTCAGATGCCAGATCTAGGACTTGCTGGCTGTGCAACCTGGGACAAGGTATACAGATGCTCAAGGTTCAGTTAATTCATGCCAAGTGGGCTACTGACATAGGGCTCTCGGAAGAATTTGGTAACACAAAGACTTTGCTTAACATATGGCCTGGCATGTGTCAGCCGACAAAAGGTTGGTTACTGTCGGTTAAGTGTTTAGGAACAGAGCCATCGTTGTTTGAGTAAAGCATTTGGCCTCATGTTTAACATTTATGGAGTCAGAGCAGTCTCCTCAGTCTGGCATATTTTATATGACTGAACGTTTTAGAATTTATAAGTCAGCATCAGCGACCATTGGAGCCTTGGCCCTGACTGCACCTGGAGAGCCCCAGAGACCCTGGAGCAGCCTCCCCACACCCACAACCCCCATTGCATCTGTGATCACTGAAGCCTTGGCCCTGACTGCCCTGGAGAGGTGAGTGTCTGGGTTCCCAGCCAGAGGGCCCTGCTGTCTAGGCCCTGGAGGCACATTCTGCTGCCTGGTTCCACCCACCAAAGCCCCAGAGACGACAGAACAGCTTCCCAAACCCCCAACCATCCTCACTGCATCTGCAACCACCACAGGGGCCTTAGCATGACTGCACCTGGAGAGGAGCCCCCAGAGCCGCACCTGTGACCACCAGAGGCACTCCCACCTGCACCTGGAGGAAGAGTGACCACCTAAAACACGGCCATACCTGCACCAATTGGAGGCAGATGGACTACTCCCTGAAGCACAGGCCCCACCTACACCTTGAGGAAGAGATGGACAGATAACAGTGTAAGAATACACTCAACACCATAAAGAACAAAAGAAACTAGTGGTTCTAAATCGTAAAGACCTGAACTTCCCAACACAGATAAACCAGAAGGAAACGATATTAAAAATAACTATAGGAAGATGATAGAGGCCCTTAAAGGGGAAATGAAAAATTCCCTTAAAGAAATGGAGGAAAAGACAAAAAATAGAAAAAAATCAACAAATCATTTAAGGAAAGCAAAGAAAGCCAAGAAAAACAAGCAGATGAAAGAAAGGCTTGAAACTGAAGTAGAGGCAATAAAGAAAACAAACTGAGAACAGAAAAAAGTATCCACCATGATCAACTAGGCTTCATCCCAGAGATGCAGGGGTGGTTCAACATATAAAAATCTGTCAATATATTCCACCATGTAAAAAAAAACTGAAAAAACTCCACATGATCATCTCATTAGATGCTGAAAAAGTCTTTAACAAAAGCCAACATTCCTTCATAATAAAGGTATTGGAGAGATTAGGGATACAAGGATCATACCTAAACATAATAAAAGCAATATATAGCAAGCCAACAGCCAGCTGTAGTGAGGAGCTGCATGCAGGCCGCCCGGTTCCTGGGCACCGGCTAGCTTATGCCCCGAAATAATTACACGGAAACTGTATTCTTTTAAACACTGCCTGGCCCATTATTTCTAACCTCTTCTTGGCTAACTCTCATATCTCTTGCTTTAACCCATATCTAATAATCTATGTAACACCACAAGCGGTGTCTTACCAGGAAAGTTTCAGCACGTCTGTCCTGGCGGCTGGCTTCATGGCATCTCTCTCCCTGAGGAGAGGCACTGCAGTCTGCTAATTTAGGAGAGGCGTGGCATCTGACTGTGCAATCTACCTCACTTCCTTCTTCCTGTTCTGTCTACTCCGCCCACCTAAGGGCTGGCCAATCAAATGGGCCAGGCAGTTTCTTTATTAGCCAATGAGAGTACTCCATCAGCCAGCATCAAACTAAATGGAGAGAAACTCAAAGTGATTCCACTAAAATCAGGAACAAGACAAAATTGTCCACTCTCTCCATACCTATTCACTATAGCATTCAAAGTTCTAACTAGAGAAATAAGACAATAAATGGAGATTAAGGAATACAAATTGGAAAGGAAGAAGTAAAACTTTCACTATTTGCAGATGATATGATAGTTCACATAAGTGACCCCAAAAATTCTATTAGGGAATTCCTACAGCTAATAAACACCTTAAGTAATGTGGCAGGATACAAGATTAACTTAAAAAGATGACAAAAAGTAGCTCTCCCATATACAGATGATAAATGGGCTGAGAAAGAAACCAGAGAAACATCATCATTCACAATAGCCACAAATAATATAAAATATCTTGGGATAACTCTAACCAAACAAGTGAAAGACCTTTAAGTCTTTGAAGAAAAAAATTGAAGAAGATATCAAAAAATAGAAAGATCTCCCATGTTCTTGATCCACTATGTGGATCAAGGTAGGATCCACATAGTAAAAATCTTACCAAAAGCAATCTACAGATTCAATGCAATGCCCATCAAAATCCCAACAAAATTCTTCACAGACCTTGAAAGAACAATTTCAACTTCATATGGAAAAACAAAAAATCCAGGATAGCCAAAACAATCCTGTACAATAAAGGAACTTCTGGAGGCATCACCATCCCTTACTTCAAGCTCTACTATAAAGCTATAATAATGAAAACAACTTGTTGTCATAAAAACAGATAGGTGCGCCTTTAATCCCAGCACTCTGACGGCAGAGGCAGGCGGATCTCTGAGTCCGAGGCCAGCCTGGTCTACAAGAGCTAGTTCCAGAACAGGCTCTAGAAACCACAGGGAAACCCTGTCTCGAAAAAAACAAAACAAAACAAAACAAAACAAAAAAACCAGATAGGTGGACCAATGGAATCAAATCAAAGACCCTGACATTAACCCATACACCTATGAACACTATGGTTTTTGTTTTATTTTTTGAGACAGGGTTTTTCTGTAGCTTTGTAGGATGTCCTGGAACTAGGTCTTGTAGACCAGGCTGGCCTCAAACTCACAGAGATCTGTTGGCCTCTGCCTCCCAAGTGCTAAGATTAAAGACATGTGCCATCACTGCACAGCCTGAACACCTGATTTTTGACAAAGAAGCTAAAATTTTACAATGGAAAAAAGAAAGCATATTTGACTAATAATGTTGGCATAACTGGATGTCAACATGTAAGAAGAATACAAATAGATCCATATCTATCCCCATTCACAAAACTCAAGTCAAAATGGATCAAAGACCTCAACATAAATCCAGCCACACTAAACCTCATAGAAGAGGAAGTGGGAAGTAGCCTTGAACTTATTGGCACAGGGGATCACCTCCTGAATATAATACCAGTAGAATAGATATTTATTGTCAAATTAATAAATGATACCTTCTAAAACTAAGAAACTTCTGTAAGGCAAAGGACTCAGTCAGCAAGACAAAACAGTATCTTACAGAATGGGAAAAGATTAGCACCAAACCCACATCTGACAGAAGACTGATCTCCAAAATATACAAAAACTCAAGAAACTAGACATCAAAATAGCAAATAATCCAAATAAAGAACGGGGTACAGATCTAAACAGAAAATTCTCAACAGAAGACTCTCAAACAGCCAAAAGGCACTTAAGGGATTGCTTAACATCCTTATCATCCATCAGTGAAATGTAAATCAAAAGAACTCTGAGATACAAAAGAAATCTGTCAGAATGGCTAAAATCAAAAACAACAAAAAACAGCTTATGCTGGAGAGATTGTGAAGTAAGGGGAGCACTCCTCCATTGCTGATGGAGTGCAAACTTGTACAGCCACTTTGGAAATCAGTATGACTGTTTCTCAGAAAATTGGGAATCAATCTATCTCAAGACACAACAATACCACTCTTGGGCATATACCCAAAGGATGCACACTCATACCACAACCATGTTCATAGCAGCATTATTCCTAATAGCCAGAACCTGGAAACAAGCTAGGTGTCCCTCAGCAGAAGAGTGGATAAAGATAATGTGGCACTGAAAGACACAAACAAACAAACAAACAAACAAAATTCGGGCTGTGGTGGCACATGCCTTTAATCCCAGCACTTGGGAGGCAGAGGCAGGCGGATCTCTGTGAGTTACGCCAGACAGCCTGGTCTACAAAGTGAGTTCCAGTTCAGCCAAAACTTGAAAAACCAAAATGAATGAATGGATGAATATATATGCATATTTACACAATGGAATACTGCTCAGCAATAAAAAAAAATGACATATTGAAATGTGCAGTCAAACCAATGGTACTAGGGGAAAAAAAAACGCCCTGAGTGAGGTAACCGAGACCCAGAAAGACAAACACAGTATGTACTTGCTCATAAGTGGCTATTAGGCATAAAGCAATGGATAACCAGGCTACAGTCCACAACTCCAGGGAAGCCAGGAAACAAGGAGGACCCTAAGAAAGACAGACATACATGGATCTCCTGGGAAGGGGAAATAAACAAGATCTCCTTAGTAAAATGGGAGTGGGAGGAGAATGGGGAGGGGAGTGGAAAGGAGAGAACATGAGGGATTGGGAAGGGATTGGAAAGAGTTGGGGGAAGGACAGAGAGGGAGAGCAAGGAAAGAGATATCTTGGTAGAGGGAGCCATTATGTTGTTAGCGAGAAACCTGACACAAGGGAAATTTTCATGAATCCACAAGGATGACCCCAGCTAAGACCCTAAGCAATAATGGAGAGGATGCCTTAACTGGAGTTCCCCTGTAAGCAGATTGACGACTACCTTAATTGTCATCGTAGAACCCTCATCCAGTAACTGATAGAAGCAGATGCAGAAATCCTCAGCTAAGCACTGGGCCAAACTCCCTTGAAGAGAGGGAGGAGCGATAATATGAGCAAAGGGGTCAAGACTATGATGGAAAAACCCACAGAAACAACTGACCTGAGCTAGTGGGAGCTCAATGACTCCAGACTGACAGCTGGGAACTCGCATGGGACCGAACTAGGCCCTCTGAATGTGGGGGACAGTTGTGTGGCTTGGGCAGTTTGTGGGGACCCCTGGCCATGGAACTAGTATTTATCCCTAGTGCATGAACTGGCTTTTTGAAGTTCATTCCCCATGAAGGGATACCTTGCTCAGCCTAGATACAGGGGCAGGGGGCTTGGTCCTGTCTCAAGTGATGTGATAGACTTTGTTGACTCCCCGTGGGAGGCCTCCCCCTCTCTGAGGAGTGGCTGGGGAGGGAGGTGGATGGAAAAAAGCAGGAGGGGAAAGAGGAGAGGGAGAGGGACCTGGGATTCGTATGTAAAATAAAAATTGTTTTAAAAAATAAAATAGATAAATAAAAAAGGATTTATAAATGAAAGCGCTAAGCTTTGTATAGTTGTGTGTTTGTGTGCCCACGTGTGGAGGCTGGAGGGCAATGTCAGGCTTCATGGATTGTTTTTTCTTTTTGAAACAGAATTTTTCACTAGCCTAGAACTTAGGTCACACTAGAGCTGGCCAGTGAGCCCCAGTGATCCACCTGTCTCAACCTTCTTGGTGCTGTGATTACAAACACGGGACACTATGCCTAGCTTTGTGTTATTGTGGCTTCTGGGGACTGAACTCAGCTGGGCCTTTGTACTTGGAAGGCAAGCACTCTGCGATGGTGTTACTTCCCTGTGCCAACTATGAAACTTAGGAGGTACCTTCTCTCTCTACATCAGCACAGTATGACTCTGTAAAGGCAAATATTCTAAAATTAGAAGCTGTAGAGTTAAAATGATTGAAAGTCTGTAAATTCAGTATCAAATCAATTGAATTTGAGTTTTCCTGTGCCTATGAATAATGCCCAGGTGTATTTGAATGAATGAAAAGATAAAGATGTATTTCATGAATACCCATCCCATATTTTTTGTCATTTTAAAAAAATACTAATTATGATCAAAGTATATAAATAATTTATGTGGTTCTCAGAGTAATTGCCTGTGAGATTTAAAATAATGTAATTATATTCATAAGTATCAAATTTGAATATATTTCCATCAAAAATGTGAAAGAAGAAAAAATTTTAAATGTGAAATCCTTATAAAAAATCAAAGTATAAATTATTATTAGTAAATGCAAAATATGTTATTTGAATAAAGCTGTGGATTTTAGTTAAACTTAAAATTTTTAATTTTTTTACATTTTTATGTATTATTATGTTGTGTATGTGCACTCTTTGTGCACATATCCATGATGTGTGTGTGGGCATGCTGTCCATGACACACTGTGGTGACCAGAGGACAATTTTGTGTAGTAATTTTTTCTTTCCTCTTTAACGTGGGCACTAGGAATCAAACACAGGTCACCAGGCTCATGTGCCAGATGCCATTACCTGCTGAGCCATCCAGGGGGGCCCATTACTTAAGCTTCCAACAGTGGAATTAAAAACTAAAATGCTTTTATTAAGAAGGCTGGGCATGATGGCACTTGCCTGCAATCCTTACACTCAGGAGACGGAATGCAGGAGGATTTCGAGTTCGGAGCCTTTGTGGACTATGTGATGAGACTCAGTCTCCAGAAAGAAAAAAAGAAAGCGTCCCCATTTCTAGCCTGCATTTTCCTCATTTAGCTGCCAGTTTAAATAACCAGCATTGTGCTTCCCTTGTGCTATGCTTAGACATATAAATAAATAAATACATACATATATGTATATACATACATACATACATACATATATATATATATATGATTTTTAAAATAGTATTGTACTTTTTCCAGCTACTCATAGTCACCCTACTTTTGTGGATATACTAATTCCTAAGCATTTTAGGAAGCCCAAAAGGAGCAAAGATAAAGAGGAAAATTTCTCAGCGTTACAGGCCGAATACCGGACTTTACCTAAATCCACCTGGTTGGTCTTTGGGAAAAACCAACAGCCTGTGTGGTTTGCCTCTCTTCTCACAAAGGGCGCCTAATCCTTCAGCCCCGTGCCCTCTCACAGCGTCCGGTGCTGACAGGAGCAGGACTAACACACAGACCTTTCCTCTAGGGGCCTGACCAGGGGTGCATCCAGGAGTGGACGCCAGTGTTAGCAGGAGCCGAGAGATAAATGCACCTTCGTGATCTCCAAGGCATGTAAATGTGAGGGACTGGGGTGCAGAAAGTACCAGCGGATCAGAGGGGTGGGAAACATAAGCAGCAGCTCTTTGGGTGATGGAAGGTGGTCACTGAGGTATCTGTTTGCATTGTGAGCAAACACTACCGAGCCTCCAATGAGACTCTGGGATGAACAGGACCTTTGAAGGTGAACTGGAGCTGAGGAGATGCTTCTTGCTTTCCCTGACTTCTGCTGCTGGCCATGACACCCACCCGGGTGAGAAGTTCAGCAGCTGGGCAGTTCTCGCTGACTCTGCACTTGGTATACTCTAGCTAAGCAGTCCAGTCACACTTGGTTGAAAACCAAGTACTTGAGGCTCTAAATTCCTGGCCTATTGATGACACTTTCAGGTGAGAACTCTACAAGCCACTTGGTAATAAATGTATCAAAATGAAAACAAACTGAAAGAGTCCATTCTCCAGGAAATGCCAAGTCTGTGTGTGTGCGTGTTTACACACGTGTGTGTTGATGTTAGGGGACACTCTCTGCCATCCCTCTTAAGGCACAGTCCACCCTGTTTTCCTTAAAATCTCTCCCCACGTTGTGTGTGTGTGTGTGTGTGTGTCTATGAACGCATTCCCCCAAAGGACAAAGGATTGTATGTGTGACCAGAGGACCTTTGCTAGTCCTGGCCTTCCACCTTGAGGGGGAATCACTTACTGTTCGCTGCTGCACACACCAGGGCAGCTGGTCTGCAGGCTCCCAGGGATTCTCCTGTCTCTACTGTAGGAGTTCTGGAATTACGGACATGCACTAAAAGACCCAGGGGTTTTGTGTGGCTTCTGGGGATTTGAGCTGAATTTATTCACACTCATACAGCGAGTACTTTGCCCACTGTGTGATCTCACCTACCCAGCCATTATGTTTGCTTGAGATAGAGTCTTTCTCTTGGAGTTCACCAACAAGCTAGGCCAGCCCCAGGGATCCACCTGTCTCCAGCTCCTCTGCACTGGAGTTAAAAACATGCTACCAGCCGGGCAGTGGTGGCACACGCCTTTAATCCCAGCACTCGGGAGGCAGAGGCAGGCGGATCTCTGTGAGTTCGAGGCCAGCCTGGTCTACAAGAGCTAGTTCCAGGACAGGCTCTAAAAAAACTGCAGAGAAACCCTGTCTCGAAAAACCAAAAAAAAAAAAAAAAAAATGCTACCATATCCAGCTCAGCGTGTGTGTGCACATGCATGTGTGTGTGCATGTACATGTGTGTACATGTGTACTAGGGGTTTAACTTGGGCCCTCATGATTGTGCATTGAACACTTTACCAACTGAGCTATCTCCTAACCCAAACTTTTTTCTTAAAGTCAAGGAAAAAAAGTCACCAAGATAACTCATAAATACCTATGGTGAGCCTTTTAAAAATAGGCTTTTATAGGCACGTGACAACAGGCTAAGCTATCATTTTAAAAAAGTATAGAATTCTCATTTTACAGAGAAGGAAATGGATATACAGAGAGGCTTGGTGGCTTGCATAAGGTCACAAGCTACGTGGTGAGGGTAGTGCTCTAAGCCTGGTGCCCTGTCTACCTGTGCAGACACTGGCCTTGTCAGCAGTGTGGCACAGTATCACTGTCAAAGGATACAGATGATCAACATTACCAAAATCTCCCCGGGACCACTGGCCAGTCATCTTCCCCCTGCCCGTTCTTCAAGTTCATCCCAAGAGACAAATGAGTCTTATTAACTCCTTGTGAATGGTTAATAAGCTTGCATGACAGAGCCAGGCCAGAAGACATCATAAAGCAATGTTTGCTGACCTACTTCTTCAGTTGAGTAAAAACTGGCTGCTGAACTTCAGAGAACCTCTAATTACAAAGTGCTGGCTTCTTTCATCTCTCGAAGGCCAACAGGCCTTGCAGGGTTACTTCGAGTTGAAAAGGTACCCAATGGTCTTGCATCATAATATGAGGAAATGTGTCATGGCATTGCAGAAATATTAGTAGCAGCTCTGTTTTGCCAATATCTCTTTCATGAATGAGATTTATAAACAGTTTTGTTAAGACTTTTTTGTACCATAAAGCTTACCCATCTAACATGTACAATGCATTAGTATTTAATATATTCAGAGTCGTGTCACCCCAGTCTAAATTTAGAAACACATTCAACACCCTAAAAAGCAACCCATTTACACCGAGACACTTCCCAGTTTCTCTCAACTCAGAAAGCACTTCATCACTTCCTGTCTGTGTGGATTTTCTGAATCTGGATGCACCAGCTATGTGGTCATTTGCAACTGGCTTCTTGGGTTTAGCTCAGTGTCTTCAAGGCTTACTATGCTGTATGTGTATCAGATTCATTTTATGGTCCAATCATACTCCATCATGTGTGAATATACAATTTGGTTTATGCATTCAAAGAAGAAATAATTAGGTAAATGAGATCAATCTTCCATATTTACCCAGAGATCTCATGACCATCTACTTTTAAAATAGAGAGCAAAATATGAATAACTATAATGGAGGCCTTTCTTTTTCATTATCCTTCTCCCCCACTGACTCCTTTACTACGTTGTGTGTGTAAGAGAGACAGAGACAGAAAGACAGACAGACACACAGACACACAGATGAGCACCTATGTACATATAAGTGTGGAAGCCAGAGGTCGACCTCTATCTTTCTTGAACCTCTTTGGCCTCTATCATTCTTGAACTTATCTTTTGAGACACTGAAGCAGGGTCCACTTCACTGATTCAGCTACATTGTCTGTCCATTGTGTTTCAGGGATTACAGACTCTTGCTGCCAAGCTGAACTTCTCATGTGGGTGCTGGGCATCAGAACTCTGGTCCTTATTTATGGACAGCAAACACCTTACTGACCAGGCATCTCCATATTCCCTGTTTCTGAAGAGGCTAGGCCTCTTACCCAGGCACTCTGACCACCCCTCCTGTGGTCCCCATCATTCTGTGTGCTTCTCTTCTTACCTCTGTCACACCACATGTCCCTTTAGTGTGCAAATATGTGTGTCACTTCAACTAGATTGGGGTTCTCAGAGTAGGAACTATAGCCTTATCTGCTCCAGGCCCTGTGAATTCATCCTGGGATACAGGAGACTGTTTCAAGATAAAGAAACACACAATAAAAGAAAGAGTGTTGAGTGTATAATCTGGGCACTTTGGTATACATGAGCTGCAGAAGTGAGAAACTCAAAATGTCTAAACATTAATCATAAGAGGCACTTTGGCAAGTAAATTTTCTCTTACAAACTGGAGTGAAGAATTGATGATCATTGGCTGGCATTGGTTTATTAGGAACTACGTGAAGCTTAGCAAATGCATGTTCAAAAGGAACCCATGATCTGAATTGGAGTGTTTGGATTCATTGATCTGATAAATGCATGTTTGTTGAAACTCTTCTCCTGTAGCTCTATAGGGATTGAGCTGGATTTTGAGCATCCACCGGACAGTTCTGGTATCCTCTGCATAAAGTCATGCTCCTCAAGCTACGCTTGGTTCTTTGCATCCTTTGCTACCTCTGGGTCATTAGTTGAAGATACTTCAGGTTTCTCACTTTCTGGCTTAGACAAAAATATCTTTGGGCTAAAAAGAGACCTGGCATTGGCCTGAGATTGATCCTGCTGTCTTTATGTCAGGTGTCTTTTTATAGGCATCCCCACAGTCAGCATGGGAGTAATTAAGTGTTCCCAGGCTGGAAGGTATTAGGGCCTGACCACAACAGTGCTTAGCAAGGCAGAATCTTCTTCCTCCATGTTTTTCAATTGACCTCAGTGTCCGTGGCAATGACACAGAGGGAGTCCTTTCCTGTCTGTCTTTTTGACAAAGGCTGATTAGACAATTGCTACCATACTTTACACACAATTGGTTTATTCTCATGAACACACTTCCGGTGGCATGTGAAGATTATGAATCTTCTACTTTGCCAAGGACCTTCAGAGGACTACTTATTATTATTTTTTAACCAAAAAACCAGCATAAATGACTTTATCTCCGAGTTCAGAGATCATACACTAAGCTTATATGAACAGTGTTCTGAGAAAACAAGAATCCCTTTCTCTCTGCTTTAGCCATACAACTTTATTTTCTAAAGACAGGGCCTCATATGTCCCAGGCTGGCCTCAACCTTGCTATATCCAAGGATGACTATGAACTTCTGAGCCCTTGCACCAGACTGCTGGTGATAGGGGTAAGAAGCCGTCCCCCAGGGCCATCTGAGTCCGTGGCAAATACTAGCATGATGAAGCCAACGGATGCTGGGAGCCAACTAATATTGAAGAAAGCAGGGAAGGATTTTCCCCTAGATGCTTGAGAGGGGGTCCTGACTGAGGACACCTTGACCTCAGCCTTCAAACCTGCAGCACATGGTGACACCAAAGTTCCTATTGTCTTCAGTAATGTGGTCTGTAGCACACACCAGCATCCTGACCAAAAGCAACTTGTGGGAGCAGAGGATTTGTTTGACTTATACTTTCAGGTCACAGCACAATGTTGAGGCAAGTTGGGCAGGAACAGGAAGACAGTCCAATGTTCTCCCACACACATTACCTCTGACCAGGGAACTTATTCAAAGCCAGTAAAGTATAGCAGAAACCAGAGGAATGTGCTTGATGACTCAGGAGAAAGCTCATGCTTGGTTACCTTTCTTATATGGCCCAGGGATACCTGTGGGCTTCTGTAAGCTAACAAGTTACATGCTTTTTATTCCAAAAGGGAATAACATCTCAAGTCGCTTTTATCTGTAGATATCTCCAGTTTCTTCTTGAATGCTAAAGATAGTTTTGAAGGGCAGCCAGCTAATCACTAAGCTCCCTCTATCCTCCAGCTTGACAGGTAAGAGCCTAACCTTCTTGAATCTTCTCTCATGAATAATCTGAAGTCCTTGGCTTTCTAAGTTTTCGTGCCTTGAGTTCTTTTCTCTGGTTTAACAATATCATATCAACAATGGGTAAAGAGCAACAGAAAGAAGTCCAGATTCTCTTCCTCTTTGAAACATGAAGCGAATTGGAAAACAAACAGTATTGATTCTTACCTATTCCTGTCCTCCTGAAACAGCTCATGGGTGCCACTATTGATTTAATACTTGCCTTGTTTTTAAGACTTAGACTTTAATACAATTTCTGGTTCATTATTTTTTTCACACTTGTTTTCCCTCAGCTCCTTGTGGGTCAGTGGTACCTGAGTTATTGGAAATTTAAAGGACTTTACCTTTGGCTATCCTGCCTTTCATTGACAAAGCTTCCAGGCTAATAGGAACCCAGGCCATCTGGGGGTGTGACATAATCGGAGCCTAGGGAGGGGTCCTGTATTTCTCTGTGTTCATTCACCAGCCAAGGAGAATTTGCTGAGCGCCTACCAAGTGCTAGGCAGGGAGCTAGCATGTGAGGGTCATAAAGATGAATCAGCTCTGTGCTGTATTTCCCACATGGAGCTTATGACCTTGGAAGAGGAAAGGAGAGATGAAAGGAAATGACACAAATGAATGCATAATTGCAAACTGTAGAAGGTCATGGCAGACAGGTGTCTGGACGTGGTGAGAGCAAACACCACAGGCAACAGCTCCAGGGGCAGGAAGGAGATCCGAAGGTTGAGTGGGTGTTTCACTGAGGGAAGGAAAGAAAGTGGGGGTTGGGAAGATTTTCCAGCCAAGGGAACACTGAATGCAGATATTCGATTCAGGCAGATAGCCATAATGTGTACATCTATGCTCCTGCAGACCCATGGAGTTGTGAAAGTTGGGACAGCCCACAGTTGGGTTCTATAGGTAGATGAGGTTGTTTGAAGTTGTCCACCTGCCTCTAATAACATGTAGATCTTTCTAGATTTGAAGAGGTCCTGGAATCCTGGGACCGGTAGTGTCCCAAGAGCTCTCTCTGGTCAGCCTTAACCACGGTGCATGAAGAGACTGTCTAGAGAGGCAAACAACCAGAATATAGTAGGCTTTGTCAGAGAGAAAAGTAATTTTCATATTATTTTATCTTGTCAATGAAGGAAATAGATGGGATTCTTTGAGTATAGAGAAATGTACAACTAAGGCTTTTACCTCTGACCTCTATCCCTCTGAAGCCCACTCGGCTAAGGCCTGCCTGTCATTCAAGAAAGCCACCTGAAGGACAAAGTTTGTCACCCAGGCACAGGAACCAATGTGGAGAAAGCAGAGACCAAGAGTAGAAGGCTCCCTAGGATACCATCCTGGGCATTCCCGACGGACCACACCATTCCCTCTGTTCAGGGAACCTAGGGGGCATGTCCCAATCTGATGTGTGACTTTTCCTAAGGGGCTGGGACTAATGTCTACTTACCCCATATAAAACAACGACAAAGAGCAAACAAATGGCCCCACCCACGTCTAGACCAGAGAACTCATGAGTGTCTCGGAGTTATCGGAGCACTGATGGTGCAAAGGCAGTTGTATCACCTAAAGGTCACTGCAACATGAGTGATCACTCACACAATTACATCTTTGGAGTTCCTTGCTCAACTTGCAGACGGTTCCATTGAAGATAGTATCCTCCATTTGTAACTATTTCTTTTTATAGTTTGTTTATATAGCCTTGGGGAGGGGCCTCTTGAGTCTTATAACCTAAATATCCTGATCCTTGTGTCTCTTTAGCTTCTGAGGTCTTATGAGCTTACCTTCTCCCTCCAGAAGGGTACAGGGTTCTTTGAAGGATGTAGATGGAGTGGCAGGGGCCGCGTCCTGCCACCCGGCTAGCTTTACACCCGAAATAATTACACGGAAACTGTATTCTTTTAAACACTGCCTGGCCCGTTAGTTTCAGCCTCTTATTTAATTCTCACATCTTGCTTTAACCCATATTTAGTAATCCATGTAGCACCATGAGGTGGTCGCTTACCAGGAGAGATCTTAACCTGCGTCCATCTCGGAGAGGAGAAGCATGGTGACTGCCTATGGCAACTGCCTGAAGCGTCTGCCAACTTCTACCCAGCATTCTGTTCTGTTTACTCTGCCTACCTAATTTTCTGTCCTATTAAAGGGCCGAGGCAGTTTCTTTATTAATCAATGAAATTAACACATAGACACTCCTCCATCAGAAGGACCTGTATTTTTCAGTTTATATTTTATGTTTAGCATCTGGCATATACATGTTAAGGATCCAATAAGTATTTGTTGCAATTATAAACACACATTTTTATCATGTGTATGTGTGATATATGCATATGTACATGTTCATATGTGTGTTGACATGCTTATGTGTGGAGGCCAGAGGCTGACATACCAAATGTCTTAATCTATTGCTTTCCACCTTAGTTTTTGTTTGTTTGGTTGGTTTTGGATTTTTGAAACGGGGTTTCTCTGTAGTTTTTGGTGCCTGCCCTGGAACTAGCTCTTGTAGACCAGGCTGGCCTCGAACTCACAGAGATCCGCCTGCCTCTGCCTCCTGAGTGCTGGGATTAAAGGCATGTGCTACCACCACCTTAGTTTTGGAGACAGAGTCTGTCATTGAACCCAGAGCTCACTGATTTGATTAGACTGGCTGGCCTGTGAGTTCTGGAGACCACCTGTCTCTACTCACCGTTTCCCCGGGCCCCACATTCCCTGTCCCTGGGCAACCAGCACTGGAATTACAGACAAATGTCACCAAGTCTGTCTTTTACATTATTTATATTTGAGACAGGCTTTCTCCTATGTGACCCTGGCCAGCCTGGAATTTGCCATGTAGACCAGGCTGGCTCCAAATTCTCAGAGATCTTCTTACTTTTCCCTCATTGTGCTGGGATCAAAGGTGTGTGTGTGTCACAACCTAGCATAAAGATGCGAGTGATCTGAACCCCCAGCCGCACGCCTAACACTTTACCCACTGAGCCATCTGCCCAGCCCCAGAGACCTTTTTAATCTGCATCCTATTTTAATCTCCAAACCTTTCGAGGCTGAACCAAGTTGCCTAGAAATAGGTAAATAGAATTATTAGATTACAGGTATTTTCCCACTGCTTTGTGAATAGTCAGGTCCATGGTAACTTATTGAATGGGCAGTTGTCAGAGTCAAAGGAAATTCTGCTACCCCAAATTCTATGATAGATAAAAGCCAGCATTCCTCAGGAACTTGACAAGGCAGTTCCCCTCTGCCAAAAGGAGCCATTTCTCTTATCACTGGTGGAAGGGACAAAAATGTGGTGGCTATCAGCAAACCAAAGTGCATGCTGGGCCTCCTGGATACTCCAGTACCAAAAGTGCCTAGCTCTTTTCACCCCTTCCCAACCCTAAACTTCTGCAGCTCTTGAGTTTTTTCTCCCAACAGTTAACTTCCGCCCAGCCTACCCCTATCCACTCTTCCCAATGGGTAAGGGCTCCCATAGGGAGTCAACAAATCTGGCACATTAAGTTGGGGCGGGACCAACTCCCTCCCCACTGCATTAAGGCTGAACATGGCATCTTATAGGGAATGGGCTCCAACCAGCTAGCTAATGCCCCAGGGACAGATCCTGGTCCTACTGCCAAGGGCCTCTTAGATAGCCCAAGCTTCACCACTGTCTCCCTAATATGGAGGGCCTAGTTTGGTCCTATGAAAATTCCACAGCTATGGGTCTAGAGTTCATGAGTTTGCACAAGCATGGTTCAGCTGTCTCTGTAGATTTCTCCATCATGATTTTGACTTCCCTTGCTCATATATTCCCTCCTCCCTGTCTTCGATTGGATTACCAGAGCTTTGGCCTGATGTTTGGTTATGGATCTCTGCATCTGGCTCTATCAGTTACTGGATGAAGGCTCTAGGATGATAGTTGGGGTGTTCACCAATGTGATTACAGAGAAAGACCAGTTAACTCATTCTTATAACCCTGCTATTTCCCCTATGCCCTCCCCTTTGCTTCTCTTCCTCTTCATCTCTCACTCTCTTCTCACCCCCATCCCCGTTCGTGCTCCTCTCATGGCTAGGTCCAGTCTGTTGGCCATGTTCTGTCTTCTACTTCCTCTCTCTGTCCTGGACTGCTCCAGATCCCTCTCTCTAATATCTACAATAAAACCGCCCCCTTAACCATACAGTTCTTACAGCAGTTATAAATGCCCCATGCTAATATTCTGGAACTTATGTGTGGCACTATTTCATTCTTAATGGCATTCCTTTCGGAAGAACACAGCACCAAGGGGTAGCATCCAGACCTCCCTAAGATAGTCATTTCAGTGAAAAAGATAGTCTCCAATTACCGTCCTCTCTGCATGTAAGAGCAGAGAGAGTGCCCTTCATTAAAGGAGGACACAGCTTCTATCATTGGAACCAACGCCTGTAGATTAAGACTTAAGACGCTGGTTCCCTCCTCAGCCTTCCCATTCTCATTATTACTATTGCTATTGTTAACATTTAGAAAACCAAGGTTGCGAATCTTTTAGCAAAGGCAGCTGAGGTTCCCCTATCTCCTTCTTGCATGATGAGTCCTGTCATTAAGACAGCACCAGGGTGGGAGAGGGTGGCAGCTAGCCAGGATGGTCTGTAACGTTTTGATAAACAAACATCATATTTATCAGAGCGGCTCCCATGTGTTTTCTTGTGTATAAGGGCAGCGAGTCCTCCCTGGGCCTGGATATAGTTTTCTCTGTATGAGATAAATCTTTAGGGCCATTAAAGGGGGAAAATTGTTTGTACTCTGCTCCCCGGTTACCTAGGCTAATTTACTGCACTAAGAGGTCTTGGAGCTGTTAATAATATACAAATACAAATCAAAGAAGAAATTGTCTCTGTTAATTGACTTTTGTGATGCTAATCTAAGGCTTTCCACATGGCTCAGCAGCTCTTTATTCCACAGTGAAAGCCAAAAGGCTTCGGAGTTGGGGCTTGAAATTACTGCTGGGGCTTTTAAGACACACCCACCCCATCTTCCCTCGTCTCTCTTTATGAATCTGGAGACAAAGAACAGAATAAAGAGACAGGGAGAGACTCGACCATGGAAGAATAGTCCAAATACGCTCTCAGGGAAGGCCCTGCTTGGGGATGCAAGGCTCCTTGCCCCAGAACTGAGGGCTATGGCGAGATTGGTTAAAAACAATACCATTAGATTCTGTACTGGGCCCAATTAGGGGCTATACTCACTTATCTTAAAGAAAACATATATTCTAGCAAGGTGGGACACAGTTTTCTTCTCTGTACTCTGAGGGCAGAGGCAGACAGATCTCTGTGAGTTCTAGGCCAGCTTCTCTTACAGAACAAGTTCCAGATCAGTCAGGGCTACATAGAGAGAGCCCTTCTCAACAAACAAGCAAGCAAACAAAAAGCAAATATACCCCGTAAACACTGTTCACTGAAATGCTGCACACCGCGCCCCCGTGTCTGCGTTCAGTGCGCTGGCACCCAGTTCACAAGATTCGGGCAAGGGGCAGGAGGTTAAAATACACATTCACACACAGACAGAGAGACAGAGACACAGGTCATCCTTGAATTCCCCAAGAATGCCCCCTTTATTTAGTTCAGGGGCAGATTATTAGAGATAGCCACGCCCCAGTCAAACCCACCAGAAACCACTCTTCTGCCATCAGGAACTCCTGAAGGTCTCGTGTTCAGAGCAGCTGTAGGCACTCAGATCAGGGGATTACAAGAAATTCAGGATCTGGGGTCTCACAGCTCCCAACACTGATACCCCTGTAGGCAACTCTGCCTGTTCTCTGTGATCTCTGCCCACAGAGAAGGCTCTGGACTGCTATCATTCAACAACAATGAAGTGAACCATCATGTTCAGAGATAAGGTTTCTTGGGCCAGCCTTGACTGTCAAATAGATTCGGCTTTGACTCTTACCCATTCCCTCTCCCCTGTAAGCTCTAGTCCCCTGTAGCAACAAGTCTGGGACCTAAAGATACAAGTTCATGACTGACCTGAGCATCTGTAACCTCTCAGTTTTTGACCCAACTGTTTCTCCCTCCAACTATCCTTAGTCCACATGAATAACCTTGGACTCTTCCTTGAAGGTTCCAATCACAATCCTCACAGGAACCGTGCAGAGAGACAAAGGGCTGAGAGGTCCCCACATTCCCTGTTCCAATGTTTGTAGTATAAATATACATTGTTAGGTCTTGAGAAATTCCTTTTCCCAAAGTCTGGCGTGTAGACAGAAGTCAGCATTCCCTCAGGGACTTAAGAAGATAAGACAAATGCTAAGAGGAGCCATTTTCCTGCTGGCAAAGGGACCTGTAGCTCTTCCATTAGCCTATGGTGCCTATTAGCATCTCAAGGTCTGTGCTAGCCTCTAGGCCCCCCACTCCCTACCCACAAGTATCTGTCTCTCGGATGGCATACCCCATCCCCCACCTTAAACCTTCCCAGCCCCAGAGCTTCACTTCCATGCCCCTAGCTATTCTGACTCCTATACAGCTCGGTCATTTTGGCTATGCACCCTCTTGGGTCTCTTGGTTTTCGTATGCTCTCTGTTCCCTCTCTCTTTTCCTATCTTGCTCAACACCCCCGCCCCATGGCCCAATTAAGGCCGGACTCTTCCTGACGCCTCTGACTGCAGCTCCCTCTTATCTACAATAACAACCTTCTCCTCCACCTTCTTCTTGAGTGATTATGTCCTCCTTGTCATTTATCATTGGCGTCCCATTGTTTGAATTTTTTTGTTCTTCCCAAAGCTTTTCTTTCCCTTCCCCAGCCTCCTTTCCCTTTCTTGTCTCTTCAGTGACTAGAGATCAAACTCAGGGCCTCAGGCACACTAGACGAGTGTTCTACCTCTGAGCTACAGTCTCAGTCCTCAAGGTTCTCCTTGACTGAGTGAGCTGCCTCTGGGACTTGGCCCTTTGAAGTCTCCTTCCTTCCTTCTTGCCTTTCTGTCTGAGAAGAACAGGAGAAGTCAGGCCTGTGGTCCACACCTAGAGTGCTAGCACTTCAGGAATCAAGGTCAAGGCCAGCTTGGGCTCTCTGAAACCCTGTCTCAATAACTAAGTAGATAAATCAATAGAGCTAGAGAAGGAAAGCCTGGGCCCAGAGGCTGAAGCTCAAGATTTCTTTATCTCTTTGTGAAGCAGAGGTGAAGATTCCTACATGAGAAGGTGAGAGGAGACTAGATGGGAGGTCAGGAAATACAAATTCCAAAGTAATGTTTTCCACCACAGTCTGAGAACTCAGCTTCCTGGGCTGTCACCACCAGTGTTCAAAAGAAACAGAATGGAAAAGCTCGACATTCATTGCGTGTAGCAGGAGCGCTGATCTGCCACTCTCTTCTGTGTGACACACACACACACACACACACACACACACACACGCACGCACGCGCACACGCGCACGCGCACGCGCACACATCTTCAGCCGCTGACATCGGCAGCCTCAAACACGGTCCCAGCAGTCTTTCTCTATGAGTTAATAGGTTAAAGTGTTTATCATTAGCATTTCTTTTCAGTTGTGAGGTTGAGGTCTCTGAGAGACTTAGTAAGGTCCCCCAATTCTGATTCTAAAAAGATCGGGGGCCTTAGGTGGGTGGGGGCAGTGACACCACACCAAAGACAGCCTGGGAACTAACACAAACATTTTTGTCTGACTCATATAACACTTCAAAAAAAACTTTTAAATAAATTTTGTCATTTTTAAAATGAGAAAACTGTATGGGGGGAATAAATCTAGATTTTTCAACTTCTTTCCAGGATTTGGAGATTCTGGCCACACAGCCTCAGTTTGTCCTGTATCCTCCCTTGGTTCTGGAAGTCACTGAAACTCACCACTCCTTGACCTAGAATCCTTCCTCACCAGACACTTCTCTCTTGCTTCAAGGAACTACAAAAACAGACTGTCCTCAAGAGTTCGTTTGATGTAAGCAACTCATTCATCAGGAGAGACAGGAGGCCAAGGTCACAGGGGTCACCAGTCATGCAGGTGAGGAAAGAGCCTTGGTCTGTGGAATGGGACCCCTGTTTCAACACCAGCTGTGGTAGAAAGTCTTCAATTTACTTGAAAGGTCACTACTGTTGTGGTTTTGGTCCCTGTCCCTTTAAGAGACAAGCCACACCCACTCCCTCCCCATCCGCTGAGGCAGGCTGATCTTCAGCTTCAGCTTCCGGCCTGAGCTTGCTCTCTTTTCCATCTTCCTCTGGGAGAGGCAGCTTCGCTTCTCACTCTCTCCCCACTTCTCTGCTTCCCCCCCTCTCCTCTCTCTCTCTCCTCTCTCTCTCTCTCTCTCTCTCTCTCTCTCTCTCTCTCTCTCTCTCTCTCTCTCTCTCTCTCTCTCTCTCCTTTAATAAAGCTTTATGTCTATTTTCTGTGTCTGTGCCGTTAACCGGCCGCTGCACCGCCTGTTCACCCGCCGCCCTGGTCACACGTGTTCCACGAGTCTCCCCGCAGCTACGGGCAGCTGCCCAGCTACTATCTTTTTAAGAACAAAAACTACTAGCCTTAACTTTTCCCCTCTGGTCTCAGGCAGAGCAGATGTTTTCTTGGCCAAAGTGAAATTCCATCCTGAGTGGTTCCCAACTGTCTTGCAGAGTATTGGATTGTATCTATTCTCTGTGACTTCTGTGTAGTTGCCTCCTGTAGAGCTTCTATGGGAAGAAGATACTGGGCCGAAGGGCCTCACCGAAGTGAGCATTTGGAAAAGACCCTTATCGCCACCAGGTGGTGACGGTACATAGCTGCAGGCGAAGGCAGATAAATCTCTGTGAGTTCAAGGCCAGCCTGGTCTACAAAACTAGTTCCAAGACAGCCAGGGCTGCTGCTTAGAGAAAAAGACACTGTCAAGAGGAAAAAAAAACCCTCAAAAAAAAAAAAAAAGCCAACCAGTATATCTGTTTCTACAATAGTTGGAGGCTAGAGGAAAATAGCTTGGGTCTAGAATGATCACAGCAACGCCAGCATCAGTAGCAAGGCGTGTATGTCACATCTTGACTGTTCCAGACAGAAGGTGTAGGTAGCTCTGGGGGTGCTTTTCCCAGTGTGGTAGGGAGCCAGCTGGGAGCCAGGGGCCATGCTGATGTTTTTGTTTTGTTTTAATTATGATTATTGTTGTGTGGTATTTTGTTTGTGTTCTGAAGTCAGAGCTTGCTTGGACTTAGAGGTTGGAGCAGAGCTAGCCACTAGTGGACTACAGAGGTCTGGAGGTCACACAGAGAGGAGACAAGAGGTGACAAGGTGGGGTAGGGACAGGATCTCTGAACTGGAGGGGCAGGAAACAACAGGCAGCTGCTCCCTGTTCTCGGATCTTCCAGCTTTTCACCCTGATATCTGACTCCTGATTTTTATTGGTAAAGATTAATTAGATGAATGCTTCATAAAACAAACAAATATTTGCACAGGACTGGGGATATAGCTCAGTTTGTTAAGTGCTTGTCCAGCGTTTACACTACGTAAAATGGACACAGTGGTCACATTGTAATCCTGGCACTCAGGGAGAGAGGTAGGAAGGTCAGAAGTTCAGGGTCATCTTTGACTACGTAATGAGTTCAAGGGTCAGAGCCGGTGTCTTAATCATTTTTCTATTCCTGTGCTAAGATACCAGGACCAAGGGAGCTTATGGAAGGAACACTTGTTGGTGTTGGGGTTTATGTTACACCCAGATGGCGGGTCCCCCTAAAACCACCACCATGTCTGCGCTCACATGAAAAAGTAAACAGCCTTTATTCACACTTAAGCTTGGACTCTCGGTCTGTCTGACACAGCAGTTGAGAGCACAGAGTGCCCAGCCCAGCTGAAACAGGGTTTTTATTATAGTAGAGGTTGGGGTGAGGGGATTTCCAGGGTTTAAGACCCTGGTTGGCTGACATTTGTCTAGGGGGCTTAGCAAAAGGGGAATAGGTGAGTCCTGAGCTCAGAACGTCTGGTGAACTTATCTAATCTTATCTAATGGTTGGAATGTCAGGTACTGCCCAGTTGCCGGCCCTCCCTGGGTGGTGCCAGTTTAGGACTTTTCCTGGAACCTGGTGCTGCCTGCCATGGCAGCTGTGTGGCCTGGGCCCTTTGTGATGTGTGGCCAGGCTGACCTAGGCCCCAGAGCTTACAGCTTCAGAGTACAAGTTCACCCCATCAAGACAGAGCACAACAGCAAGGAGGCCAGCGTGGTGGCATCGGGACAGTAGCTGAGAGCGTCCACCCTGATCCACAAGCACAAGGCAAGACAGCTAACCAGGAATGTCAATGCCATGGGCTTTTGAAACATCAAAGTCCACCCCCAGTAACACACTTCCTCCAGCAAGATCACACCTCCTAATCCTTCCCAAACAGTTCTATCAGCTGAGGACCAAACATTCAAATTTATGAGCCTATGGGAGTTATTCTCATTTGGACCATTATAGTGGGCTGCTAAGACCCTATTGTTAATCTTTTTTATAAAGATATAGGTGGTGGGAGACCGGTCCGAGGGGTAGCAGTCCTCCCCCGCCAGGGACACCCTAGGCATTGGCGGGTCTCCAGAGGCCTTGGTGGGCCCCTTGGCAGGTCGGAGACCACAGTGGGTGAGAGACAGACAGATACGCCACGCAGAGTGAGTTTGGGTATAGAGTTTATTTAGTGGTTTATGGAGGGGAAAGGGAAGGTGGGAAGAGGAGAAGGGGGAAGAAGAGAAAGAGGCAAAGGGGGGGAAGAGAGAGAGATAGTAGTTACCTCTTCAGAAGAGGGACAGCTGGAGGAATTGGGAGACCCCCTTGACTCAGTGGAGTTTTGGGAGTGTCTCTAAAGGGACAGGGTACCCAGGTGACAGGCCAGGCCAGAAGATCATAACACCGATCTCAAAAACAAACAAACCAGCCTGGCAGTGGTGGTGCACACCTTTAATCCCAGCACTTGGGAGGTAGAGGCAGGCGGATCTCTGTGAGTTCGAGGCCAACCTGGTCTACAAGTGCTAGTTCCAGGACAGGCTCCAAAGCTACAGAGAAACCCTGTCTCGAAAACAAAGCAAAACAAAAACCAACAAAAACACTTGCACATAATGAAAATGGTCAGACAAGGTAGAAAAGGCAGACAGAACCGTCACGTGTCTATCACTCACGCCTGCCAATCATCCACCCTTTATGGTGGCCCATCTTTCCCTCCCTTATGTGTAATCTATATACAGCAAAATGTGCCAAGCTGAGTGGACCGGATTGATGACTTCTAAAAGTATTTATTACATCAAAATAATTTAAAATTTAGAAGTTAAAAAAAAAGATACAGAGAATTCTCATATTTTTAGAATAAAATTCCCCCCAATGTTAACATTTTTAACTACACGTGTTTTCTCATTTTACAGACATGAAATTGTTAACATTGTTTCTAAGTACACAGAGCTGTTATTTATTTTGTGCCTTTTGTAGGTTTACGGCCATGTTATCATTCAAATTTACTTGAGTCGTAGAACACCTTCCATATTCTAGAAAGTTCTCTGGTGCTGTTTGCTAAAGGAAATCAGTGTTCTTACTTATTTTTGTCACTATAGATTAGTCTTGCCTGTTCCTGAACTCGATGTTAACGAATCATCACCCACTTTATTTTTGCTAAATTATTTTAAAGTGGATCCCAGATTTTGAGTTCTTTCATCTCTGTGTACCCTGTATCTCTAAGGTACAGGCATTTTCTTACATAATCATCATTCTGCTGTGATTGTGTAAAACGTTTTCCTAACAAGCTCCTTCCCTCTTACAGAAGAACAAGCAAGCGGAACTCCTTGCCTAAGGTCACCCAGGAGGTGTCTGGAGAGAGCCTGCAGAGCCTGTGGTCTGTTTACTGCCTGTGGGGGTTCTCTATTCAGGCTCCCGACAGGGCTGGGCTGCAGAGGAATAGGAGAGGCCCCATCTGGTCCAACCTTTGTCTCCTGGGGGTGCTCTCTACTGCACCCCATGGGGCATCCTGGCTCTGTACTGCTCAGTTAAACCAGTGTTTTGAATGGACGCTGCCTGGTGCTTCCAGATTGCCTTTCTACAGACAGGAGGAAGGCCATCCTCAACCCCCAGATGGTGACTTGCAGACTAGTGTTTTGAAGGCTGCTGGGCACTTCACGTTCAGCGTGATCTCGACTTCAGAAGCCTGCAGAGACAATGCATTTGAGTGCAGAGCCGAGAGACGCCATTAATATTTCAGATCATGTTTGCGGATGGGTTCTAATAATACACAAGTCCATATCTGAACAAAAAGAGAGGGAAGTAAAACCCCCAACCAAGCTGCTCCTGTGGGAGATGGGAAGAAACAAACTTAAAAGAGCCGATTGCTCCTTGGAAGCCCATCATTGAACTCTCCAGGAACAGATGACTTTCAAGGCTCTGATCAAGCCCTTCTATTAGGCTTCTATTTAAGCACTGCAAGGTTCGTGCGGCCACTGGATAATTCAAAGACTTAAATGTAGTCACAAATCAAACCATATACCTGCTCCAGAGGACTGTGAGGATGTCTTTGTAGCTTGTTCCTAAAATAGCACTGGACTGGGATGTTTGTAAAGAAACAGATTTTCAGTAAACTATGTATCTCCTAATGACTTAGAAATAACTTTTCTGTTCTGCCTATGATGGGTTGGCTACAAGGATTTCAAGCTGCTTTTCTTTCTAGACAAAGAGACAAAGGGAGGAAGTCAGGCTGGGGAGCTGGTTTAGATGATTCAGATAGTCCTTTGTAAGCACAAGGGCTTGAGTTTGATCCCTAGAATTCAGTCAGTCTAAAAGATGGGAGTGTGGTAAGGGGCATTTGCAATCCCAGTACCAGGGAGGCAGAGACCCTCTGGGGCTCGCTAGCCAGCTATCCTAGCTTAGCCTAGTGAACAAGAATCAGGCCTATTACAGGTCCTGTCTGAAGGAAAAAAAAAAAAACAGCTGGACAGCACCTGAAGAAGGGCCTGAAGGTTGACCTCTGGCCTCCACATGAGTGCACCTGCACCCGTGTGCATATATGTCCACCTCCCCTCTCTGCGTGCACAAAGAGGACTTGTGAGGACGAGCTAGGGTGGGACCGGAGAGACTGAAGGGGCACAGTTGAGGCTCCAGTCCTGAAGATACAAGAGTTCATTTCATCCTATTCTCCCTCATTAGGAAGAAACGGTTCCCTCAACTCTGCAAATGGAAAGCCTGAATCATTTCTCCAGGTCACCAGGAAGAGGCAGAACTCTGTCTCGAACCCTTCTCTCTACCTGGGTTCTGTTGACCTGTATCCCAGTTTCTTGGCTGTGGCTCAGCTGCAGGATGTCTCTACTTTGGCCTGTCACAGACCTCTTTCCCCCGGGGCACGAGAATTCTTTCTTCACTGAAGGCAAGATGGACTTTGGCTTGCCTGTCCCTGGTAGAGGAGCCAGCAATGCAACACCAAAGAGACAGAAGGTGGTACCTCTGGCCCCTCAGGAAGAACTTACCATCCCCCATAGAATGGTGGCATTCCGAGACACAGGGGCCCAGAGAACTGGAGAGAGGCTTATTGTATTTCATTTCACAAACACAGTGAAAACAAATCCTGCTAATAGGATTGCGGACTCTGCAGGCCCAGGCAAGTAATTCTAAGGAAAGAGGAAGCGTCTTGGCACACCTGGGGATTGATTGCCAGTCTGAGACAATAACAGGCACCCAGAAATTAATCAGGAGAGCTGCCTGCTACTAAAGAGAGGGGTGGAGGCAGGGTATGAGACTTCTGGTTTGGAGACTAATTCTCTTGCTGTCCCATGGCTCCCAAGAAGGAGGAAATTTCTAGGCTGCTGCTCTCCATGATTTTCATCCACACCAGACCTTCCCCAAGGACAGGAAAGGAGGGGCTTCCCCTGGTCCACATATGATACACTATGGCCCCGTGGCTTTCCCTGTGTGACTCGCTGAGGACGCACAGTGCCTCCTGGACAGAAAGAGATCTTTCTTTCTAATCTTGGCCTGGTCTGCTACCAGCAGCTCAGTAGGGCCAGCTTTGATATTGTTATCTGGATGCCCTGGTCAGTTTGTCACCCTGGGCTTTGGATATTTCACTTCCGCCACAGCCTATTGTGGTAGGGAAACTGGGAATGAGCAGGCTGGGCACCCATGGGGCTTGCTAGATGCTCTGAGGAAAAGGGGTGGTTTAGGCCACCTGTGTGGCCCACCAGCTCTGGATCTTTCAGGTCCCCGCATTTCTACGCAAAGAGATCTATTACAGGAAGCCCACCAGAGAGACCATTCAGGCACAGCTGATACTCACCTGATATTCTACCTAGCTGGGACTATACTCAGGTATTTGGGGCCAAGTGTATGTAGTGCTTTGGGTAAGGGGTTGTTAAAGACAAAAACCCCATCCTGGTATCTCGCTTGCCAGTTGCAGAGGGATGTTTTACACAAACAAGCTGTTTAGCAGAAGTTATGTTGACTGTGGCATCTTGACCTCAGGTTCCTTGAACACAGTTGGGTAATATGTAATTCTCCATCAAGGAGACTGGATTCCGGTTAAACCTAAAATGGCCTCATCAAGACTACAAGATGGAGGAATCTCTTCACCATCTTGCCCTGTCCCAGAGCCACAGATATAAAATCCTCAGGAGACATCCAGATCACCATGAGCTGACCTTTGACCTTCCAGCCTAAGTTAAGAGTAAGTTTTCTGGAATATTCCATGCCCATACAAAATCTTCTCTTGCCTGTCCTTTCTTTGAGTAATTACTGTAAGCCTTAGCTCTCCCGTTCCCTCCCTGCTCTGGGGAGGCCTTCTCTGGTTTCATCCCCACGTCCTGCCTTGTCTGCCCTACGGAATCCAGGTACATATCGCTCATCTGTTGGCATCTACTGTAAAACTATTTTATTTATTTATTTTTATGTGTGGATGTTTCGTTTGCATGCATATTTGTGCACCGTATGAGTGTATAAAGAGGCCAGAAGAAGGTGTTGGATCTCCCGGAACTGGAGTTACAGACAGTTGTTAGCTGCCATGTGGTGCTAAGATTCAAACCTTGGTCCTTCAGGAGAGCAGCCAGTATTTTTAGTCCCTGAGCCATCTCTCCAGCCCCAGGCATCTACTTTTTAACCTATACTAGTGCTATGAACCACAGAAAGCAAGGCCCATTGTGAGGAGCTTGGGATGTGGGCAGTTCTCAGGAGTGGTGAGTACTGGGTTCATTTCTGACCTTGGTATCCTGCCACAGAGGCACCAGTATGAGTTTCAGTCTTTGATTGGTCAGCATGGCCTCTCTGAACAGCAAGACAGTCAGGGAGAACAATTGGTTTCATTTGTTTTCAGTTTAAGACCCAACAGTGACTTCTGTGTGCTGCCCCCTGTTGGTGGGAAGCCACCACTGCTTTCTTAGTGTCAGTCCTGTCTCTGTTCCTCAGAGCCAAAGACAGAAGTAAAGGTAGAGCCCAAACCTTTCACAAGGTCCATCCCAAGCCAATGAAAGCATTGTGTGTGGAGGAGAACTGGGTTCCTCCAGGAGAGGTGGATCATAATGCCTCTGCAGAAGAGATGGGCTTTGCACATGCAAAAGTCTCCTTCTGCTACAGAGAGGCCCCAGGCTCAGGGCTCACAAGGGCACGACTTGGTGGCATGGAGTTCAGAGGCTTGAACTTTGCTCAGGGTGTGTTTGTAGTACTGATGTTTCCTCCTGCAGACCATTGTGCAACCAACCTGGCAAGTTTGTTCTCTGGGCCAACCGTCTGGGTGTAAGGAGAGCAGCGATAGGCTCGTCCTGGAACTGCGGAGAGGCCACCACCCGGAAACTGGAGCTGAGCAGGCGTTAACAGGAACTTGAGAGGTTGGTCGGTCTATTTCTGCTTCACCACACAATGCTCTCTGTTTTCATTTATGAAGAGTGAGAACCTCTTAGCATCATGAAGGTAATTTAAGAGACGACAAGGCAATCAGAATGAGCAGGTGCCAGACTGCAGGGATTCTGATGGCTGAATGTCTAGATTACAACACCCGCCCTTTTCTCTCGGGGGGCTCAGACACCCGAGAGCAGAGCTCAGGCTGGGATATGTGACCCCATACTCTCACGACACACTAATGCTTCTGCCTGGCTCACGGGTGGGCACCCAATTGGAGTGGAACCGGCCAGAGTTTTCCCCTATTGAGTTTTCATGTTGGGACATCTGGAGGTAAGAGGAGCAGGGATGAGAGTTGGAAGCCGTGGCTTGGCATGTTCTCAACTACATCGGGGAAGTCTTCAGGTAGAGGCTGTGAAGTCATTCTCATCTGCTTCTCTGACCCAGCTGCCACTCATCTTTTCGTGTGTGGGTGAGACACCTTTGGTCCGAGCTTGTTTAAACTGAACTTCTGTTACTTCAGACCAAAGTACGCTATGTTAGTCATCTTTCTGCCGTCATGACAAGACATCCCAGAAGGCCAGAAGGTCAACCAGAAGGAGAAAATGCCTGGTTTGTTTCAGGGTTGTAGAGGTTTTAGTCTATGGTCCCTTGACCCCATTGTTTTGGGCCTGGATGAGGCAGAAACATAGTAAGAAAAGGAAGGAGGGAGGAGAGGGGGGATGATGAAGAGAGAGAGAGGGAAGGAGAGAGAGGGAGAGAGAGGAGAGGGAGGGAGGGAGAGAGAGAGAGAAGAAAGAGAGAGAGAGAGAGAGAGAGAGAGAGAGAGAGAGAGAGAGAGAGAGAGAGAACAAACTAGGGTCCCAATCTCCTGGGGGCATACCCCATGATTCATCCTACCCACCTCCAGTTTCCGCCTCCAATAGCACCACCAGATGGGAATCAAGCTTTCAACATACGAACTTTTGGGATGGGGATTTAAGATCCAACCACAGGGTCTGGAGACATGACTCAGTGTTTAAGAGCCATCGGCGGCTCTTCCGGAGGACCCAGGTTAGATTCCTGGCACCTACATGGTGACTCACAACCGTCTGTGACTCCGCTTTCAGGGGATCCAATGTTCTCCTTTTGCCTTTTCCACAGGCACCAGGCGTCCATACAGGTGAAACACCCATACACATTAAACAGCAGCAGCCACACCATGCGGCGCTGACTCACGGAAACAAAACCTTCCTGAGCGCGTGGGAGACCAAGAGTCATAGACTTTCAGTCCCACTACCTGCCCCTGGACCTTAAGAGAGACCTTGCTTCTGAAGGAAATGGTTGCAGGGGTTCAGCCTCTTTGAACCATACACATTGAGATTCCATGAAGCTCACAGGAAACAAAGTACGACTTGAGGATATTTCATAACCGCCTTGTTCTGAAAACCTCCTTGTTGCAGCCTTTGCTCTGCAGCCCTCCATCTGACTTTGACATGCCTGTTCTGACTTGGGGAACACTAGAGTGGTGTAGAGGAGCACTAGGCTTAACTTGAGGAGCATAGGCTGGGATGGGGAGCACTGAGTTGAGATTGAGGAACACTGGACTGGGAGTCCTGCTTTTGTCCCTTTCTGGTCACATGACGTCAGGTAAATCTCTGAGCCTTGTCTGGGAGTTTATTTCCTCATCTATAAAGGGAGGAGAATGCTAATACATGACTCATGAGTTTATTGGGAACAAAGCTCTAAATTGAAGTGCCGGGACGGCGGCAGAGGGAAAGCAGACCACGTGATCTGACAGCTCTTCAGTTGCTGGATTGTGTTCAGTGCCATTTAATAAGTGTTGCTGAGGGGTCACCACACGCCAGCTCTGTTTGGGGATCCTGCAATGAGCAGGACAGGTAAGAGTTGTCCTAAGCGATCGATGTGACTGTGGGGACAGCTGGTCTCCAACAAGTACATCAGGAATTAAGCAGTTTAGAAAACCTCGAATGGAGAGAGTCCTAATGACAACAACACAAAAATCTGGGACAGGGAGTCGCGTGTGCTTGAAATGGGGACATTCTGAGCACACGTGAGGCTCTTGGTGTCCAAATATAAGCCCAGAAACTGGATGTGTTATTTGTCATCTTTCCAAGCCCCAAGACTCACAAGACCTCTCAGCACCCCTTTTCCAGCTCCCTTTTGTCCTGTCCCACCCATTGTCAGCATCTTATCCCTGAAGCCTGTGCTGTGCAGCACTTCACAGTTTACAATACCCTTTCTGTGCATTCTCGTTTGTTATCCCCACAGCCCTGAGACCAGGGAGCAGGTGCCCTGTCTCAGAAGGAAAAGGTAAGTGATTTGTAAGGCGTAGCTCTTGCCCCACATTCTGAATAAAGGTTTTTAACTCCAAGTTAAGTGTGTCTCCCACAGGGCTACATAACTGGTTGTATTTTGTTCTTTATGCACTTATTCCCTTGTTAGTAATGGCCCCGTACATCCCTGTGAATCTGAGGTCAGTGTTCAAATAACCTTTGGTATCTTGTAAACTGTCAGGACATAAACCTGAGCTTGTTGGCCTTGGGCCACAGGCGTGCAAGCTCTCTAAAGGAAACAACACTAGTGGCTCACCCACCGCTCCTTCCATATCTGAACACCCACTTGTCCTGGAAGGGAGATGCAGCTTCCAGCAGATAACTCTCCATGACCACTGGATGTCAGCACTGCTCTGTGCTTGATAATTGAACCTCTTGGTGGGGTGGGCAGAGCCCATTGTACCAGGGTTTCCAGTGAATCCGAGAGGAGCCTTGACCTGAGGCAAAGTGCACATCAGTTACATATTCTAAATAACCTCTGGGTTTCCCTGGCCCCCTCTCTCCTCTGCTTCTCTGGACCCCATCTTTAGGGGTGCATGCTAGGATGTGAGCGTGAAGTGTCACCCACAGGCTTGCTGTTGGATGCTTGGTCCTCAGATTGTGATGCTATTTTAGGAGTTTGCAGAAACTTGAGGAGTTGAGCCCGACTGTCAGAAGTAGGTCACTGGGATTTTGAAGGTTATTCCGGATTTGGCTATTTCCTCTTTTTATATCTGCTGTCTTCTAGGAGGTGAAGAATCTCCTCCGCCACATTCTTCCAATGACATGGTGTTTCTGCCCAAGCTCATGGAACTGTGCAACCAGGACTGTGAACTAGGAGGAGTCGCACTTAGCCAGATATCTCCAGACTGGCATATGAGCCTTGCCTTTCCATGCCTTTTCTTTTGGGAGCTTTTTTGACTTATGGAAGCTTCCCAGACCTACAGTGTGGTATGTACAACATCAGGGGCTTGATGCTCATCGAATGAGACCAAGCAGTGTGGTCTATGACTGGTGGATGCTCACTTGGTGAGTTCTGAGTCAGCTGTTCTAGGACCTGGAAAGGTCTTCAGAGTGGATCTGGATGGATTCATCAAACTGCTAGTGGATCATGTGGGGGGAACTCCCAGGTGAGAGACGACCATCTGTTCTTCTTCTAGCTAGTGATAGGCAGAAAGCCCCCATTTCCTCTTCTGGTAAATGTGGAGACAGAACCTGGGGGGGGGCTTTCATAGCTACTCTTCTTCAATGCACTTTGTTTTTCTGCTAAGTTAGGCCTGAGCAGCCACATTATTTGACTTTTCTTACGATGAGGGTGGTGACAGAGCCTTGGCTTCCCTGGACAGTGGGTCAGAGAGCTTAAGTCTTCGGGTAAAGACATGGACACATTTACAGAGAGGTTGGGCAATCTTCCACATTCACAGCCATCTTCAGGTAAAGGCTTGGGTCCTGGCAAAAGAATTTCACAGGAACAGAAGTATGATAGCAATTATGTGGATGACTGATAGATCAGAGGGAGACATAGGAACGAGGCCAACAAGTTGAGAAAGACAAGTAATAGCGTAATTCCTCTGTATGTGTGAGAGAGGGAGAGGAGGAGGGGGAGAGAGGGTGAGGAAGGGAGAGGGACAGGGAGAGTGAGAGGCAGAAGGGGGGGAGGGGGACAGAAAGAAGGGGAGAGAGAGAGTAGGGAGAGAGTAGGGAGGGGGAGTAAGAGGGGGAGGGGAGTGAGAGAGAGATGTTATTACATGGTTACTGCTGTGATAAGAACATCACCCTAGCCTACTGGCTTTCTTTCTGGCCCCTAACTTTCCCTGCCATCCTTTCCATTCAGACTTAAAACCCCGTTTCCCCCTCTTCCCAGTCAAGCTTTGAAGTCAAACCTCCTACCTGTGCACTGCCCTCACCTGGCTGCAGCCTCCAGCTGCAGGTCTTTCTCGGCTCAGAGCCTCTCCCACCACCAAAGTTCCATTTGCTACACCTTTAACAAAGCGGCTTTGTCGAGATAGAGACCACACATGGTACAACATTTCTATTCAAAATATAATATACGATAGGTATTAGAGTAACCCCAGGGTCAGCCTTCACTACAGTCCATTTAGTTTAATTACTTATTTTCAAGAAGATTGTTTTATGTAGTCTGTGCTGCTTGCTGGCCTCTAACCTGTGATCCTCCTGCCTCAGCTTCTGGAGAGCGGGAATTACGTGTAATACCACCACACCCTGATACGAGGATGGAAGTAATATAGATCAGGACAGGTGAGCCAGATGTCAACTCTGGGATGTTAATATTAGTATTAACAATATTAACAATATTAGTGTTAATATTAATATTAATATTAGAAAAGTATTTTCTAATAAGTGTTTCCAGTTACACAGAAAGGCCTAAAGAGAAATTTACCAGCTATTCACACCCCTACCATTCAAGTTGACCTAAAATTACAGGGATCCTTGAAACCTTTGGGACTATCCCATATCTGCTACTCTTACTGCCATGACTAGGAGAGGAGTGTTGAGAAGGTACAGCCCACAGAGCTTGGGAAGGCAGACTTCATGGTGGCCAAGCATGGGATCTGGGGTGTCCCACATCTCCAGGGACCAGGAAGCAGAAGGTGCATAGGAAATAGAGCCCAGTAACCCCCAAGGCCTGCCCACTCTCTTGCGGAAGGCTCCACCTCCTCAGATCCTGGGGACCAAGGGTAGAGTGAGCCTGCAGGGAACAGTTCACATTCAGATCATAGTACATTCTCCTGCTTGCATGAATCATGACAGTGCTGCTCCTCATGCCCAGGAACGTCTTGGTGCTGTCTCTATCTCTACAAGTAAGATACTCTTCGTAATACCACCTCTGTGTGTTGTAAAAGTTCGTGTAAATGAGTGGACAGGACAGTTGAGCCTGCAATCCCTACACAGGGGAGTGGGGGCATGAGGGCATTGTCTCAAGTCTGAGGCTAATCTAGGCTATAGAGTGATGAGCTCTAAGCCAGTTTGGGCTATAGAGTGAGACAGTTTCAAAAAGCAAAAAAGGACCGGGTGCTGGTGGCGCACACCTTCAATCCCAGCACTCGGGAGGTGGAGGTAGGTGAATCTGTGTGAATTCGAGGCCAGTATGGTCTACAAAGGGAGTTCCAGGACAGTTCTGTTATGCATAGAAACGCTGTTTTGAGAAACAGCAACAACACAAAGCAAAAAGGAAGAGGGGGAGGAAGGGAGGAAGGAAAGAGGGAAGGGGGGAAGGAAGGAAGAAGCATTAGGTAGTGATAATGGATCTTTCTTCTCTTTTCTTCATTCGACACAATGATGTTAGAGTTGAGTTTCACCAGTGGGATTTTTTTTAGCAGCTTTGCTTCATTATTCCAGTGCAGCATGAGGCTGAAAACCCTGCTTGCACAGTGTAAGAAGCTCAGGGAGAGAGACCTCTTCTTAGCCGTCTCCATTCTTAGAGATACAGAATAGCCTGGTAGTCAAAGCCACGGGAGGCAAGTTCTGTGGCTTGGGGTCTTGGATTAGCTGCTGTTAGCCGAGAAACTTCACATCACTTACTTCACCTCATGTCTCTGTTTCCTTGTATGCAGCACGAGATGCTATGGCTTCATGCTTTCTTTGTAGAATTGTTTCAAAACCCTGAGTGTGGGACTGAAGAGGTGGCTCAGTGTTGAAGATCGCATGTGGCACAGTGGCAAGGACCCCAGCACGCAGGTAACAAGCAGGGCAACCCACAGATACATCCGAGAGATGCATCCCTGGCTCCCTTTTTGGCCTCTGTGTGCACTCCTTCCATGTGCACATGCTCACACAGACACGGACAGACTGATTGACACATATATACACACACAAATAAATAAAACCGTTTAAAAAAATCCTCTGAGTGTGGTGGGTTACAGTGCTTTTCCAGCTGATGGCATGGAGTCCAGTTACGGCCACCAAGGCCTGGGCACTGCCATTCAGAGGTGGGCAGCTGTATAGCTCACTCACACTAGAGCGAACTGGAAGGCTGGCATTTGGAAAACTAATTGTTGTCTTGTTCTGTGTCACACTGTGCTGCCGTCTCCTGGCGTGGGGGTGGCAGTGACCAGGAGCCTCCAGTGCATTTGACCTCATCATTTCGTCAAGGTCACCCTTGTTATTGCTCCCACGTCATAAACAAACAGGCTCAGGGATGTGCAGGGACCTCTGACAGCAGGTAGCTCCCAGACACTTTTAACCCCGCACATCCCAAATCCAGAGGCCGTTAGCATCCTCTGGTCTACTCAGCTCCTTCCAGTCTTTTCCAGCCAATATATTTTTCTCTTGCTTGCAGGCAGGAGTGGAGTTCCAGGGCGTAGGAAGGACGAGAAGCAGCTCCTGGGATCACTGTGGAGCACGACTGGTGCCGGCCCAGAGTCAGAAGCAGAAACCATTTTATATGTTTCTATCTTCCCTCTGTCTTTTTCTTCTCCTTGGGAGGCTTCCATTGAGCTGTGAAGCTGTATTTACCAGGGGTGGGCAGATGGCTTAGGGAGTGAAGTCCCTTCTGTGTGAGCATCAGGATCTGAGTGTGAATCCCTAGCACTGATGTAAAAGCTGGGTGTGGTCTGTCACTCTAGTGCTGAGGAATCAGACAAGCCTTGCCAGAGCTCAGTGGCCATCTAGGGTAGCCAGAGTGCGAGCTCTGGGGTCAGTGAGTCTTCCTCCCAAACGAATAAGATGAACAATAGCAGAAAACACCTGGTATCAACCTCTGCCTACCTATGCATGTGCACACGTGTGAAAGGCATCCATATATATACACTCACATGTATGCGCTATAACACATAGACGTACACAGACGCATAGACATACACAGACACACAGACATACACAGACACACAGATAAACACACAGGCATACACAGACACACAGACATATACAGACACACAGGCATACACAGACACACAAACACACAGACACACATGCTACACGCACAGATCCATTTCCCAGATTGTGTTACCGGTTGGATGGCAGACAGACTGGGCAGTAGGGAGGTTTGGGAGGGGTTGACATGCATCGAGGCAGAGTATAGCAGCCCACTTCCAGCTGTACACGTTTTATCTTATCTCACCAAGTAATTGGAGTTTTCATGAGGAAACTATGTCAAGGGCGACAGAGTCTCTCTTTTATGAGATGCCACATGCCAACTCTCGCATGCAGTTACTTTCTTTTCAAACAATCCACAACAGCAGAACTCCCTGCCACAGCCACAGTCAGTTTCTGTTTCCATTATAAATCTGATTTTGCAGGACCATGTCTGACATGTCATCTTCATTAGGGCTTCAACTGTGTGTATGTATGTACATGTTAATCCAAAAATTTGGGCTTTGGAAGGATGGTTTAATAGTACGGATTTAAGCAAAAAGAATGCATTGGATACTTTGCTTATAGCTGTGACAAAATACCAGATAAAAAATCTTAAAGAGAGGAAGGCTTGGCCTTAGCTTACAGTTTTACAGGTTTTGTCAGGGAAGGTCTGGCAAAGGTTGATATTGGGAGCATGTGACTGGGACTCCTCACATCTTGGTGGCAGGCAAGGAGCAGAGGATGGAGACCAGGACCAGAAAGAGGTGTAACCCTCAATGCTCTGCCAACTAGTGAGCTACTACTGCCAGCACGGCCCATGTCCCAAACAGTGCTACCATCTGAGGACGGAGTGTTCAAACACACGGAGTCTGTGCAGTGCATTTCAAACACCCAGCTGGCATCCCGTGTCTCTCGTCAGCTTTGGTCAATTAGTGGCGGAAGACTAGAATGCTGAGTTGAGAAAGATTTTTAGAGTGAGTATAGCATCGTGATGGATTAGTGATGTCTATCACAGCCCTAAGCGGTTGATTAGTGATGTCTACCGCAGCCCTCTGTGTGGAAGGGGATAGTGGCAAAGGAACCATTCCTGTATAAATTAGAGTAAGTTTCCTCCTAACACAGACCCCATCTCTTCATGGTATTTGATAGCTGCAAAATTATTTTAATGAGATTATATTTTCATTTATCTATTCTGCCAACTGGGTAAAAACAGTAGGACTAATACATTTTCCTATTAATGAATCTGTCTGTTTTATGTTTACTAAAGAGTTACTCTACTAGGCTGTGGGAAACTCCCTAAGGATATAACCATTAGTTTCTTTCTTTTCTGTTTTCACATGCTGCCCCTCATGTGAGACGTGTGGGCTGGTTCCTATCTCCTTCAACATGGCCCTTCTTAGTGAGTTGCTCGACCCACAGGATGCAACTGACTCGATGCCCAGTACTTTCCAGAAGGTCCCAAGCAGGCTCTCAGTTTCTGCCTGTATCCCCTTGAAACCTTTGCATTCTGAGTTCTCATCTGCCACCCAGGAAACAGATGCTCGGGAGAGATCTTCGGAGAAGACTTGAGGCTAGAGGAAGGGTAGAGCTGATTCCAGCCTCATAGTTACTCCCCTGAGGGGTCAGCTATGTCAGGAACCATCCTTGATCTTCTAGATCAGCTTCCTCGCCAGCTGAACACCACACAGATGGTGTCAAACATTCTAACTCCTCATGCGTTCTTCAAGGGAAAAGCCTGACATTGGAAGTGACTAAGTTTTGGGGGTGTCTGTCATGGTGCAATGTTATGTTGTGTAACCAGAACACTGGCGTGGATTTTTGTAGGATTAAGTAAGACCCACTATTGACCCACACAGTGTATAATCTTTTGAGAGAGATAGACACGTGAACCAATCAGCAAAAACGTGGTGGAACCAAACACGCCAGATTTAACGGTGAACCGAAGGGTAGGAGATGTCTCTACATAACAGGGTAGGGAAACAGACTAGCAGGGGCTAGTCTCTTTGTCCTTTGACCTCAATGATTTAGGACCCATTGCATGGAACACAAGAAGTAATTTTTTTTAAAGAGAAAATCTCAAAATTAGAGAGAAGGAACCCTCACCTCAAGTCTCCATTAGATGACTTGTCCGTTATGGCTACGCCTGGCAGGTCTGGCTAAGGCTAAGTACTTATCAAGTTTTCCTCCAGCTGAACCAGGTTTCAGAGACTGGGTGTGATTGGGACCAAGTCAAGATGACAGGAGTCCTTCTGGTGCTGGGTTTCTTAACCTTGGGCTTTGGCACTAAGGACATTTTGGGCTGGTCCATTTCTTGTTGGGATAGAAGGAGTGGTTCTGGGTGCTTTGGAGAATGTTCATAGCATCTGTAGGGCTCCACCCAGTGAACGTTTGCAGCATCCAACGACCCCTGTGTGGGGGTGGGGAATTGCCTCTCATTGAGAACCACTCCTCTGGAATGACAACCCCCAAATTCATTAGTGATCCTCTCTTGTCCTTATTGGAAGGAAGTAAGATTTTCTATCTAAGCTGTCCCAGAACCTCCAGTAATCTGAGCCAGTGTCCACATCCTAGACTATCTGGTACTGAAGGTTGTCATGGAGCTGTTTACACAGCTAGGGATAGGAATTCGAGAAACAAGAAGTATAAATCCAGGAAGCAGTATCTCAGAAGCAACCGTGCGGCTGGAGCTTCATGCAGAAGGTAAGGGTGGGCTTCAGGCTGCAAGGACCAGCCATACCTTGCAGGTCATACTGAAATATGCAGGCCCAGGGACTGTCCTCCCTTGGGATGGGTGACAGCATTTTCCACAGGACCAAAGGTCTCTCATCCCTCCTTCATCATCTCAGGTTGGAAGAAACATGGCTTTCTGGTTCTCCCCAGGGACTCGAAAGATTGAAATTCCAGAGAAGACCAAATCCTTTTGAGGCATTGATTGTTTCTGGAGTTTAATCCATAGACAAAAGAAAACAAATACTTGAAGATGTGTTTTGATTTATGCTGGATCTCACACGAGGACAGTGGAGCTCTCTGGCTTGAGCGAGTTAGATGACAGCTCACCATCAATCACCCATTGTGCCTATGTGAGGATGTATGCGGGGTCCTGTAGTCAGACTGCTTCAGGCCACAGGTGTGTTGTGAGGGAACTCTGCATGCTTGCAAGAGGTCAAGTGGGAACCTTTTTTCCTCCTTTTCAGACTTGGCTTCTCTCAGCTTCTAGTTCCATGTTTCTTGCTACTGCAAAGGGAAAGAGTTTTCTCTTTGTCTCAAATTGAAGCTCTTCTGCAGGAGGAGGTCAGGTTGGCTCAGATTCTGATTTAAGACAGAGTTTTGAGCCTTGAGCGTATAAACAGTGCCTCGAGGACTGTATCCATTTCCAGGTGAGTGAGGGACAATTCAGGGTGAATCTTTGAGGAAAGAGGGTCTCAGAAAGTGCTTCCTAGCTACCTCAGAAAGGGATGCCTGGTCCCGATAGAAATGTCGGAGTTAGAACTATATGGCGCTACTGGTGACAATACAAGCTGGTCTTGGACCTGGAAGTCTAACTTCCAACCAGCTGGCCAAATCCAGTAGCCTTGGACTGGGCACACCCAGGGAAGGCCACTTCTGAGGAACTGGCTTCCAGGAACAAGTTCCCTTGGGAAACTCTGCAGGCAGCTTAAACCTCAAGAAAACTACTCATTAGGATCTCGGGGAGCTGTTAATTGCCCTGTCCAGCCGAGACACAGTGTGGCTATGCCAGCCTGCTGCACAATAATGAAGTCTCTGGAAGCTCCAGTCCCGAACTGGCTGCTGGGCTCCCTCCTGCCTCTCTTCGTTCTTTCACCAAAGACCCCCGCGGCCCCCTGCTGTGCTGCTGCCCACAGACGCCCCCCTCGGGACCTGTCCCCGTGGCGATCGTCTTCTCCAAAAGATCACGCAGGGGTGTCAAGCCCAGCAAAGACTTGTTTAGCTGTGCTATCCGTGTTTTCATCTCGAAGTTATGTTTACAAAGGGATAAAGATTAACGGAGAGTGATTTCGCACCCGTCCTCGGAGAAGTATGAAAGTCCAACAAATTCATCCTGTCTTGGATAAAGCTGTGCTTTTTGGTTGTCATGGTAACAGCCCTGCCCCTCAGCTTCCTGGTCCTACACTGGAACAGGGCAGTTGGAGTTTACAGGACAATGTAGAGGGAGCGGAATGACCGTGTGCGGGGAACTCGACGCTTTATGTTCTAGTCTCAGTGCCAGAGCTAACTAACCAGCCCTTTGGGCGTGGAAGTCACAAACTAATAGATCCAAACGTCTAGCAAGAACTAGTACAACTTCGCTAGTTAGGACATCCCAGGGGAAAGTGAAAGGGACCTTCAGCCTTTTCAAGAGGATTTGGCCTGTGAAACCGCTTGGCTCTTGCTACATCCTGTAGGTGAAGGGCGCTGTGTGTGTGTGTGTGTGTGTGTGTGTGTGTGTGTCTCGCCTCCTTCCCAGCGCCCTGAGTTAGCTGGATTAGAAGAAAGGCTGTCTGTTTACACTCAACCACCAGGGGGCAGCATGTAACCTATACTCAAGCAAGTGCCTGGGATTTCCAACCCGATGGAGGTTATTCAGGGTGGCAGCTGCTGAGTTATGAGTGTAGCTGCCAGGTTGGGGAGTGCCTGTGTTTCCAACAGTGATGTCTCAACTGAGATTTACTGTGGTATGAACATGACTGTGATACCTCTGTTAACTTGAGCGGCCTTGCCTTGTAGAGAATAGAGAATCTGTTGGGTTTCGTGACCATTCCAATATTTTCTTTATGGTTTTGATGTTTTCCCTTCTGTGGACCAGAGTTGGTTTTCCAGCAGCTGAAATCAGGACCTCCCCCAACCAGAACCTTGATGAGCTAGTTAAGTAGTAGTTTGGCATCAGCCTTAACCGAAGATTGCCATAGAGAGGCTCCTTCACCTGTGGACTCTGCTCTATAGGTCAATGCTGAGGAGCACTATAGTGGTATACTATTTGTATTTTAATAAATAAATCTTGCCTGAAGACCAGAGACAAAGCTAAAGTCACTAGAGGTCAGGTAATGGTGACACACACCTTTAATCCCAGGATTTGGGAGTCAGATGGATCTCCGTGAGTTCAAGGCCATCCTGGGCTACACAATATCAATGCCAAAACAAATCCAGGTGGTAGTGGCCTATACCTTTAATCCCAAATCTAGGGAGTCATGCCTTTAATCCCAGCAGTAGAGAGAATATAAAATAGGAGGAGAGGCTTAGTCTGCTTAGTCTGTGGTCACCCAGCCTTGAGACTTCTAGTGGCTTTGCTGTTTTGCTTTTCTGTGTTTTTTTGGGTTGAACCCCAATTTCTGTCTCTGGGTTTTATTATTCGTGCTACAGAGTATTGTGAAATCAAATCTGTTAGGAATGTCTCAGCTGGTAAAGGCGCCTGCTGCCAGGGCTAATGAGTTGAGCTCAGTCCCTAGGACATGCATGGTGGGAGAGAAGTGGCTTCCTCGAGGTGTCCTCCGACCTCCAGCTGTGTAGTGTGGAATATGCATGCACACACATATACACACAACTGAATAATTTATTTTTTCATTTTATTTTTAGGAGTGTGGGTGTTTTGCCTGCATGTATGTCTGTGTACCCTGACCATGCAATGCTCATGGAGGCCAGAAGAGGGCCTCCAATCCCCAGACCTGGAGTTACACCTGTGTTTTTACGTAGGTGGGGGTACTTGGCGGCTTACGGCTCCACCTCTGAAGAAGGTAACTGACTTTCCTTGGCTATCATCTTCCCACGGCCTCTCTGACAAACCAGATAAAACCCAGTGCCTGTAGGGCTTGTCTGTCATTGTCCAGTAGCCAAAGAGATGGGCCTGTGGTCAGTAGCCCAGCTGGCAGGGCCCCAGAAGTCACCCACATTGACACTTCCTCCCCGCAGATGGCGAATCTACAGCTGGAAGAGGGGTTGAGGGATTTCCCATGGCCTCAAAGCAACTTAGCAACATCTTGGGGATGCTCCAGGTATAATGGCTCCTGGGCCGCTGTTCTTCCCATACCATCTCCTCTCATGCCCACACTTGGAATATCTCACTCATTAAACTTCCCGTGGCTGCTGTAACCAATGACCAAACCTTCAGGGTTTTGTAGTAGTGCAAGTTTGTCTTCCCTTTCTGGGGGTCTACAGCTTGATGTGAATTCCGCAGGGCTAAACACTAGGTGTGAGGAGAGCCGAGGTCCTCTCAGAGGCTCTGAAACTCCCCTGAGATGGCACGTAAATCTATTGTTATTATTTACATTATTCCCTGTGTAGGTAACCCCAATCAAGTTTGTTCATATGATTATGTGTATATAAAGCCTATGGAGTGGTAGATTTCCATGTTTTCAAACATTCTTGCTGTTGGTTATCCTGCACCTCGTGGCTCCCTCTGCCTTACCCTCTGCCATTCCTCTCCCCGTTTAAACCTCTGTCCCAGTTGTCCCCCTTTCTCCCTCACTGTCACCATCCTGCGGCTTCCTCTTCTGTCAAGCATTTTTTCTTGCCTTCCCCACCAATGGTCCCTTTCTAGTTTCCTGACAAGTCAAGCCAGTCAGTGTTCGAGATGGAGGAGAAAGGACTGATGAGCTGCCCGCTCCTAACTGAGGACCTGTCAGTGGCTGGTGGCTTCTGGGGAAGGAGAGCTAGTTTTTATGGGGGTGTGGGCCCTGATAGTCCACCATGCTTCAGTGACAGGCCCCACTCCAGTGAGTGTGTGGGTAGCACAGATTTGACTCGGTGGATTATTTAAAACAAAAACAAACAAACAAACGAAAAGGACACAAACTTGGGAGAGGGTGAGAAAGGGGGAGAAGATTTGGGAGGAGTTGGGGCAGGAATGGAGGTTAATATGATCAAAATGCATTATATAAATGTATAAAATTCTCAAAATATTAGTAAAATATTTTACATTAAATAAAGTAGAGGTATGTGAGTCAGTTTATTTAGTTCTCTTATCCAAACAATTTTCTCTCATAAATGAAATTGTAAGGCGGTCTCACGGCTTGAGTCTAGGGATGAGGAAGAAGTGCTGATGTGGCAAAGCTTGAAGTTTACAACATTTGACCTAAGTAAGCAAAGGTTTCTCGTCTTCCCTTCCGTCCTTTCTTCTTCCCTTTTCCCTTTCCTCCTTTCCTCCCTCACTCTTTTCTTCCTTCCTTCCTTCCTCCCTTCCTTCCTTCCTTCCTTCCTTCCTTCCTTCCTTCCTTCCTTCCTTCCTAAGATATAACTCAGGCTAGCCTGAAGCTCATGATCATCCTGTGTCTACCTCCTAAGTGCTGGGATTGCAGGCTGTGCCTCTCTAAGTGGTCATAGTTTATGGTTTTCAATGTCCCTGCTGGTACTGTCTTTAGGAAAGTATGCATTGTTTCTGTAGACATTCGTGGCTGTATTCCCTGTGTCAAAGTTTCTTTCGGGCAACAGGAAGATTAATCGGATCCCAAGATGAGGGGATTTATTTTTCTCTTTCCCATACCCACCCTCCAGTTTTTTCTGTATTGTTAGAAGGAAAGCCGTAGTTGTAGGGGTTCTGAAGAGAGAGGCCTGGAGGCACTTTACACTCCTTTCCTTAGCCTTCTTGCTTGACTCAGTTTCGTTGTTTCCTCCAATCAGCTTCCTCCTGCCTTAGGACGCATGTCTGACAGCATCTTTCCACCTTAGGAAAGACTTGGTTGAAAGATAAAGTCAGAGGTAGGCAGATCTCTATGAGTTCGAGGCCAACTTTGCCTACATAGCAAGTTCCAGCATAGCCAGGGCTATGCAGAGAGCCTACAAAGCAACCAAGTAAGCACAACATAGAACAAAGGTAAAGCCCTTCCCCTCCACCTCCAAATGGAAAGCACTGAGAAGGGATTTTTGAGTGTCCTGTGTCTTGTGCTGGCTCAATGCTCCCACTGGGAGGTACTGTATGGGGCAGAGACAATGACAGGAGTCCTTCCAGATTGCCATAGGAGCAGAGGAGTGACTATCTGAAGGGGGCTTGCACTCCCTTCTCTAAGAGCTCATGCATGCTCCTCACTGCCACAGGCCCCAATATTCCTCCTGAGATCTCCTTGGTTACCTCGATCTCCACACTCACTGGTGTCCCATCTTCGTCGGTGCCACCACTCCTTGGATATTGATTGGCCTTGATTCTCTCCACTCACAAACATTTGTCCCCATGTGTCCAGATGGTGGACAATTCCTTGATCTTCAATGATTTAACACTTCTATGTCTTACTATGTCCCCTCCCTGGGTCAGAAGCTCTATGACTCTGTACTACCCTCCCAAGTCTCCAAGCCCAATTTATTCACCAGTAGTTCCCCTAAAAATTCTGGGGTCTAACAGCATTTTACAGGTCAAGAAACGGGGCTTCTGTAAGTTCTAGGCTTATCAGACGATGCAGAGTGGTAACCATAGGATTTGAACTGGGGTCTCAAAGACCAAGTCTAGTGTATGCTCTGATTCCCTCCACAGCCCGAAAACAGCTGCTGGGTGAACTATATGGAAGGCTCTGTTGTTCTGAGTCTTGGTTCAGCTGACTTTTCTCAACAGTGACCATGAACAAACAAGAGTCCTTTGGTAGCTGTGCCCTCACTTGTTGCTCAGATACCAAGTGAGCCATTGACCTCTTGGCTTCTCTTAGGGCATGTGGGTCCCTGACTCAGTGGAGGAAGACAGAGGGATGAGAAGAAAGCCTGTTTCCAGAAAGAGTTGAGTAGAAGAATCCATAGAAAGCACTTGACCTGTATCCTGAACCTGATTTAAGTTAGCACTCTAAATCAGAGCACTGAGAGGGGACAACAGGGCTTGGCTATCCCCAGAAGCTGGAGAGTGGGTGTGCATCCTCCCTGGTTTCTTCCCCTACTGGTGGCAGCCCTGGCACAGGCTTAGTTGTGTATATTTGTCCCTCCTGCTCCCCCAAATGAAGACACCTTGCCTAGACAGCTGAGTAGGTGCTCAGCTGGCCTTGCCATTTGGATGGGTGGATTGACTGAATGGATAGATGATGGGCTGGAGTAGACTAGCTAGTTAGATTATAGATGGATAGATAGATGATAGATGATAGATGGATAGATAGATGATAGATAATAGATGGATAGATAGATGATAGATTGATAGATGGATGATGGATAGATAGATGGATAGATGATAGATAGATGATAGATTGATAGATGATAGATGATAGATTGATAGATGGATGAAAGATGGATAGATGATAGATAGATGATAGATTGATAGATAGATGAAAGATGAATAGATGATAGATTGATAGATGGATGATGGATAGATAGATGGATAGATGATAGATTGATAGATGGCTGATAGATGGATAGATAGATGATAGATACATAGACAGTGATAGATGGATAGATAGATAGATGATAGATACATAGACAGTGATAGATGGATAGATAGATGGGTAGATAGATGAATGGATGAATAAAATAGAAGAATGAATGGGTGGATGGGATGGAATGGGTTTAACGGACAGAAATGGTAGAGGAATTGATGTGGTAGAGTAGAGTGGATGGATGAATGGATCAGTAGACAAATGGAATTGATGGGACGATAGAATGAGTGGCTGATAATAGAGATGGAGAAACGCCAGGCATGGTGGTCCACAACTTTAGTACCAGAACTCAGGAGGCAGAGGCAGGTGGGTCTCTGAGTTCAAGGTCAGCCTGGTCCATAGAGTGAGCTTCCAGACAGCCAGAGCTGCATAGAGACCCTATCTCTAAAAACAACAACAAACTGGACAGATGGACAGGTAGGCTGGACAGACGGAATGGCATGGAAGGATAAAGAGTGTCTAGCTGAGTGTCTAGATATTCCCAACCATTATAGCATCTGGCGATCGCACTCAGACAGCCATCTTTTTTATTTTTATTTTTCCCCATGTGACCAACTGTGCCCTAGCAGGGCAAATCTACAGAACAGGGTTTCTAAATAGTTACTAAAGGCTGTATGATAAAAAGCCCCCAACATTTCCCCCTCCCCTTCACAAAACACTCCGCTGCTCTCTAATTGACCTTGAATGAGGTGGTGTTTACAGCTGTGACTTAGCAGCCATTGATCTGGCACTGATGAAGTGACCAGCTGAGCCAGCCGCTGCAAAGGAGAATGGCAAGAACTGGGACAAAGAACCCCATGTATCTAGGCACTCGCCTCCCCCACCCCCTTTGCTCCACACATCCACAGTGTGCGCTTTTAAATAAACAAACAAGCAATTAATGGATTGCTGTGGGGCCAGGAGAGGAAGTGGGTCCAACTCTGTCCCAGCAGTAGGGCAGGCTGGCACACAAGGACCCGAAGGGGCATGCCTAGTCTCATTAATCTCACTGGAGGGGCCTGCCCTCCTACAGCCAGCATCTCGGAGCTGTTGGCATGGGGACTTAGGCAGCAATGGGGAGCTTTTTGCATCTGCTTTTTTTTGTGGTTGTTCCAGTACTTTACAGTGGCCAGGGGGAGATCAGCAGTTCTGGCTCCCGTTGGCTGGGCCTGGCTGAGTGGACTGGGCAAGCTACTTTTGGGGCTTCAGATCACTCATCTGGAAAATGAGGAGCTTGGACGAGAAAGGCTCTTTTCCTAAACTTGTATTTATTTATTTATTTATTTGCCTTAGACTCTGTTCTAGAAACAAAACCTAACTAGGTCACCTCTCTTCAGTACAATGCATTAAAGTATAGTAACTGGAGAGGGGGAGGTGGGAGAGACAGCAAGCTCCTTACTCCTGCCCCGTTGATCCCCAGTCTGAGAGTGGCTCCCTGGAATCCTTCTGCTCTGCAGAACTCCTTTTACTCAGTTTTAACTGGTGTTGTTGTTACTCATCAGAAAGATTGCTAGCAATCTGACAAAAGAAGAGGTAATGGGCATATTTATTCATTTATTTGCCAACCAGGATTCCAGAGGCAGGTAGTCCAGGGTGGGTCGGGCAGCCCCACAGTGCAGCCTGGGAGGAGAGACACAGGCTCCCCTTCTTTCCCTTCTATTCCATCAGCCTGAGCCCATGACTGCCAGTCTCAAATTGGACCCATGGTGTGGCATGGCTGCTGAAGCTCCAGACATCACATCCCCATTCTGGACAAGCAAAGGGAGGAAAGGAGACGTAGACTGGCTACGGCAATTTAATCTGCTTCCTTTTAAAAGCTTTCCAGTCTCCAGCTGACGTCTCCTTGGCAAGAGCCATATTGCACGATGACTTCTGGCTTGAAGAGAAGACAGAAAAAGAATTTTCATTATTACTTTTTCAACTGGGTGTATTGGCATCCACGATTAAAAAAACAAAAAAACACAAACCAAAAACCCAGGGTCTCACAAATAAGGATGTTGAAAGGAGTGGATGAACCACAGGAAAAGTCAATAGGACAAGCTAAATATCGTTGAACATTTACAAAGCACTGGGCACTGTGCTGAGAGTTATATTAATGCGCACATTATCTCATTTAATTCTCAAAGCCGCTCAACGAAGGGAGCACTCAACCCATCTTTTAGCTTGGGATATTGAGGCACACAGAATTTAAGGAACTTAACCAAAACTCTCAGCAAATAAAAGATTCAGATTTCAGCTCAGATGCTGATGCTGGAGCCAGAGCCACCAGAGGACACTTTCATAGGAGAGCGGTGACGTCAGTACCCTCCATGATCCCATGATCTTCCAGTGCCGTTTCAACAGCTCTCAAAGAAAGGGCTGGGAGTGCTGCAGCCGATGCCAGAGCCACTCTGGCAGCCTCCTTATCGACCGTCCTGGTAAGAGGCAGCTCTGACAGCTGGGCAGACCTTGAAGCACTGGCCAGAAAGGAAGTATTTTAGATATGCCTTGGCAGCAGTGCAGGGACTTGACATGCAGCAATGATTTATGAAGCAAGATTAAAAGAGCTAAATATATATGGGTTGGCACAGTAAGAAGAGGGTACTGCAGGGAGAAAGGGTGGCGGCGTGAAAGTAAAACAGAGAGCCTGGAGTGTTTCAGAAATCTTAGAGAGGGCGCAGCCTGGAATGATCCAGAAGTCTTAGAGAAGGTTGCGACAGCAGGATCACTGCTCAGATCCAAGGGAAAAAGAAGTCAGAGCCAGTGCTGGGTGCTGTGGCTCCAGAGCTTGATGGGCAATCAGCTGTGATAGGGTAGGGGATGCTGCTGTCTCAAAGGGCAGAAGAGGGGCTGCCAGGCCTGCCACAGTGGGACACTCCTGCGATCAATTTTGGCTGTGGCAGACTACAGGTGTCTCCAGTGACATTCTCTCATTTTCCTAAGATGGTAACTTATGATTTTGGGGGTGGGAGGGTTGAGACAAAATTTCTCTATGTAGCTCCTAGTTGTCTTGGAGCTTGTTCAGCAGACCAGGTTGGGCTCAAACTCACAGAGATCCACTTGCCTCTGCCTTCTGAGTGCTGGGATTAAAGACGTGTGTTGCCACTGCCTGGCCTGTTTTGATTTGTTTTGTTTTTAGTTTTTACAGTTGAGGTCCCTTTTTTAATTTTGCAATTAAAGTGTTTTATTCTCCCCCCTCCCCCCTCTCTCTCCCTCTCCCTCTCCCTCACTCCCTCTCTCTCTCTCCCTCACCCCCTCTCCCTTTCCCTCCTCCCTCCCTCCCTCCCTCCCTCCCTCCCTCCCTCCCTCCCTCCCTCCCTCCCTCCCTCCTTCCCTCTCATCTCGTAGGACCCTTTTGTTCCTTTCCCCACATGACCTTGTCTAATACGTATGTTCTCCGTGGCTTTTCTCTATTGCTCTTCTGTTCAGTTGGCTTATCGTGGATGGATGGCTCAGCCTTGTTTGGGCTGCGCAGGCTCTAGCTGTTCTGGGAGCAATATCTCAAACAAGGATATTAAAACAGGTAATGAACCATGCTTAAGGCCAAAACACATATCTTAAACCCATCAGCTTTAATCTTCCCAGCATTCCTTTCTCAGCCATAAGCCAGAAGAATGCACCTGAAAAGGCTCCTTACAGTTCTGTTTGCAAAAGGAAACAAGCAAACAAGTTCGTTTTTACTTATACTTAAAGCTTTCTCAGTTTAAACCTTTCAACAATGTATCCAAAGCCTTGAATCACAGAGACACTTTAGTGCTCTAAGACATTGAAGTGCGTCTGTTAATGCCCACACTGGAATCTATCCAGAGCGTGCTCCCCTTTGCCTAGTGAACTCCAACTCAGCTTCATGCTGACTGGTCCTGGAGTTCTTTTCTGTGTATCAACCAAGATCCCAGCTGTGGCTGAGTCTCCATCTCTAAGGGGAGCTTCTCAGGTTCCACAATCCACAAGGTTGAATTGTGTTTCCTCCTGCCAAGGATATCTCCATGACCACCACCTCCATAAATGTCTAATTCCAACAGGTAGCACCATGTCAATCTCTGCCGAGCCCAAGAATCAGGTGCAGTTTCCAGAGCAAGAGCATACTGTAGATAGGGCTGAGGGTCCCATTAGTCTTGAAGGTTTGGAAGCCATTTTTTTTTTTTTTTTTGGTTTTTTTCGAGACAGGGTTTCCCTGTAGTTTCTAGAGCCTGTCCTGGAACTAGCTCTTGTAGACCAGGCTGGCCTCGAACTCAGAGATCCACCTGCCTCTGCCTCCCGAGTGCTGGGATTAAAGGCGTGCGCCACCACCGCCCGGTTTTGGAAGCCATTTTTTAAGAAAGAAAAAGGCAGGAAGCTGCATGGGCGGGGCAGGGGAAGAGTAGCTGGCAAGGGCTTCCCCGTGCAGCTGAAAGAGTTTCTGGGAGAGCTCTGGGTTCCCAGAGTAGGTTTTGCCTGCATGCATGTCTGTGTGAGAGTGTCAGATCTCCTGGAACTGGAGGTATAGACAGTTGTAAGCTGCCACGTGGGTGCTGGGAACTGAATCTAGATCCTCTGCAGGAACAGTGTTCTTAACCATCCAGCCACCTCCCCAGCCCCTGTTATCTTGGTTTTTTGTTTTTTGTTTTTGTTTTTGTTTTCCCAGTGGAAGACTATTCTGGGGTACCTGGCCTCCACCTGTGGGTGCCAGATGGAAGCTAATGCCTCCCTGTGTCTTTGGACACAAGTCTCCCTTAGCAGGATAGGTGGCAGCTCTAGGACCAGAGTCACCCAGGCAGGCCAGGTGCCCCATTCTCCCCCACCGTATCCTTGCTTGAAGCTCAGACCAGCCTCCAGCCTCCGCAGTAATGGGTGGACCAGGGCAGGATAGAAATTGGTGGTGACTGATTTATGTCTTCATTGTATGCAGATCATCTGGCAAGGTGATTGAGCCTCCCCTTGACCTGATCCCTGGTGCTGAGCTGGGCGGGAAGGTGCCACAAATGTCTCTCTACCTTTCACCCATCTCTGGTTTTAAATGCTTTTGTTTCAGGGTCACTCATCAAAAGGAAGGAGTGGGAGGTTATGGGTGAAGAAACATGTAATGCAATTGCTTCTTCCAGTTTAGGGTTGGTATAATTTTGTTAAGTGGTCTTTGCCCCGGCTTCCTTCTTGAAACTATGTGGTAAGGACCAAGCAGGAAATTGTCAAATGTATACACACAGAGCCTGTCTCAGGTTTCCTGTGACAGCTCCCTTGCCTGGCCTGGGAATTTGGATGTTTAGCAAACACTTTGGGCTCTCCTGAATCATGTGTTGCCCTGGCAGGTTGAAAACTCCAGGCCAGTTCCACCTTCCTGGCCTCCCGCTTCTGTGAGAGGTTTCTCTTCAGCAAACTCCCCTTTCCTCCCTTCACGGCTACCAGAGGATCTTCTGCCTGGAGCCTGGATGGAACTCAATGCAGCTTCAACCTCAAAGGGAAAAGTCCCACGAACAGGACCACCCAGAGCAAAGACAGCGCTTGTACACAGGGGAGCTGTGCCTGCTTTTGCCATCAGGAGTTGGACCTGCACCCTCTTAGCCACCTGGGACACTGCTCTCCTCCTGGGGACAGGGCAGCCTGGCTTGACACAGCAGAGGCAGGCTGGGAGCTATCTCTGGTCCCAAGTATTTGCAGAGAAGAGAGGAGGGGTGAGAGGGTGGAGGACAAATGGGGAGGTTTGCAGCAAAGAGGGTGGATTGAGGGAAGAGTAGAAGAGGGAATGAAGGGGGAGGAGGAAGGGGAGGATGGATGAGGGGGAGGGACAAGGGCAATAAACTGTGAAAAGAATCTGCCCACAGAGACAGATGTCTCCCATTCTGAGCACTTGCTTGTGCCGCCCTCATTCATTAGGGTCCACCCTCATCCTCAGGACCTCAGGAAACGCTCACAGGGTCCTTTTGTCCTAAAGCACCACCATCCTTTCAGATTGGTAAGCTGAGGTGGAGCCAAGGTGCCCAAGGCCATGTTGACTTGTAACACTGGAGACTGGCTTGGAACTCTGCCTGGCTCATGATCATACATCGATCCCTGCCATCAGCTCTCTCTGCCCACTCTGACTGAAGGACAGATTCAATGAGCAGAATGGATCTTCTTCGACCTGAGTCTGCTGCTGTGGCTGCATGGGAAGACCCTGGGAGGTACCTGGGTCCCAGTGCATTGCAGGCAGGGTTGCTAGGGTGTTGGGAAGAGGGGGATCTGGGGGTTCTGCCCCGCTGAGGAAGACACCCAGGGTCAGCATGTTGGCTCAGCCCACAGCCTCAGTGACAGGTTTATTACCAAGCTTTACAGCTTCCAAGCTTAGTCACTGCTGAAGTCAGGCTGCTCAGAAACAAACACATAGCAAAGCTGTGACCCAGCAGCCCGATCTGGGAGAGGTGACCCACCCTGGGCAGAACAGGCACCAGGGAGGCAGCAGGCTGAGGTCTGGTGCATTTGTGGTGAGCTGCATACTCATCCTTACTTTTCCTTGTCTTTCCTTTGAAGCTCTGTGGGTCTAAGAAGCAGATGCCTGCAGCCCCCCTGAGATAACCTAACACTTACAAGGGTGTGGGGTGTCCTGTCCCCTAGGCCTCCCATGGGAGTTCAGCCTGAAGCAGGGCGGGGAGAAAGAAGGAAAAAGAAAGAAGGAATTTAAGGCCATTCTGACTTTCAATTCATGAGCAGAGAAGAGGCAGGCCAGGATCCAAAATAGTTCAACCCAAATTCCTTTTCCCCTGAGTACTCTTTCCCCACACATGGCCTCTATGAAAACCCGACTTTTGCAAATCTCCCTAGTTGTGACCCATTACTAAGTGTGACCCAGCACTGGATCCCGTCATCTGTCTGGGTCTGTAGCAAGCTGAGATGAAGCAGCAGTCAGTGTCTCCCCTGTCCAACTGAGCAAAGTCGGGATAATGATATCACTAGGGAGCAGCCCTCCTGCTGTCGGAGGCTTCAAGGACATGGAACTTTCCTTGCTGCTGGCTCTCCCTGTGGCCAGCTCACCTCACTTTCCTGTCCCAGGCTGGAGAAGGGATCAGGAATCCAGTTTGCTGGAGAAGTGTTTGAAGAGAAAAACTTCTGTGGAGCCTTGAACTTGCCTGATTCCCTCAGATTATGGCTTAGCGCACAAGGATCAGGCCCTGAGCATTCGGTCTCCAGTTCCCCCTGACTCATCCTGAATCCAACCACTGCTCGTTAGCCCAGGGAACTGAGTTGTCCATCCCTGTTCTGCTACCCCACACCCAGATCTGTGTTGGAGTGAGAACACCACACCACTCCTTGTAGCAAATAGCAATCGTATCTTGCTCTCTTTGGGACTTTTGCTTCTAAAATACAGTCCACTTCTTTCCCTTCCTTTTTACCCCTTTCCCAGGGTACACTAATGTTTTATGATAAAAATTACTCCTGAATTTCATCTAATCGTAATGTAGTAAAAGCTGTTACGATGCTGTAAATACGGACTGGATGTCCCCAGCCACGAAGGTACAGAGTGACATTGAAAAGTTTGTGGCAGGATTGGCTGAGTCTGTGCATCTGGGAAGCTCTGGGATCTAGGGGACAGCTGTCACGGCATCACATCCAAATTTACATGACACATGCGTGTGCATCGTTGTGGGGATTTCCTGAAGCAGCACTAAAACCCATACTTGGGATATTAGTTCTAGAGTCTGCTAGATTTAAATCCCAACAGTGCCACTTACTAATTTTACGATGCTGGCCCATATATAAACCTCAGAGTCTACAGTATGGAATGCCCTCCAGATGGCCTGGCCTGGGTACATGCAACACATCTGTCTGTCTGTCTGCCTGCCTGCCTGTCTGTCTGTCTGTCTTTCTGTCCGTCTGCCTGACTACATATATATATATATATATATATATATATATATATATATATATATATATAATCTATCATCTATCTCTGTGTCTACCTATCATCTATCTACCTATCTGTCTACCTATCATCTATCTACAGTGATCTGCCCTTAATTTCTGCCATTGGATACTTAAGAATATAGAATGCAGATGTTTAAATCATACCTGTTCTCCCAGCTTCTCTCCTCTCTCCAGATCATCCTAGAGTTCAGTGGACACTTGAGGTTGCATAAAGAGAACCCTTTACTTTAAATTTCTCTTTTCCAACCCCTCCTGTGCCCCTTGGTCCCTGTGACTCAGGCAGGCTTGTCAGCCACTGGGAACATATTGCCAATGTCTCATTAAAAGAGTGAAATCTCTCACCAGATGGCAAAAAGTGTGAGTCAACGAGACTGCAAAGCAGCCAGGAATACTGTCCCCAGCAGCTCGGAAGAGGCGGTCGTGGCAGAGAAGGCCATGAGGATGAGGACTTAGAGCGGGTAGGCAGTGAAAATGAAGACACACTGCCAGTCACTCCAGAATAGCCAATGGAAGCGGAGGTGGCTTCACTGTGGCGGGCAGGCTGCTGCTGGAGCAGGGTTTTCTATATCCAGACCATGTTTCCAGGAACGATGTGTGACCAGAGTTCCAGGCAGCCGTGGCTGTAACAGAAAATCAGATTCCAAGGAACTAGTGTGATGGGAATGGCCCTGTAAGTGTTTGTGACAATCCACACACAGTAGTAGAAGCCAGAAAAAAAAAATGAAAAATTACCCATGAGTGAGTTGGTAAGAATTCCAAGGATTCCATAAATCGGTTGTCTGTAATGTCTGTCTCAAAGAAGCATCAGTGTAAGTAATATATTCATTGCTTTTAAAAATTGTTCTGACAAACTACCTAATAAAGAAGCTTAAGGGAGAGAAGGTTTATTTGGGACAAAGTTTTACCCATCACAGACTTCATGGCAGCAGGAACACACGGCTTCTCACATCACGGTGGTAATGAGCCTATGGGGAGATAGTTCTGACAAAACCATGGCAAGTAGCTTCACCATCACAGAGAACAGAAGATTGCAGTCTCTAAAGTCCTGATGGGTGTATTAACCAATGACTCACAGCCTGGGTTGTCTGTCTTTTGTGCATGCCCTCACCCTGGCCTCCACCCTCAGTCCTTCCCAGTGTCTCCTCACTGCTATCCCTGCCCCTGCACCTGCGTGAGCCTCAGGCTTTTGTCTGGCTATCATGTGAGCCTTCTGGGACGAAGAACTGAGTGTTTTCATGCTGCACCCTCTTTCTTGACCTTGAATCTGTGATGGCTGACTTTATGTATCAGCTTGACTAGGCCACTAGATGCCCAGATAGGTGGTCAAACACCATTCTGGGCTTTTTATCTGAGTAGGTTTTGTCAAGATTAATACTTAAATCAGAGTAAAGCAGATGGCTTACTTCATGTGGTTTGACCTGTTTCAGCACATTGCAGGACTGAGTGGATCTCAAAGGTTGTCACTCTTAGAAACAAGGGGCAAACCTGTTGCTTGGCATTGGTCTTTCCTGTGACTGGGTCTGACCCCACCTCTTTTGGGTCTTGGGATTTGGGGACAGTGTTCTGGATTTTGTTCTGTGACTCTCCTGGTATGAAGCTGATGGTGTGCTTGAGGTATTTGTTAGCTTGAAACAAGATAGAGTTATCTGAGAAAAAAAGCAACCTCTGTTGAGAAAATGCCCCTGTAAGATTGGCCTATGGGGACATCTTCTTGATTGATAACTGATGTGGGAAGGCCCAGGTCACTGTGGGTGGTACCACTCCTGGGTAGGGTTCTGGGTGGTATAAGAAAGCAGAATGAGCAAGCCAAGGAAAGCAAACCCATAGGTAGCACTCCTCCATGGTCTCTGCTTCAGTTCCTGCCTCCAGGCTCCTGCCAGGTTCCTTGAGTTCGTCGGCTTCTCCCACTGATCCCGTGATCAGCTTGTGTGAGCCAAATAAATTCTCTCCTTCCCAATCTGCTTTTGGTCATGGTCTTTATCACAGTAATTGAGCAAACTAAGACAGTGGGCTTCTGGTATCTGAGTGGGAAAGAGCTCATCTCCCTGGGCTCCAGCCACCTGGCCATGGGCTTTACTCAGCCTTCTTGACTGTGTGAGATAATGAGATAATTCTTTCCCTTTTCCCCCCTTCATCTCCTCCCTCCCTTTCTTTTTTTTTCTCCCTCCCCCATATTTCCTCTTTCTCCCTCTCTCCCATACACATACTGGTTCTGTTTCTCTGGGAGACTATGGCTCACACAGCCCCGATTTCATGGCCTGCCTATTGTGCTTGCAGCAAGCACTCACTGGTTTCAGCAAGGGCTTCAGGCCTCCCGTCCCAAGAACCCATGCTTCAGTCCTCATATTTCTTGCTGCTTTCTCTTCTGCTCTTGTTGCCTCCCCATGAGATTGCCAGGCTCAGCGAGGTATCCCTAAATGGAGGTTGAAGTTGTCATTGCCTGCGAGCCTCACCTGAGTCATAGGGAGAAACCCTATGACAGGGGCTGGGTTTGGTGGGTAATAATTTAGGTTGCTTTTCCTAAAGACTAGTCTCTGAATGTCAGCGCTGCTAATCCATCTCCTTGTGGCTCTTAGATCAACCCACAGAATTAAATCCAGAATTGAAATGCAGCACTCATTCTTGACGGGAGGGCTCAGCAGGCTTAGTCTTTCCTCAGGGAAAATGACAGCCTGAGGCCTGCCTTAGAAGGAGATTGGGATGGAGTCTGTTAGGGTGCTGGCATCTGTGGCAAGGTGAGAGACAGGGTCCCTGTTACTCCGGGGCCAAAGCAAACCTATTCCACCTGGCTCAGGCTCCAAGCTGCCCAGTCTGTAACTCTGAACCTAGGGACCCCACAGAAAGAATTCCCTCACAGGAGGTGGTGGTGGAGGTAGTGGTATAGAGAGTAGTTAGTTCCAAAAGGGCTGCTTAGGTCCAATCCTAGCCCTGACTCTTGTGGCTGTTGGGCCCGGGCAAGACACACTGCTTCTGAATATCTCATGATTGTCTACGACATGAGACAAATAATGGTTCCTGTCCTTGAGGGAGATTCCAGTTAAATTGTTAGCACTTCGAGTGATTAAAATCACAAGGCACAGGGACAGATAGTGAGACTGTGGTGTCTATTATGAATAACCCCCGCCACCTCCGTCACATGAGATAATATGTGTGCAGCGTTATCTGGAATGCGATGTGGAGAAGCTCTCCGAGTTCTCATTCCCTCTTCTTCCCTTATAGTTGACTGATCGGTTCCAGATTTAGCAGTGTGTAGGAAAGCTGTGAGGCTGAAGTCAGCAGTGGGGATGGGCAGAGAAAACACGGCCTTGTCTGGTGTGGGACAGTGGTCTGTAGTTTGTCAATTATATTTTAAAATAAATGCTGTTGGCCAGTAGCCAGGCAGGAAGTAAAGTAGAGGCCGGTCAATGAGAACAGAAAAAGCAAGATGTGACTGCCTCACTGGAAAAGGTACCGAGCCACGTGGCTAACATAGACAAGAATAATGGGTTAATATAAATTATACGAGGTAATAAGAAACCTGAGCTAATGGGCCAACCAGCTTATAGTTAATGTAGACCTCTGTGTGATTTCTTTGGGACGTAACGACTGAGGGAACTGGGCACAGCAGGAAACCCCAGACAACACTTGTCTCAAGAGGCCTTAGAGCTAGGGACAGCCCTACTTTATCTCCGTGTTGACAGTGAGACCATTGCCCCGTGTCAGGTCTGCTCATGGTTCTGGGCACAGCTGGCCCCCCCAGAACTGGCCGCCCTTCACTTCATGGTTCCTAGGAAGAACTCATACAGTAGAGCGCACCCCCCACCCCAGACCTGTACACAACACAAGCTCAAGGTAACTCCCTGTTTCTATCGTCTCTAGCTCCAGAGTGAGCAACACTCTCTCTTTGGACCTGGGGGCCATCTTTACTTCCCTTCTTTTTAGGATGCCTGGGGTACTTGATTGGTTCACGGGGTGGCCCAGATACATGGCTGGCCATTATCCTGGGTGTGTTTATGGGGAGATAATTATGGAAATTGAGAAGCTGAGAAGAGCAGATGGTCTTCCTCACTGTGGGTGGACCTTACCCATCAATTGCACAGAAGAAAAAGGCTGCTATTTCCTGGAGTATAAGTGCTTCTTGTGTTCATTGCTTTCTTTCACTGTGATTAAATACCATGATCAAGGGAATTTACAGGAGGAAGAGCTTGTATGGACTCAGGGTTCCAGAGGGATAAGAGTCAATCATGGCAGGAAGCATGGTAGCAAGAGGCAGGCATAGCAGCCAGGAACTGGACATCTTCAAATGTAATAGTGAGTCTGTTCCCAGTGATGCACTTCCTCCAGCAAGGCTGTACCCCAAACAGTACCACCAACTAGGGACCAAATGCTCAAAAGCCCAAGACCTTGGGGGCCATTTCTTATTCAAACTACCATACCACTTTGTGATCCTTGAACTTGCCACTCAACCTGAAGACTGTGGGACTTCACCTACGCAACCGCGTATATAAATTCCTTATAATTAATAATCTAGTCTTTCACTACAGACAGTCTTTGCCTGCACCCTCCCGCCCCGGAGATTTCTGCTGATCCAGTTCCTTGCTGAGGGAATCTAGGGTTCTCTTTATAGGCCCATAGTCTCCCCATCATTTAGCTCCCCTTCTGGCAAAAGAACCCCTATAGAAGAGGCTTTTCTAAGGTGTTTGGGCTTCAAAGGGGGCCCATCTTTAACAACCCTATGCTGGTGATCTGGATATCCGGGTGTCCCGGGAGGTTTCCTGGCATGTATAGGACACACTGCACACCCTTCCCCGCTGGTTTCACTTACCGAGAGGGACCCAAAACTCAATAAGGAAAGCCCAGCAGCACGCTTTGACCTGCTACCTGGTGTAAATCCCCGCAGGAGCAGCAATGGGGCCATTAAGGGAATGATGACCTCAATTCGGAAACACTGTTTGTTGAGTTGAACGCTCAGCGAGTTCACTTTCCTCACACGAGCGGAAATTATATTTGGGATTACATTTTCACAGCGCTGAATGCGTTAGTGGGTTTCTGCTTTTTGTCTTTAGACAGGGGACATAACCTTCACTGAGGCGGTCTGTGGGGACCTGGACAGCTGGTGTAGTGGCAGAACGCTGGCTGACCGCAGGGGATTAGGGCCAAATGCAGCCCATCTCACACTGAAAATAAGCTGATTTTGTTTTTTGTTTTTAAATAAGCCTTATTTAAAAAAAAAAAAAACTGGCTGTCACTCATGTAGGATCTGTGGAGAGCGTCACCGGGTGGGGATATGACTTTCCGGGCTTGTCAGCCAGCAAAGCTGCTTTCAATAACCACCCCTTCTTGCTACAAACTCAGGAATCTTTCAGGAAGTTTAACTACCGGGGGCCAGAAACTATAATCTTATTGGTGGTTGAGTGTGGGCCGCTGTGGGCCCACTTGTGAAGTGGTAGGGGTTGTGAGCCTGCTGGTTGACTTCCCTTCTCTCTGTAGCTGTCAGCCTTTTTTTGATGTCCTAGGGCCATAGCCTTTTTTATCACACACAACTTCCCATGCAATTACCTCATCTCATTCCTGCATTCCCATCCTTCCACCAGAGACGCCATCTGCATTTAAAAACAGACCAGCAGTCACCACAGGGTATTTTGGTTGGTGTCTGAGAGACATACACATCTGAGCTATTTCTTCCCTGTCAGTCTCTCAGGGCTGTGAGTCGTTTTCGTTGGTGAGTGACAGGCAATGATATATATAATGATGGATGACAGTGTCTTCCCTCTGGGCTGATTCATGCATGTTTGGGCATTTCTGTACCAGACCCTACGTTTCAGAAACATTGGGGCGTTCTTGTAATTTTTTGAGAATTTCACACAGTGTATTTTGAACGTATGTGTGCCCCCAATTCCCCTTCTTATAACCCTCTCAAACCTCCTGTTGCTTCCTACCCTACGTTGAGATTATTTGCTGTGGAATCTTTATTTACTTATGCAAAGATATTCTGCATTTGTTTAACTCTGTAAAGCTGTGTTGGATTTGTTTATGTTGCAGAATATTTGTTTAACTATGTAAAGATGTGTTGCATTTGCTTAATTATGTAAAGATGTGTGTAGCTGGTTTTTATTTTTAACTCTTTGCTATTTGGGGGCCCACCACCCAGCTCCCAAATAAATACACAGAGTCTTATTCTTACTTATGAATGCCCGGCCTTAGCTTGACTTGTTTCTAGTCAGCTCTGCTAACTTAAATTATCCTGTCTAACTTTTGTCTCTGGGATATTACTTTTCTTTATTCTATATCTCTTTCTTTCCTTCTTACTCCACGGCTGGTTGTATGGCTGGGTGGCTGGCCCCTGGCATCCTCCTCCTCTTCTCTTTTTATTTTCTCTGCCTGCCAGCCCTGCCTGTTTCTGTCTCCTACCTAGTTACTGTCCTTTCAACTCTTTAATAGACCAATCAGGTGTTTTAGACAGGCAAAGTAACACAGCTTTACAGAGTTAAACAAATACAACATAAAAAATAACATCTTTGCATCATTAAACAAATATTCCACAGCAAAAACAAATGTAACACATCTTAAACCAATATTCCGCAACAGATGTGTTACTGTTTTACCTTGTTTATCTAAGGCACCTAGTGGGTCTAATACAAAGCTGAATGGTCAATAGCAAGGGAGGAGGTACAGGCGGGACCTCTGGGCAGGGAGAGGAAGCAGGAGGTGGAATTTAGGCTTCGGGAGGAGACACCAGGGAGATGTAGGGAGTCAGCTAGCCAGACACAGAGGAAGCAGGAAAGCGTGGCATGCAGAATGGAAGAAAGGTAAAAAGTCCCATGGCAAAACTCAGATGAATAGAAACAGATTAAATTAAGTTATAAGCGCCAGCGGGACAAGCATAAGCTAAGGTCGAGGATTCATAATCAATAATAATCCTCCATGTCTTTCTTTGGGAGCTTGTTGGCAGCCCAAAGAAAGTTTCAGCTACAGTGTTTCTTCTTCTTTTCCCACTGAGTCCAGTTTGTGTTGCATATGAGCTAGGGCAACAGCCAGGATTTAGTATCGGATTTTTGAAAAGCAAGTTTCAGGATATGTACTATAGTTTTGTTTGGTAGGGAAGGCTGGGAAGCTGGTAGGTGAATGTCTATTTATAAGCACCCCTCCCCCCCCAAAAAGAAACAGAAAATAAAACCCATCAATGACACACAAGGAAACAGTGATCCTCAGAGGGGAAGGTCTGAGAGACGGGAAGGTCATAGACTCATTGTGCATGTTTACCAATATAATACTTCATTTGCTTTGATTTTTTTATATCTAGGCAATAAAGTATGGAGAAAAATCTGACTTGTTCTGGGAAGCAGTCTTAGCAATGGGAAAGATGCTTTGGGGCTCTGTGCGTGCCTGCGGATTCCTAGGGGTCAAAACAGGATGCTCCACTGCCCGACTGTCTGACTCCCTCATCCTCACCCAGGGGATGTCTGCTGCTCCACACAGGAGTAATGTTGGAGGTAGGTAAGTGTGAAAGGGTGGCTTTTCTGCAGGGCAGAGGCAGACAGAAGCATGGAAAGGCTAGTCCTCAGAGCTGACTGACCTCTAGGTCAGCCTTTCCTGACCGCTAGCTTATGACCCCTTCCTAGAGCCCCGTGAGCCACAGAGTTGAAAATGATGTCATTGTTTCCATCCCATTCTGGAGAGAGAAGCCTGAAAGCTGTTGGCAAGTCCAGGCTCCTGCTAAGGACATGGGGAAGGCGGCTTCATCTCCTCCACCTTTTGATGGTGCTGAGCAAGCTCCAGCACTCCTTGACTTACAAATACATCACTCTAGTCCCTGGCTCCCTTCAACTCAGGGCCACACAATCCAACCTAGAACTGTACTTTTCCTTCACAGGCTTGTTCTGCAGCTGCTCTGAGCCATGGAAAAGACCCCAAGCTCACCCTAGATTCCATAGCTCTAACCTCTGCAAACCAACAAATCCTATTTCTCCCCTATTTATTAGCTGTGCACTGATCTACTGCCCTTTGGTTCAGGGCCTGACAAACACACGCTGTTTTCCTACTGACTCCCAGCCAGGTACGCAGTGGAGAGCCCGGCCAGCTGGCATCCAGCGCACCTGGACCAGGGAGGCTGGTGGGGATCTAGCCAAGGTTTCCCTGCAATTTCTTCTTTGCCTGGTTGTGGGGCTCCTCTGCAAAGAGATGGATGATGGGCTGGTTCTGCAACTCAGGAACCCATGGCTACCCACCTCTCTGCCCTGGCCTCTGTGTCTATTTGCTGCATGCTTTTCAATGTGTGTGTGTGTGTGTGTGTGTGTGTGTGTGTGTGTGTGTGTACGTGTGCGTTTGTTCACCCATGTGTGCATGCAAGTGCAAGCACAGATATACGGGAGCATCTGAAAGCCTGCAGTCAGCCTTGAGTACTGTTCCCCAGGAACCCAGGAGCCACAGACTTTCATTTTGCTCTTGTTCTTTGTTTTTTGTTTGTTTGTTTTGGAGACAGCATCTCCCACCGGGACCTGGGGCTTTACCAACTGAGCTAAGCTGGCTGGCTAGTGCCCCAAGGAGCAGCATGTCTCTGCATTTCCAGAGTGATGTGGGATTTCCCTCTGTATGCTATGAATATGTTTCATTACCATTGGTTATTAAAGAAGCTTTTTTAGCCAATGGCTTTGTAGAGTAAAGCCAGGTGGGAAATCAGAACAGAGATAGAGAAAGTAGGTGTAGTCAGGGAGAAGCCATGTGGCTGCCGAAAGATGCCAGCCACCGGCCAGAACCTTACCAGTAGGCCACAGCCTCGTGGTGATTCACAGATTAATAGAAATAGGTTAACTTAAGATGTTAGAGTTAGCTAGAAATATGCATAAGCTATTGGCCAAGCAGTGTTGTAATTAATATCGTTTCTGTGTGATTGTTCGGGTCTGAGCAGTCGGGAAACGAATGAGCAGTCTCCATTTATACCAGTGCTGGGGTTAGAAATGCTTATCATTATGCCTGAATCGTTACGTGGATTCTGCGGACCAAACTCCGGTCCTCATGCTTGCTGACTGTGGTGGGAATGGGGAATGCTGAGGCAGAGCTAGCAGCAAGATTTCCTTCTGGGTGCCACATCAGCCCCCTGCTGTGCGTCTAAGCTGCGTCCCTTGCTAGTCCTTCTGGGACAGTATTACAGACTAGGCATTGAAGCAACAGGCATTTGTCACTTGTTTGGGGGTTTGAAGTACAAGGCCAATAGCGCTCCTTCCTTTCAGTCTTCTGCGGCTAAAGGAGAGGGGTCCCTTGCCCACCCTCAGCATCTGGCATTTCTTGGCTAGCAGAAGCATTGCCTATCTTTGCCTTACCCTCCTGTGATGCTCTCTCCTTGTGCCTGTTCCCCTTTAGGGGTCCAACCCTATTGAGTTGGGGGTCCTTACTACTTCAATATATGTCTCACCTAATCATGTCTGTCATGACCTGACTATGATCTTGCTCCCGAATAAGCTTTCTCTTGACCCTTTGGACTCTGAACCAGCCTATAAAAAGCCACCTCTTAACAAGGCTCAGAGGTCTTCCCTCCTCCAGGAAGCCCTCTGTGCTCCCTGCTCTGCAATGCCTCTCTCTAGGACTCCTTTAGCACAGTTTCCTGTGCTAAATGACTCATCAGCCTGATGGGGGCTTCACTCTGGAGCACAGCACAGGCAGCCATTGGACCCTAATGCAGCCTAGCAGAAGCTGCCCCCATATGACGTGGTTAAGAAAGGAGGGAATGTGGCAACTTGAACATGGAAAAAGAATGCTGGCCACCGGCAAGGCACAGCATACACTGGGCAGCGGAATTGTGCTGGTTAAACAAGCCAAGGTCAAGCCTGGTGTGGGTGAGTAAGCTACACAGGGCACTTCCTGCGCATTAAACATGCAGCACTTGCACTGACGGGTGCAGAGTACCCGGCTGGGTTCAGGGAAATAGAGCTGTCTTTAGAATTATGTAAAAGGAGCATGGCAAGGGAATCCCCAAGCAGAGAATGTCAGACAAGCCCAGAAGATAGAGACTCTCAGAAGTCTGCATGTACACGTGTGTGTGTGTGTGTGTGTGTGTGTGTGTGTGTGTTTACACGTGAGGCCAGCAGACAGTGAGTCCCAAGAAAAGAGAGACACTGCCTTTTCTTAATGAGTCAAAGCCAAATCAAGCTTGACTTTCCCCAAAGAAGAGAGATTAGGTTGGCCTGTGCTTCAGGGGTGTCTGGTCAGGTCATCTTATGTAGGGCAATTGGTGCTTCTGTGGTCAACATCACCCACTTCATCCAGTGAGCCCTTCTGTTGTGGTTAATCTTCACTGTCAACCCAATGGGACTTAGAATCATCATGGAAACACCCCTCTGTATGTGCCTATAAGAGGGTTTCCATACATGCTTAAATGAGCCGTGAAGACCCACCTTGAATGTAGGCAGCACCATCTCACACTCTGGGATCCAGGGTTTAGTAAAAGGAAGAAAGTTGGGCCATCCCCCCCCCCCTCAGCTCCCTGACTGTGGAGATCACGTGACCACCCACCTCAAGCTGCTGCTGTCATAATTTCCCCACCGTGACGGACTGCATCTTCAAACCGTGAGGCAGCACAAACCCTTCTTTCCTTGAGCTGTTTTGGAAGGGAATTCTGTCACACAACGTGAGACGATAAAGATACCTCTTCCATCCCAGACTCACTGATCCTAGCTCTCCTGCGTGGAAAGAAAGGGACCAGAACAGGCACTGAGACCCCTCCTGTGCAGACACTCAGTCCAGTTCCCTCCCACACTCCCTGCTGTCCTTAGAAAAGTCATTTTCCCGCTGAGCATCAGTTGCTTCATCTCTTGAGTGGGTTTTGTCATAGTACCTGCCACTCCCACTGCTGTGAGAATTAAGGAAGTGATCCCTGGGAAGGGCTTAGCACAGTGGCTGAACATGACAGGCCATAATAGGGTCTAAGACCCCTCCCCCCACCATCGCCAGCATCTGCATTGCTTTCTATAAATGCTCCTGAGAAGGCAGCGGCTCTACTCAGACACTGTGCCCTGCTGATCGCTCTTTCCTCAGGGCGAGAACTGAAAGAGTCATTAGGTGAATTAATGAATGACAAGTCACACTCCTGGGCCTACAGGTCTAGGGCCATTGTAGTTTGGGAAGGCAAGATGTCCTATATATTTGTACTAGTGAACTAGTGATCAGCTCCGCCTTCACTAGAGAGGAGTAAAACACGCTGCTCAGTCTTGCTGGGGAGGGCTGAGGTAGGAGACGTAGGTGATGCGCCCTAAGCAGCCACATGGGCACAATGTCGAGGCATGGGTCATTATCACCAAGCTGCTGAAGTAGATGACTCACATCTGCTGTGGTTTTGTGTTGAGTCGGAGGTGTCCAGAAGTATGACTGAACAGAGCTGGCATCCTCGGATGTCTTGCTGCTTGTCTAAGTGTGTCCACAGGTCTGCAACATCAACCTTGACCAGGGGTAGACTCTTCTAAATGCAGAGTCTCAGGCCAGGCTTAGGAAATCACCACTTACCGCTCCACAAGACCTGGGGCTGGTGTGTATGCTATCGAATACACTGGGAAGCTCCAGCTGGGTCATCCCTGAAGGGAAGTCCAGATCTTAGGCGTTGCAAAGCGTGTCTCCAGTAGCTGAGCAATGAGACAAGGCTTGAGGGCAGCCCCATTCCGTCTCTTCTTACCTTCTTGTGCTCCTCCCCTCTGCCACTCACCACCAACCTGGTTTATCTTTAGTGATATGAGACACCTCTCTGCTATGTGGGGAATGGATGGAAACAGTGTTCGTCTTCTGGTTTTCTGAAAGAACATGTTTTTGTGTTTATGAAAGCTATTGTTAAGGCAAGTTCTACTGCAGGGAGTTTCGGCCTGCTGCTTCTGCCCGGTGAATACTAGCCCAGGCCCCAGCATGAATTCTCAGCTTTCTGAAGCATCCGGCCCCTCCTCCATGCCTAGTCTCACCTTCCAGCTGCACAGGGCTGGCACTTAGGCATGCTTGGCCTTCCTTCTTCCTGGCTTTCCTGCTCCAGAGAGAACTTAGGCATGCCACCAGTGACAGTAAAATCTGACGACAGCCTCAGAACTCCTAAATCTTCCAAATTACCACCTGAGCTTCCTCTGACTCTGTTTCTTGGCCCAAACCCAACCTCCCTAGGATCCAGACCCAGTATGCAAGCCATTGTCTGCACCCCAGCTGCTTCTGGGAACTCTGGGATTCCTGGGGTCCACCTCCTCCTGGGGCACTGGCCTGGAACTCTCCCAAAGCCCAGCCTGAGGGCATCTTCACTATCCGCTTTGAAAATGAGTCAGTCGATGAAGAAGCTCCTTGACTATTCCTCGGACTCCCCGAGGGGACTGCCAGGTGCAGAGAGGCACTAACCCCTTTCCCAGGCACCTTTGAGCTTGTGTGCAATTCCAAAGGAAAGGCCAGACTGCCCCTAGACACTAGGCCTCTGTCTCATGTCCCCAAGTCAAGTTAAACATAACAGATGGAATTCTGGTGTCAACTATACCAGAGAAGGGGGCATCAGGGGAATTTTTCAGCTTGATGATACCCCCAAATCCTGACTCCAGGCCCTAACTGATGGTCGGGGCTCAACTCATCCTGGGTGGAAAAGCCATGACTTGTCCCCTGTACCTTTGTATGTTAAGAGGAAAACCTTCTTTTCATGCAGGGAGACACTCAGCTCTGTAAGTACTCATTTCTTGCCTAAGAATCAACACTTCTTCAAGTTTGCTCCTCCATTATCAGCTGCACCTTTAATTACACACCAAAGCAAAGCCAAGAAAAGAGAAAGCAGAGTATGGACCAATAGGAGGGCTGCTAAGCTCATCTCAGCGCCTTCTGACACAGTCTCTAAAAGAAAATTATTAAATTTAGTATGTATGTGCATGTGAGTGTGTGTGCGTGTGTGCACGTGCATGTGAGTGTGGGTATGCATGTGAACGTGTGCATGTGTGTGCATGCATGTGAGTGAGTGTATGGATGTGCATATGAGTGCGTGTGCATGTGTGTACATGTGTGTGTGCATGTGTGTACATGTGTGTGCACGTGAGTGTGTGCAAGTGAGTGTGTCAGTGTGTGCATGCTAGTGTGTGCATGTGTGTACATGTGTGTGCACGTGAGTGTGTGCGCATGGGTGTACATGTGTGTGAGTATGAGTGCATGTGAGTGCATATGTCTGTGCATGTGAGCATGTATGTGCATGTGTGTGTACTCATGTGAGTGTGTGTGTGCTTCTAGATTCAGCATTAACTGAATCTGGAAGGAGACTGTTATGAGGAGAGGTGACCTTGAGAGAAGCTGTGACCTTCAATGGGAGCTGTGAGTGTAGTCGATCTGAGGTGACTATGAGGAATGAGACAGAGGAAGAATAGCCCATTCTCACCCTTCTGCCCTGGCCCCCACTGACCAGACTAACCAGGAACCTATAATGTGGTCAACAGGGAGAAAGTGCTTAATGTGGTATTTAGGAAGAGGAAGGAGCCTCTAACGTGGTCTACACGGAGGGGGTGGAGCCCACCATGTGGTGTACAGAGGGCAGTTCCACAGGACAGAAAGCCAATTAAAATGGTCAAGACTGCATGGGGATGCGTCAGTGGGAAAAGGTCCCTGCTGCCAGCACTGAAGGCCAGAGTTTGATCCTGTATTCCACCTGGTAGAAGGAGAACTGACCCTTGCAAGTTGTCCTTAGATTTCCATACCTGATGTTACTGGTACACACACACACACACACACACACACACACACACACACACACACACACTAATTTTCTTTTAAGGATTGGGTCAAGAGGAGCTCGGTGCTATCTGAGCTGCTCTTCCATTCATCCTGCCTGGTTTCCTTGTTTCCTTTTCTTGACTCTGGAGCTGCTTGGGGGTGGGGCTAAGAGGGAGGCTGTGCTCTGCAGGTGTGGGACCCCAAATCCCTCCTCTTCTCTTCCCTCTCTCTCCCTTGATTCTATCAGCTGAGCAGTTTTTGTCTGCCATTAGCCCTGCTGTGATATGCTGCCCCACCACAGGCTGCCAAAACAACAGGGTCAACGCAGACTAGAAACTACAAAATTGTGAGCCGAAGAAAACCTTTTCTCATGGTAAGCTGATTATATATTAAGTATTTTTCTACAGTAACAACAGGCTAGCACAACCATCTTGTGTTGTGATCATTATTATATAATGCTTAGGAATGTGACCTGCCAACTCAGCTGGTAAGATTCTGGGGAGAGAGATGGTATTTATCGTGAGATTCCTGCCTTAGTCCTAAATCTCTCCTTTGTAAAACAGGTTGCATGAGTGTGTGTATGTGTGTAAGTCCATGTATCAGTTACATGTATCTGAATCTCCAGATCTCAGTAACTTTATGCAATGGATGTTTTCTCTTAATCACTCTTAACCAGCTATCTTGGTCCATTTTCTGATGCTATCGTGAATACCCAAGACTGATAATAAAGAGTCGATTTTGATTTTGCATGGTTCTGGAGGCCAGACATCCAGAAACAGAGGCCGAGCATAACAGCCTGGTTCCTTGGGAGCTAAAGGGACAGAGGAGATCATACGGCAGAAGAGGAAGAAAGTTAGGCAGTGGAGTGCACTTTTAGAACCAGCTAGTTAACCAGCCCTACTCAGTGCAGTCAATCTGGCCCTGACTGGGAAACACAAGTCCCTCTGAAGGACTTGATTGCTTCCCATAATCTCCACAATGGTCACCAAATTTCACATGTGGTCCAGTGGCTGGTTTATTGCAGAGACTAAGAAGATATCCTGAGTGAACACTACCTCTCAGGATCTCTAGGGACTTTGCACAGTGAGAACAGAGAAATGAGGTGGCTGCCAATTGAGATGGACATGACCTCCGTGGTGCCGCCATCATGGCAAGAACCGCACACAGCAATCATTTGGGAGGTTAGCAGGCTCCTTCCCTGTTGGCTCTTTCAGCGGTTCAAATTCTGATACCACCTGCCAGGAGAGAGTGAAGGTAGTCAGCAGCCCAGTTGTGAACCCAGAGCTTGCTTGGGACAGAACACATGGGAGCCAGAAGGAAGAAACCATGGGCAGCTGTACTTCCTCACCCAGGGACAGTCACCGTCAGGGTTCTGCCATCTCCCTCACCCCTGCAGCCTGCAGCTCCCTCTTCATTGATTTTTAGGTTACCATGCCAATCATCCACTCATTTTTATTTATTGAGCACATATGTCTCGAGTTCTGCTTTGTGACGTCACAGTAGAATACATGGACCACGTGCTGTTCTCAGGGCCATACAATACCCAAGATTGTTGTTAAAATCTGGCAGGCAGAAATAACAGGAAAACTTCTAAACACTTAGACATCACAGGGCACACCACTGAATCATTCAAGGGGCTAAAAAAGGAATTTCAAAAGAAACAAAAATTGCATGGAACTCTGGGCACAGAGACAGGAGTGCACATAGCAAGGGAGACTGAGATTAGAAAGGAGGAACACTTTAAGCCAGTGATCAGGGTTTCACCATAGGAAACCAAAAAGCAATGGGCAAAATCACACCCAAAGGAAGCAAAATAAAGGAAAATAAAAGAGCACAGAGCAGTAAAATTGAAAACAGGAAGACCCAAATGAAACAGAAAGACAATTCTTTAAAAAAAAAGAAAAGATACATCTCTAGCAAGATGGATACAAGTGAAGGAAAACCAGGGGGCTGACAGATGTGCTTACTGCTCTTACTTTTGGCTGGTGTTCAGTTCCTAGTACACCTGTCGGACAGCTGACAACCATATATAACTCCAGTTCCAGGGGCCCCGGGCCCTCTTCAGGCCTCACTGGGCACTCATGCACACCTGGCATAGGTCCATACTGACATAACCACACATACATGAATAAAAGTAAACAAAAACATAAAACAAAACAAAACACAAAGAAGACACAGGAATAGTATCAGAAACAAAACAAAGGCCATCACTACAGAGAGATCTTCTCATTAAAAAGATAATAAGCAGAGACTTAGAGTCACTTTGTGTTCTTAGCTTCAACATCTTAAAAGAAATAGGTCGATTCTTGTTCTACTGCTTTAGAAACCTCCACGGCTGCTTTTGGCTTCCCTTTGGACACAATGGGGTTCTTTTCTCTTCAAGTTCATGGCCCCCTTGGGGCATGCAACAATTGTATTATATAATGACACTCACTAGGCAAAGCGGATCTTAGGAAAAATGGTCCCTCTCAACCATCAGTACTGGGTCCAAGGCAGCTTCAAGTGCCGCAGAACAAGATGGAGTTCCTAGAACAAAGATACAACCTTTTCTCACCTTTCTGCTAAGGTGAAAAGCTCCCAGAAAAATCTCAAAGTCTACCCTAAACTCCCAGGTCATTCTTTTAAATACATTGATTTAAATAAATAGCTGATTTTAATTAATTATTATTAATAATTAAATAATTTAATATAAAAGCAGAAAGAGCTCTTACAATCATTTGTATGTATAGTGTCTATGTGTTTGCACACATGTGGGCAGGTGTGTGCTCAATTGCAAACGGGTGCGGGACTGAATGTAGTGGATTGCTATCTTGTTTTTATCCCTTTCCACCTTATTTTATAGTGTTTATTAATTCTTTGACAACGTCATACAATGTCATTTGATCATATTTATCCCTTCCCTCCACCTTATCTTTTGAGACAAGGTCTCCCACTGACCCAGAAGCTCACCATTGGCTAAATGTGCTGGCTAGTCTCTTCCCTTCTATGCTAGGGTGGCAGAGGTATGCAACCATGCAGGGCTTTCTCCCATGGATGCTGGGGATCTAAACCCAGGTCCTCATGCTTGCATGGCAAACATGGTACTGACTGAGCCATCTCCTCAGGCTCAGAACCTTCACTTCTTATTACAGAGAGTGGTTGACCTCCCAAAGGAGGTTTCATTCTCATGTGTCTTCAGCCCCAGGGCCCCTGGGTCATTTTCCCAATGGCCACGCTCACTTCAGGATATTTGCAAACTTCCATGCCCTTCCATACACTTCTTGCCCTGGTAGTAGCAAGATACAGAAGCATGTTGGGAGAATGTCAGGAGCACACAATTGAGCTTCAAAGAGCAAAGCAAATTCAGGCACATTCAGGCTTCTGCCCCTGTAATCCAAGACCTACATGGCTTCAAGGACAGCACAGGCTACAGTATGAGACATCACCAAATCAGACCATACAATAGAATAGTAAAGAAAAAACATCTGTCTGTGGCAGTCCCCTGTAGGGGCATTCACTTGTCTTTTAATAAATAAAACTTGCCTGAGGATCAGAAAAGTAAAACAGCCACACTGGCCAGCCTTATAGATCATACAGCAATAACATATGGTATGGGAGAATTATCTGTATTCTTCAATCATGTATTTTAATAAAACACTGATTTGGCCAGGCAGGAAGTATAGGCAGGTAAACCAGACAGGAAGTAGAACAGGAGAATGCTGGGAAGGAGGAAGCCCATTCCTCCCATTCCAGTCCAGACCACTGAGAAGCAAGATGTAACCTGCCCTACTGAAAGGTACTGAGAGCCATGTGGCTAACATAGATAAGAATAATGGGGGCTGGAGAGATGGCTCAGTGGTTAAGAGCACTGACTGCTCTTCCAGAGGTCCTGAGTTCAATTCCCAGCAACCACATGGTGGCTCACAGCCATCTGTAATGAGACCTGGCGCCCCCTTCTGGGTTGTGGGCACACATGGAAGGAATGCTGTACACATAATAAATAAATAAATATTAAAAAAAAAGAATAATGGGTTAATATAAGCCACAAGAGATAATAAGAAGACTGTTGTAATGGGCCAATCAGCTTTCTAACTTATAGAGATCTCTGTGTTATTTCTTTGGGGCTTGCTAGCTGTGGGGTATGGGGCCAGACAGAAACCTAAACAAGCAAGCCAGCCCCTCATGTTACAAAATGGCGCCATGTGGCTCAGTACCTTTTTTTCAGTGGTACAGATCACATTCTGCTGCTTCAGTGATCTGGGCAGGCGTGGGGGAATCAGCTTCCTCCTTCCCAGCATTCTCCTTTTCTACTACTTCCTGTCTGGTTTACCTGCCTATACTTCCTGCCTGGTCAATCAGTGTTTTATTAAAATACATGATTGACAGAATACAGATAATTCTCCCACACCACTAGTTGGGTGTGGTGGTACACACCTTTAATCCCAACTACCCTCTTTCTTTTTTATTTTTAAGAACTTTAATCTTTAGTCTGCATATATTTTTAACACACTGTAAACCATTTAGAGGTTTTCTTAATCTTTGAATCTCTCTTTACTGTATATCTCTCTTTTTCTGACCACATGAGTTTTTATGGAGAGGATTATAGCCATGGCTTTGACGGCTGGATCCAGCCCATTCCTTAGCTTTCCAGCCTCATGGTGGAGGTACCGGCTCTAGCCATTTTTATTGCCACAACTCTATGGCATTTCAAGATCCTTGCCAGCAAGCAAGCTGCAACAGTGTTAAACAACATTCAAAAGCTCCATAGTCAGGACTGCCTACTTGAAAGAGTCAGAGTTTGCCCTGGCAGGACGGCCCAGAAAGCCGGGATTTTAAAACAGCACAGCCTTTTTCCTGCTACTGCTAAAAACTGAGAAGCATGTAGTCAGCTTTTCATCAACACCATTTAAGTATTTCGTGGTAGGACTTCTTAAAAGAGCTGTAAGGTTTTGCAGCTAAAGCTGAGTCAGGAAGCCTCTCTTAAATGAGAGCACTTGCCTCTAGTGAGCAGAGCAGACCCGAGAAATTGCTGCTACCAAGAAACCGTGTGCAATGCTATCATTTTGCTCTAGAATTACTTCCCAAGCTGTCTCAGGCTTTATGTGGATGCAGTTATCCACATGGGCACCATTTGTAACACGAGAGCCTGCTTATTGGGACTTGCTGGTTGTGAGGTACCAGGTGGGACAGAAACCCCAATAAGCAGGCTCTTGTGTTACAAACATACACCTTTTTTTGTTTTTGTTTTTGTTTTTTGAGACAGGGTTTCTCTGTAGCTTTGGAGCCTGTCCTGGAACTAGCTCTTGTAGACCAGGTTGGCCTCGAACTCACAGAGCTCCGCCTGCCTCTGCCTCACAAGTGCTGGAATTAAAGGCGTGCACCACCACTGCCCGACAATAACATACACTTTTAATCAAGCGTTCAGAAGAGGGCATTGGATCTCCTGGAGTTACAGGTGGTTGTGAGTTACCTGATATGGGTGCTAGGAACTGAACTCTGGTCCTCTGGAAGAGCAGTTAGTGATCTTAACCCCTGAGCAGTCTCTCCAGTCCCTCACTTGGAGTTGACTACAACACCTAGAAAGAGAATCGAACCTGTTCCTCAGATAAATGGATGGGTGGATAGATGATGATATTAGATATAGGTAGATAATAGATAAAGATAGATAGTTGATAGAAATAGATTGATAGATAATGGGTAGATGATGGATGATTGATAGAAGATAGATGACAGATAGATAGATGATAGATAGATAGGTAGATGATAGATGATCGATAGATAATCAATGATAGATAAATAGATGATAGATAGATAGATGATAGATGATTGATTGATAGATAGATATGTTAGCATACCTCCAGCACACACCCCAGAGCCTGTCACATAGAATGTGCTCAGTAAATAGCAGAGACCCCCCTCCCCAGCTCCTCCAAGAGATGGAGACACTTTCCCCAGGGGAACGAAAGCTGGGGTAGGTGAGCAGGACAGCAGGCAGGGACATTATTGCCTTCTCAAGTTCCTGAGCTGCCTCCTTGGCTGCACTGCAGTCCCTAAGAGCCAAGTCCCTAGGGTGCTAGCAGATGGGACCTTCCCAGCTCTGTCACACCCCTATGCAGAGCACAGGCAAAGGGCTGGGTACTACACACAAGTGTGAATACAACGTCCACGTTCACATAGATGCACATCCACATCCCACCCACACGGACACATTCACACCTTCTATAGGCACACCGATCCACACCCACATTCACACAAATACATTCACACCCCCACGCTCCATACACGAAAGAGACACACTCATACCTTCACACCCATGCGGACACACTCTTGCACCCTGCACCCACATTCATACCCTCACACACATACACACACATACACACACACATACACACACACATACATACACACATACACACACACCCCTACACCCACATTTATACCCTCCCCCCCACATATACACACACACATACACACACACACATACACACACACACACACACACACACACACACATACACACACACAGTGCCTCACATGGTTTTTGTCTCACACAATGCCTTTCAACATTAACGGTTTTCAGTTTGGGGCCCATTTGATTTGCACTGTGAATGAAGTGACTCACGGGAGTGTCTCTAGGTCTCCACTTTCCTGCTGTCTTGGCATCATGGTCCCCCAACCCCAACAGCACCTCTGAAGCAAAAACCAGGGAGTTAAGGGTTTCACATTCTTATGTCGAATTCTGCATGCCTGCTGCAGTTCCCAGTGAAAGATCTCAGTGAGGAAACAGCCAGGGGCAGCAGCGGGGATGCCAGGAAGGGTGTCCTTGCAGAAACAGAATTGACAGGTACATTCATTTTGAACTTTCACCCTCTAAAAATGCAAGGAAATCCGTGTGTGGCGTTTAAGCCACTCAGCCTGTGGTACTTGTGTTAGGATTCAGGCATTATGCTGGCCTGTTCTGTCATCTGGCAGGATGAACTCAGGCAGTACCCTAGCCAGCCCAGGGTCCTATGGCTGCTGTAATACTATGCAGGTGCAAAGGTCCCTTTAAGAGACGAGCTCCTCCCACCCGAGATCTCTCTTTTCTCCGCTCTTATGAAGGGGCAGGCAGACTTTTCCTGTCTCTTCTCTTTTTCTCTCTCCCTGTCTCTGTCTTCTCACGTAATCTCTGCCTGTGTGGCGTGTCTGTCCCTCCCCACCATGGGCTCTCATCCGCCACGTGGCCCCTTGGCCTGCCAAGGTCCCTCCCGAGCCGTTTTACAATTTATTTTCAGTCAGAGTAGAGTAATAAGAGACAGTTCTCTAAAGCTGGCCCCAGAGACCCTAGCATCTGACTCTCTTCCTTTCTCTGCTCACCCCTCTGGCTCCTCCCTGACTGCCACCCCAGGGTCTTTGCACCCACTTCCTCTGCCAGTCACACTCTTTTGTGTGTGTACGTGTGTGTGAGTGTCCATATGTGGTGTGAACAATTTGGCCAGAAATAAACCTTGGGTGTTAACCCCCCCCCCCCCCGCCCTCTGGGAACTCCTCATCTTGTGTTTGAAGACAGGGTCTCTCACTGGGACTCCCTGCGCACTGATTCAACTGATTCCAGTTATTCCAGTTATCCCAGTGATCTGCCGGCCTCTGCCTCCCCTGCCCTGGAATTATAAGCATGAATTACCCTGCCTGACTTTTTCCCCCCATATAAGTTCGGTGTTCTGGGTAATCGAGCCCAGGTCCCCACAACTACATAGTGAGTTGGCTAGCTTTATATCAACTTGACACAGGCTTAGAGTCATATAAGAGGAGAGAACCTCAAATGAGAGAAAATGCCCCTATAAGATCAGGCTTCAGGCAAGCCTGTAGGACGTTTTCTTCATTAGTGATCCGTGGGGGGAGGGACCATCCCATTGTGGGCGGTGCTCTCTCTGGACTGGTGGTCCTGGCTTCTGAAAGAAAGCAGAATGAGCCGGAAAGAGTCATGGTGAGCACACCGATAAGCAAAACCCCACTCGCTTTCTTCAAGATTTTGGCCAAAAGTCACCTTCCGTGAAGCTGATTCTGAATACTGAATAGCAACTTGCTTTGTGTCCCCCGCTGTTTCCAACTCCCCTGTCATGGTATTCCGTTCTGTTTATTTTTTGACCCACTGATCATTTCGCACAACCACGAAGCAGGAGAACACGCTGTGTGTCTGTTTTGTTCAGTGATAAATCCCAAGTGTCCTGGACTATGACGCATGCGCATTTTCTTTTCAATAAATATTTTTTGATTAAGTACCCGGGCGTCATCATCCCTTGCGGATTAGTTTGCTTGCCAGGAGACCACGTCATACCAGGACTTCCCAGAAGAGGGCAGCCGAGGACCGCCAGAGACCGCTGAGCGGCGGCGCTTTGATCTCAAGATTCTGGGCAACGCAAGATAGCGCCGGGGAGGAGCGAACTCCCGCCCCACTTACTTCTAAGGCAGGCTTTTCCCCTTAACAAAAGCGTTTGGGGTAAGAGGCCGCTGGGGAGCCGATAAGGCCCCTATCCATGGCACAGGAAGTTGTTTACCAAAATTCAGGTGTAAAAATTTGAGAGAGCCGTTGAATAGAAACAAGGTCAGCCAGTCTCCCACGGTGGGAGGAGGGGGTAGAGAGGGCCAGCGGGGACGATCTGCGTCACTCCTCCAAAGGGCAGAAAACGTCGTTTACCCCTACTATCTGGTGAAGAACGTAGCCCCTAACTCACCCGGAGCTGTAAAGCCTCTAGTCTTATTTTTGACACTCCAACAGATGACGGTACAAAATCCAGACCCCCACACCCACCCCCGGCCAGTCAACCCCCTTCTCCGGGATGCTTCTGTTACCCATGAGGGAATTGAGTTGCAGCAGTAACAAAACCTTCAAAAGCTAAGTTTAAGGTGAAGCTGCCTGAGATCAAATCATGATTTGAGTGTGTCAGGTTTGGGGTGGGGCTTCAGGGTAGTCATTGCCAGAGCACCTGAATCTGTTGACCCAGAACTGGCCAATCAGCTGGTCCGACCATTGCTGCTTGGATGACAACATGAGCCAGCATTTATCGAGTGCGTCTTGTGTGTCAGGCACATGCAAGATATGTCAATGGCATTATCCCATGAGTTCCCAGAGCGGCCAGCTCCTCAAATCTGGTCTCTCTGTTCTATCTCCAGAGGTTGCCCCTCACCAAAAGAGCCGACTAGCCCTGTAATTCACTCTCAAT